>NW_008356952.1:1536532-1542889 GCF_000622305.1 Nannospalax galili
TAGGCACTAAAGACTTGGTATAGCCAAAGCAACCCTGAGCACAAAGAGCAATGCTGGGGGGATTACAATACCAGATCTCAAAGTATACTACAGAGCCATAGTCATAAAAACAGCATGGTACTGGTGCAAAAACAGACACATAGTTCAATGGTACATCATTGAAGATACAAACCTGAGTACACACAACTTCAGCCACCTGATATTTGACAAAGGTGCCAAGAACACACAATGGAGGAAAGACAGCATCTTCAACAAATGGTGCTGGCAAAACTGGATCTCCATCTGTAGACGAATGAAACTAGAATGAATCCTTATCTTTTGACTTGCACAAAAGTCATCTCCAAGTGGATCAAAGACCTCAATGTGAAACTGGAAACCCTGAAACTATTAGAAGAAAATATTGGCAGTAACTTAAAGGATATAGGTGAAGGAAAGAATTTTCAAAATCGGACAGAATTTGCTCAGGAATAAAGGTCAGCAATCAATAAGTGGGACCTCATTAAGCTAAAAAGCTTCTGTACAGCAAAAGAAACAATCAGAAAAGTGAAGAGAAACCCACAGAATGGGAAAAAATCTTCAGCAGTGACACATCTGACAGAGGTTTAACATCCAGAATAAATAAAGAACTCAAAAAACAAAGAATCGAGAAACCAAACGATCCAATTAAAAGGAAACCAAATGACCCAATTAAAAGATGGACAAAAGATCTAAACAGAGAGTTCTCAAAGGAAGAAATAAAGATGGCTAAGAAACATCTCAAAAAGTGTTCGACATTGTTAGCAATTAGGAAAATGCAAATTAAACCACACTAAAGTATAGGACAAATGATACCAAGTGATGGTGAGGATGTGGAGAAGGGGGAACTGCTCATTTACTGCTGATGAGATTGCAAATTTGTGCAGCCTCTATGGAAAACAGAGTGGAGAACTCTTAAAAAACTAAAAATAAGCCTACCATATGACCTGGTTATACCACTCCTTGGCATATACCCAAAGGACTCATCCTCTTATAGAGACACTTGTACAACCATGTTTGTTGCTGCTCTTTTCACAATAGCTAAGAGATGGAAGCAGCCTAAGTGTCCCTCAACTGACGAGTGGTTAACAAAACTGTGGTATATTTACACAATAGAATTCCCTTCAGTAGTAAAGAAAGATGAAATAATGAAATTTGCAGGTAAATGGATGGATCTAGAAACTGTTATACTAAGTGAAGTGACACAGACTCAGAAAAACAAATGACGTATGTTCTCCCTCATATGTGGTTCCTAGCACCAAATCCTTTTAAATTCCCTGTCCTTTTAACAAGGTGATACTGTACAGCAGTCCCTTCTGAATGAAATAACTACCATTATCATGACTTCGGCTGAGCCTGATCACTAAACATAGTCACAATTGGGCTTGTTGACAGTTGTGCTCATTCATTAAAGGAGTGCCAAGCAGGGTCACTGGACCCTCACCTGAGTATCCAGCCACTTTTCCCACACAACTAGTTCAGCCTTGGAAAACAAAAGAAAAAATTGAGGAATAACCCAATACAGGAAGCCCTTGTCAGGAAACGCCAATGGACTCTCATGAACATTTGAATATTGCTCTGTTCAGACTTTTTTCTAGTTCCCTGTCTAGAACTTCTAATGCTAATTACTCTTGCCTTTACTTCTCCTTCACATCTATTCATGACTCAAGGACTTTCTTTTTCCCTTAGAGACAAGAGTTATGCAATTTGAGAGTCTTTAAGATAGACCAAGTGAAGGGGTACTCCAACTGCCTCACCTGTGTCCCTGTTCAGCGTGGAAGAAGCCACAGCAGTCTGCGTCCCTATTTCCTACTGGAAATTTAGGTAACCCCTTCAGAGGATGGCATGATAAGAATAGGAGCTAGGAATTGGCTAGGCAATCAGGGTAAAAAGACCCCAAAGTAATGGAGCCAGTTTCTTGGCTAAAAGTCAAAAAGTCCTTGGACCTGTGAGCAACATGCTCTATTCCAAAGGCCCAAAATGTCAAAAGTATTTGGGAGCTTGTATCTAATCCTTAAAAGATTTTAGGGTTACCTCTTCAGAGGGGGGAATGGTGGAGGGGAGAGAGTGGTCATGGATTTGATCAAAACACCTTATATGCATGTATGAATTCTCAATAAAGTGTAAAAGTTAAAAAAAAAAAAAACTACAAGTGGATTCAGGGTCTAAATATAACAAATGGAAACTAATACTGGAAAAAGACCAAATCTGAATAAGGTCTGTGGTTTACTGTGGTGGTTTAAATGAAAATGTCCCCTATAGGCTCCAATTGTTTGGACATTTTGTCCCCAGATGATGGCGCTGTTTTGGGAGGTTTTAGAAGGTGTGGTTATCCTGGAGGAAGCACGTCACTGGGGGTGGGCTTACAGAGTTATTAAGCCTTGCCAGATCTCCAGTTGCTCTCTTGTTTCCTGTGCCTGCGTGATGATGTGAGAGCTTCACTTCTGCTGCACCTTCTCCAGCCAGCTCCAGCCACCATGCCTCCCTACCATGACAGACTTTAATTCCCCTGGAACTGTAAGCTCCAAGAAACCCTTCCTTCTATAAATTGCTTGGGTCAGTGTTTCTATCACAGCAACAGAAAAGTAACTAATATGGTAATTGGTACCAGAGAGTGGGCTGTTGGCTGTGAAGAACCTGAAAATGTGGGGTTTTGGAAAACTCTGGAAGACTTTGGAAGTTTGGGCTAGAAAAGTGGTTGATTGCTACAAGCAGAGCTTAACAGGCCATTCTCGTAAACACCTGGAAGAAAGTAGTGCTGAGAACAATGTAGTTCCAGAGGGAAATAAGGACTTAAGCAGCACTTGGGATATTTTGGCAAAGAGTCTGGCCGGAGTCTGCTCTTGACCTAAAAGCTTTCTGAGGCAAGTTGAAAAGCAATGGACTAATTTCTCTGGCAGAAGAAATTTCAAGACAGCTACATGTTGAAATAGTGGCATGGATATTAATGGTGACTATTATGCAGATCTACAGTGAAAAAGAGCAAATGGGGCAGAAAGAAATAGTTTGGATTGAAAAAGAGCACTAGGAAGATAAATGTTGGAGCCTTGGCATGTGCTGGAGAAGATAGTAAAGTGATTAAGGAGGGGCCTAGAGGTTCAGACTTAAACAGTGGAAGAGTGCCTCCAGGGCAAGAGCACACTGAGTTAACCTCTAACTTGTGAAAGGAAAATCCTACAGGGGCCATGGAAGAGAAAAGCTTCTAAAATGGATAAAGCAGGCTGGAGTTCACCCCAAACTTGCAGTCAAACTTGGCAGTGTCGTTCACCATGTGCTGGCTTTAGAGGCATGAAAGATGGAAGAGTGAAGGGGTCATAAATTCTTCCTCCAAGGTTTCAGAGAGCCTCAGAGGCCAAGCAGAATGAAGCAGGGTTTCCCCAGCCTAAAGAAGGCTCTGATCAGCCTTTGTGTGAGGCTGTGAAGGTGAAGCCTGGTTGGCAATGGAGACCCCAAGAAGTTTGTGATTCCAGAGCTGTGAGGCATCTGCCAAGACCTGCACACAGGGAGTGGAACCAGCACAAGAGAGAGATGTGTGTTGCATGTAGCAAAGCTAGAGAGGCTGAGCCATATAAGCCCTTTGGAAGTAAAGTCCCAGAAGTTGGACATGGAGCTACTGGATTTGGTGTTTGCCCTGCTGGTTTTTGGTCTTGTTTTGGTCCAATATTTCCTTACTATGCCTCCATTCCTCCCTTTTGGAATGGTAATGTGTATTCAGTTCCACTGTATGTTGGGAATATGTAATTTATCTTTTGATTTTATAGAGGCTTACAGTTAAGACATTTACCTGAGTTCACTTTGGACTTTGGACTTTTGAATAGTATTGACACTGATAATGGCTAGGGGGACTTTTAAAGTTGGACTAAATACATTTTGCATTTTACATGATCATGAGCCTATGAGGGCCAGGGGGTGGAATGTGGTGGTTTGAATGAAAATGTCCCCCTAGGCTCCAAGTGTTTGGACGTTTTTTCCCCAGATGATGGTGCTGTTTTGGGAGGTTTTAGAAGGTGTGGCTATCCTGGAGGAAGCACGTCACTGGGGGTGGGCTTATAGAGTTCTTAAGCCTTGCCAGATCTGTAGTTGCTCTCTTGCTTCCTGTGTGTGCATGATGATGTGAGAGCTTCACTTCTGCTGCTCCTGGTCCAGCCACCATGCCTCCCTGCCATGACAGACTGTAATTCCCCTGGAACTGTAAGCTCCAAGAAACCCTTCCTTCTATAAATTGCTTGGGTCAGAGTTTCTATCACAGCAACAGAAAAGTGACTAATACATTTACCAAGTGACATTGTGTGAGTATTAATTTCCTGGACTTGCTAGTTATCCTGTGGTTATGAAAGATGTTAGTGCTAAAGCAAGGTGAGCCACTTGCACATGGAGGCACTCTGCTACTTCTTCAACTCTTCCTAAAATTATTTCAAAATAAAGAAGTTGTCAAATATGTTTTTAAAAGAGTATAATTATTTGGATTGGTGCATTGGATAATATGATGAAGAATAAAGATGAAAAATGCTATTCCGTTACTTCTCTAGTTCCTCTATCCTTGACAGATATAATTATTCTCTACTTTCCTAAATAAAAAGCCAAGCAAAGAATCTCACCTTTTCTTCTTTCAGTATGAGGCTTGTCAGCCTCTATCTGTAGCCTTGGCGGGTACCCAGGCAGGTTCCTCCTTTCACCAAGGCTCAAAAAAACCTCCATGTGTTCATAGAATCCTGTCCTTCCACCTAAAGATACTTACCCAATCCATCATTTCCTCATCCTGTTGTTTTTTTCAGTTTTGATCTATTCCATCAGTATTTGAGTGTGCTCCACTCTTTCCTATTTAAAATGAAACAAAACAAACAAGTAAAAACCCTTGCCTGGCTTACTCCTATAATCCTAGCACTTGCGTGGCTGAGGTAGGAGAATTACCTAGAGCTGGAGTTCAGTATGAGCCATTAGTGAGTTCTATGCCAGCCTGAGCCGAACAGGGAGATGATGTGTCTCCCACAAATAAACATAAAAACATAAACACAAATAAGCAAAAGCCCTTCGCTCCACACTCTGTTTTTATAACCCTCCTGGCTCTTTGATGCTGTTTCACCACACCTTGCTCGCACATAACACCTTCCATCAGACTTACATTCTCAAGGCCCCATGAATCTGCCAAAACGTCCCTCTTGGATGTCACTTGTGACTTTCAACAAGAGGCACACTCACCCCTGTGCTTCCCCTTCACTTGCCTGCTCATGGTTATTCTCCCCCTGCACCCCACTTTCCTCTGCAGAGCACAACTCCTATGGCTTCCAACAGCAAGCTCCATGTTTTCTGCTTCCTTGTCCTGCTGCTTTTTCTGAGCCTCCTTTTGGTACATTTCCCCTACTTTTCAATTTAAAGTAGACGTGACAGTTGTTGGGGCTTGGCCCATCACCTCTTATTTTACACTCTCTTCCTCCTGTACTCACAGGTTTAAAGATTACTTTACATGCCAGTGATCATAAGGAAAGTTTCACTGCCTCATTTTTCCAGAGAGATTTCTTTTTCTTTTCAAGGAAATATGTCCCCACAAGGGTGAATAATCTAGGAGTCCAGGACTTCTTTAACAAACCTTGAGCTCTTGAAATGAAGAATTTTGAGAGTATAATTTTGTCCTACCCCAGAATTCTATGTGAGGATGCTTGACATACCTTTATTTTATAAAGCTCTTGGGTATGGTCACACTCTTGAAGAAAGTTGACTCCCCCAGGAGCTATCAATATCCAATAGCCCCTCAGCTACGGGGTGAGGCTTCATGCCCATCTCCCTCCTCTATGCTGGAATTTTTGTCCGGCTTGAGTTTGGGCAGGTCACATGCATTCTGTCACAACTGCTGTGAGTTCATATGTGCCCCTGCCCTGCTGTGTCTAGAAAACACTATTTCTTATAGGCATCTACCTACAACTCTGAGTCTTACAATCTTCCTCAACAGTCCTTCAGCACTGGGGGAAGGGGTGTGATAACCATGTCCCACGTAGGCCTGAGCAGTCCACAATCTATGCACGTTGAGCAGTTGTGGGACTCTATATTAATTGTCATCTACTGCATGAAGTTGCTTCTCTGGTGAGCATTGAGAGATGCGCTAATCTATGGATACAATGATAATTCATTAGAATGCATTTTTTTAAGTTTATTATTTATTTAATAACCACATACTTAGAACAAGCATTTCATTACGATAGCACTGACATACTCAATAAAAATTTTCTGAGCTAAGATGCATCTTTTTCAAAATTGGCTGTAAATTTTTAAGTTTACAGTTGAATTGTTACAGTTATACAATATTTTACTCAGTATAAACCCTATAAGACATAAAATTGAATGAGG
>NW_008356952.1:1543090-1543985 GCF_000622305.1 Nannospalax galili
AATTATTTATTTCATAACAAATGATTATAAGAGGCATTTCATTACAACAGCATTGACATATTCAATAACAATTTCCAGAGCTAAGATGCTTCTCTTTCAAAATTGGCTGTAAATTATTAGGTTTACAGTTGAATTGTTATAGTTATACAATATTGTACTCCATGTAAACTCTATAAGACATCAAATTAAATGAGGTTTTACACTTTGAAAAAGAACTCCATTTCATTATTAAAATACACAGTTTCATACAGAAAAATTCATTTTTAATACAACTGACACTAAGATGCATATGTGTTTCTAATCTCTATATATCTGATTATTACTAGTCATAGTCGGTTACTTTCTGAGCTCCTTAGCATCTGAACATGGATATAAAGTCATCAGGTAGATTTCAATGGTAACGTTTTTCAAATCTACTAGTTATTAAGGAGAAAAATTTTTATGCGTTGAAGAATTTTTTTTTATAGACCCACTTCCCAGGTAGCACCCTCCCATAGCCTCCCTCCCCCCACTAGAGCCCTTATACTTTGATATCCTTGCTACTGTCTGCTGTGTTGTTGGCACCCCCAGCCATTCCCCACTACTTGTCCTGGTGAATCTAGTCAGCCTATCTAGAGGTCTTTATTATAGGAGGGTCAGCTCTTCCTCATCTAATGGTATTCAGTTGTCAATACTCCTTTGGATAAGATTGGGGTCTGCTGTTCATTTTCCCAGTTCTATGGTGGGTTACAATGTGGGAATCCCTTTGGCCATCATGGCCAACAACTCAGAAGGAGGTATCACCTGTCTGGCATTGTTGCTTGCTGTGTAGCCTTTAGCTATACATATGGTCTCTTATGAAATTATATTGGCCCCTTTAATCTTTGGTTATACTTTCCTTTTGGGTGTTTAAGGC
>NW_008356952.1:1544308-1546272 GCF_000622305.1 Nannospalax galili
GGGATGCTCATAGTCCCCTGGAACTAGTCTACCTAGGAGGACAAGGAGCAAAAAGTATCCTTTATGTCCCTCTGACCAAATTATTGTAGACCTCAAAGTATGTCTGTTAAACACCCAAAGAGGTTAGTTCCATCAGTTTGGTATTTTTAATTACTGTGTGTCATCTAGATAAATCTTAGGCAAAAACCAGTTGTTCTCAGATAAACCTTACCTAGACATATATTTCTTGATCTCCTATGTGTAATTTGTCAGTAGGTTGTAGGAGTAATAAGGTTCTCACTGATTTTCAAAGCTAGCTAGGCATTGTTTATCTCTCACATTGTCTCATCCCTCCATCATGGTTTTCCTTCTTAAGGTGCCCCCATTCCCCCCTTTCTCCCATAATAATACCCTTCTCCTGTGGTCCTACCTCTCTTGAGCTCCTTCTTTCCCTTTATGCCGTAGGTTCCTTGTATGCCCTTCCCTTCCCCCTCCCTTAATTTTTATCCATATCTCCCTTATTAATGCCTGTTTCCTACTGTTCTTCTCTTTCAGGTTTTCTTTTCCTTTACCTCCCTGTTTCCTTTCCATTATCCTGGTTTCCATATTTATGTCTGGTTGCATACTTATTTATCAGAGTCTGGTTCTAGGATCCACATATGAGGGAGAACATCTGTCAATTTTTATTCCAAGCCTATGTTACTTCACTTAGCATAACAGTTTCTAGTTCCATCCATTTACCTGCAAATTTCATGATTTCATCTTTCTTTACTGCTGAGTAAAACTACATTGTATAAATGAACCACATTTTCATTATCTACTCATCAACTGAGGGACACTTAGTTTCCTTCCATCTCTTAGCTATTGTGAGAAGAGCAGCAACAAACATGTATGTACAAGTGTCTCTGTGATAGGATGAGTTCTTTGGGTATATGCCAAGGAGTGGTATAACTGGGTCAAATGGTAGGTTCATTTGTAGTTTTCTAAGAGTTCTCCACACTGCCTTCCATAGGGGCTGAACCAGTTTGCAACCCCACCAGCAGTGGATGAGTATTCCCCTTTCCCTACATCCTCTCCAGCATTTGGTATCATTTGTTTTCTTGATCTTAGCCAGTCTGACTGGTGTATGGTAGAATTCATTTTAATTCTATGTCCACTTATCAGAATAATAGTAGTAGCCTCTCCCCTCTTGCCTAATGCCTTATCTAGTCACAGGTGATAGGCAAAAAGTTGGCGGAGAACGAGCGAATGGATGATGAGGCACCAAGGCACAGCTAAAACTCCATCAAAATAGGGTTTATTAGCAAAGGAACACATGGGTCTTGAGCTGGGGTCTTTTAAAAGGGAGGCTTCCGCCTCCTGCAGAAGGCGGGAAGATGTATTTTTTTTAACGTTGGCGGACTGTTAAAACCTGTCCTCTTTAGAGATCAAAGGGGAAGCCTGCTGTGTTGGGCAAACAGTGGAGAAAACTCTGTTTCTCTTGACTTCAAAGACCAAGATACTTATCAACTCAGTTCCCTTTTCTCAGGAGCTTGAGAAGTTCATGAGACCCTTTTGGTGAGGGGGTGGGGCTCTCTGAACCTTGACAGTTACATTCATTGATTTGTACATGTTGAACCATTCTAGAATCCCTGGAATGAATTCAATCTGAGTATGGTTTATAATCTTTGGGATATGTTGAGAATTCAGTCTGCAAATATTTTACTGAGAATTTTTGTGTCCATGTTCTTTTGCTGCTTCCTTGTCTTCTTTGGGTATAAGCATAATACTATCTTTCTGAAAAAGAGGTTTGGTAGTTCTCTATTTCTATTTTATGGACCACTTTGAGGACATTTGGTGTTAGTTCTTTCTTAAAAGTCTTAGAATTCTAGCGTAGCACCAAGGTAATAGCTCATTTTTCATTTTTCTTTTCTTATACCAGGGCTGAACTTGAAAGTGGTGGACTCAGGATTTGTTTTCAGGCATTTTGATAGCTGTTGGAGTGG
>NW_008356952.1:1546823-1548204 GCF_000622305.1 Nannospalax galili
TTCAAATCCATCTTCTGGGGTCTCCATGGCCTCCCTGAACAAGAGGACAAGTGACTCACCAAAGTTACAGGGCATTTTGAGAGATACGCCATAGCCCCTGGAACTTGTTTGACCTTGGAAGGCCAGGAACAAAAATTTGTCCCTTTAAGTCCCTCTGACCAGATTAATATAGGCCTTAGAGTCTGGCTATTAAACATCCAACAAGGTTAGTTACACCAGCCTGGTACATTAATGTGCTATGTAGATAGAGCTTGGGCAACATCCTTAAGTAAACCTTGACTAGACATCCTTAGACTAGTTAACTAAGCTGCGACACAAGATTGTCTACACATTATCCTTGTCTCATCCTTGTTATATTGTAACAACCCTACACCGACCTTTATCACCTGCCCAGCTCTGTCATTTCTCTGTCAATTCTGGAAATATCCAGCCATCATAATTTTCATATGTAAATCCTTCTTTAAAAATATCTCCATTCT
This sequence comes from Nannospalax galili, assembly GCF_000622305.1. Classification (NCBI taxonomy): domain Eukaryota; kingdom Metazoa; phylum Chordata; class Mammalia; order Rodentia; family Spalacidae; genus Nannospalax; species Nannospalax galili. Next base: position 1,547,303 of record NW_008356952.1, read on the forward strand.
CTTATCCTTCTAATATTCTCCAATTTTCCATTTTTCCTTTTTTAATAACCATGAGACACAATAACATTAGCAAACAAATTTTTCTTCTGTTGTGAGCTTTCTTTTCCTGGGGATACTAAGCAATGTTTTTTCCCCCCTTTTTAGGCTGCAGTAGCAAACCAATGTTTGATTACACTAAAGTTTTTCTGGGGAACCAGTGAATTTACTGAGCTTACTTACAGAGATGACTGAGGGGTTGCTGAGGTATATGAGTGACCTGAGAGTATTTATATTGGAAAGCCTTAACCCAGCATGGATCAAGCCTTCTCTTCCTAGACTTTTTCAGATAATATACTTTAGTCTTCCCTAAGTCCAGGAGACCATGTAATTAGGGTCAAATTACACATGGAAAGAGCAGCTGGATATTCAGGTGAGGGTCCAACGACCCTGTTTACCCCTCCTCCTTTAATTAAAGAATATGATAGACAAGTCAACAAGTTTAATTGTGATGATTTTTGTTAGTGGAAATAGCTGAATTCATGAAGATGATAATAGTTTGACTCAGAAGAAAGTACAAAGAAAGTAGTGTGTAGCATCATCTTATTAAAAGAACATGAAATATCAATTATATACATAAGATAATCTAATAAGTTAATATTACCCATGTACATATTGTGTTTTATAAGTTTTTAGGTAAATCTTTAACCTTAATGTAGTTTAGAGAGTGGTCTACCCACACCTTGCTTTAGGTGGAAAAAGCAATTGGTACATAGTTAAACATTATAGAATTGACATTTACAACCTCCAGCATAATCAATTAAGGACTTTATAACTGTTGGAGTGGGAGAGATGGGAGGGGTGTCCTGTCCATGAGGGGATGCAGGGGCAGGGGTATTGGAGGCAGGGTCTGGAATCAAAGTAGA
>NW_008356952.1:1550261-1576665 GCF_000622305.1 Nannospalax galili
TAGTGCCTTTACTCTTAGGCTGTTTTGTTGTTCTCCTCCTTGTCACAGGGTCAAGGGGCCAGCTTGAACCTGGATAAGTCTTGGAGAACACATTTTGAGATAATAGGCTTGAGTCTGAAGTGGGAAAGCCAATCCCATCTTCAGAGTCAGTGTCTCAGTGAGCTCAAACAGCACGTGACAATTTACCAATATAATTAATATTACCCTGACTTTATTGCTAGAAAGCACTCAGGGAATGATGGGGCAGGAACATAAGCAAACATAGAGCATCTGAGTATCAGAGAGGGGAAATAACTCTATTCCAGAGAAAAACAGGCTTAGAATCAAAATGTAGAAAGGGGAGGAATTAAGACCAGTAGAGGTGGCATCTTAAGCCTCTCATTCAAGAAGACTACTACTTTTTACCTCTCATTTGTAACTATGTGTTGGTAGCAGCTTGTCTCTTGTAAGGTTTTGGCTCTGGAGTACGGCAAATTTTTATCTGCTTCACAGGTCTAGTCATCACAAAGTGTCAGCTCCCTTTGCACCTTGAAGGCAAATGGCTAGAAAAACTTTAAGTTCCCTTTAGAAACTAGCAAATATACTATGTAAAACAGTAGGAATTTAAAATAGTCATTTTTAGAAATTAGCAAATACCATATAAAAGATGTTAAAATCCAAAATAATTCCTTTAATATTACCAGATAAAGATGTCATGCAAACAATGTCAAAACCTAAAAATAATTCCTTTTAAAAAATCCATAAATATGTCAAACAACGTAAAAACTTAAAACTACCATCTTTAAAAAACAGTAAATATACCATAGAAGAAGTTAAAACTCAGAGTAATCCCCTTTAGAAACAGGCCCTAAACCATGTTAAAATGTAAACTCCCATTGTGTAGATCTGACATTATTCCCTTAGTTTGAACTAGAAATGCATTTGTTTATTTTATGACATCATCAATAAACATAAACAAAAATAAATTACAAGGGAATCCTAGGCACCCCTGGTACCGGTAGATTAAAGAAGAAAGTACCCTCAGATATATATGTATAAGTGACCCAAATAGAAAAGCAAATTAAAGAAATCTGTATTTCTCACCAACCATTGTAGCTGTGAATCTAAAGCCAAGTTCTCAGAGCTCTTAGTTTGTAGACAGAAGCTATGCTGGAAAGGAAACACATGAGGGCAGCAGAAAGAACAGGGCATATGAATCAGTGTTTTTTGGTCTGAAAGCATGTGGCTTGCCTGAGCAGTGCCTGTTGTTGGGAAAAAAATGAAATACCTTGATGAATGCTGTAAGAACTCTGCATTTTGATAGAAAAGAGTACCAGTTGCTTGATGCCTAAGAGAACCCAAGATTAAAATTTTGAGCCCCTTTGTCTGAGAAAAAGTTTAGGAGAAAAAAAAAAGGCTTTTAAAACATTTTTTCTTTGTGAATGGGGCAAGACAACTGAAATTCTTTAAATGCTCCAGCAAAGTTGCCCAGCTGGTTTAGGCTAGTTGGGTTAAAATGGGGAGAAAGTGTTTTTAGCCAAATTTATAAGAGAATTTAATAGTGGGCCCAGGTGGAAACTTATCATTTCATTGGAATGTTAAAGAAAAAAATTCCCAGGGCAGGTGACCTGGCAATCTTGGCAGCTGCCTGGAGGGGGTGAATAGTGGCAAGGGAAAAAGCCTTGGGGGTCCTGAAGGTTTAAAGCATGCATGGGAGGTCAGATATGTGGGGGGCTGGCAGGCAGGCACACAGCAGGGAGTAGAAAGCTTTAGTTTGGGAGGGGGAGAGAGAAGAAGGATACAGAGCATTTGTATGTGTTGGATTGAACGGTATCAGAAATCATCCCGAGTAAAGTGAGGAAGAAAGGCAGTGGAAGAGGATAAAGACAGGAAAAAAGATGGAAGACAGCAGATGTTGCAGGCCCATGGCAAAGGAGAGGGGAGGGGGTGAAATGCCGGTGGTGAGCGGCTGGTGGAGGAACCGAGACAGGGAAGGGATGAAGCAGGTCCATCACGGAGACAACAGTGCTGTCTGGGAGTGGCAAAAATCAATGGGAAAGGAGATCAAAAGAAGACACAGGCAAGACAGAGCGTTCCCCAGTGGGGAGAGCCAGAAAGAGGTGAGAGCAAAGCAGAGGGCTGGGGAGAGGAGGAGAGAGAGAAAAGAAGTGCACCTGAAAGCCAAGTTAGTGGTGTTGGAGAAGTCCAGTGGGTCCCTTGAAGTAAGAACCGGGTTTGGGCACCATCTGATAGGTAAAAATTTGCAGGAGAATAAGCGAATGGAGGATGAGGCACCAAGGCACAGCTAAAACTCCATCAAAATAGGGTTTATTAGCAAAGGAACACATGGGACAGATTCCCTTCTGGGCAGGGAAAATGTCTGCCTGGATCTTGAGCTGGGGTTTTTAAAAGGGAGGCTTCTGCCTCCTGCAGAAGGTGGGAAGATGTGTTTTTTTTTAAAGTTGGGTGGTGGTGGTGAGTGGGAGAGCAGGACTGTTAAAACCTGTTCTCTTCAGAGATCAAAGGGGAAGCCTGCTGTGTTGGCCAAACAGTGGAGAAAAGTCTGCTTCTCTTGACTTCAAAGACCAAGGTGCTTATCAGCTAGGTTCCCTTTTCTTAGGAGCGTGAGAAGTCCTTGGGATCCTGTTGGTGAGGGGGCAGGGCTATCTGAACCTTAACAACAGGTTCTTGACTTCCAATAACAGTGCCGGTTACAGGTTTCATCTTATGAAGGGGACCTTAAATCCAATCAGAAAGTAGTTTTCTACTCCTTTGGCATTAATGCCACTATTGTACCAGTGGGCATATCTTGCCATGTCAGTCATTACTGTAGTTTGCAGGGTTCACAGCTGGGTAAGACTAATGATTGCTTTTCTCCTCTGATACTGTGCATAGTATCTTCCAGCATTATGAAAGTTAGCCAGTAGGTATGAAGCTTCCAGGTCAGTACCAGTTTGGTTTTCCCATGTTCTACGACTCAAGTATGTGATATCTTCAGCAATAGGGTCTTACCATCACGTTCTGGAGGGCAACTAAGAACAATGGCAAAAGTCTGTAATGTTTGGAGGTCCTATGGCTACCTCCTAATGACTCCAAAAGAGGTCACTCATTCCTGGCACTGGGCTTTTTATTTACCAACCTGTGGTGTCTAGTAGGAGGCCACTGTCCCTGTGTTATAGGCTAACTCCATATAAACTATTTTTATGTATGTATATGTAATTATTTCAGAAAGCTTTTACAATAGTAGGTTTCCGAATGTCGTTTTCTTAAGGCCTTTAGTATTAGGTGTCCCTCCCCATACTTCCTCATCTGCTCTGTCCTCCCATTCCTCACCCCCATTTAACCCTCCCTGTTCCATTTTTACCCTCCCCCTCATATATCACTGCATTCTAGCTTCTCTCTTTTGAAAGACTCTGCCCTTATGGCCCTTCACTAATTTCTTGATCTTAATGGTCTATGGGTATTCTAAATGAAACACACATATCTAAATATTCAAAATTAACATTTAAATATGAAGGAAAATATGTGACATTTGCCTTTCTGGGTCTGGTTTACCTCACCCAGGATGATTGTTTCCAGCTGCATCCATTTACCTCCTGGTTTCTTAATTTCTTTTTTCTTAACAATTGAATAATATTCCATTGTATAAATGTATCACATTTTCACTCTCAGTTCATCAGATGTTGGACATCTAGGTTGTTTCCATTTCCTGTCTATTATGAATAAAGCAGCAATGAACATGGATGAGTAACTATCTTCACAGTAGGATACAGAGCCCTTTGTGTGTGTGCCCAAGAGTGGTAGATCTACTTCTAGCTTTTTGAGGAACTTCCATACTGATTTCCACAGTGGCTGTACCAGATGCACTCTCACCAGTAGTGAATGAGTATTCCTTTCCCCACATCCATGCCTGCTATTTTTGTCATTTGTTTTTCTTTTTGTTTTTATTTGTTTGTTTTGATTTTGTAAATTTTTTATTGAATTTTTGTCTATTTCTTTTCATAATTATTTTATTTATTTTTTTAATTTTATGTGTATGAGTGTAATGTCTGCATGTAGGAAGGTGCACGTGTGTTGTGCAGTGCCCTTGGAGGGGAGTTATGGACAGTTGTCAGCCACCATGTGGGTGCTAGGAATTGAACCCAGGTCCTCTGCAAGAGCAGTTAGTGCTCCCAACCACTGAACCATCTCTCCAGTCCCGAATTTTTGTGTATTTCATACAGAACATCTTAATCATCTTTATATCCCCTTCCCTGTTGGCACCCTTACATTGATGACCCCCCCCACTGGAATTGATATAATCTGTCATTTGTACTAAGGTCTATTGTGTAAAGCTAATGTTCCCAGACTTCCCTCTGTGCAAGTTCACCCACTGAGGTCTAGTCAACCTATCTAGAGTCCCTTCCTTTAAGATGATCAATTCTTCCTCACCTAGCAGTAATCAGCTGCCAATAATTCTTTGACTAAGGTTGGGGGCCTGTTGCTCATTTCCATAGTTCTGTGCTGAGATTTTGTTTGCTTGAGTTTGCATGGGTCTTGTACATGCTGTCACCATTGCTGTGAGTTCATATGAGCAAGTTCCCAGGAGCCTGTGAGACTCTATTTCCATGTGGGCTGACTCTTAATCGTTCCTCCTCCTGGTCCCTGGGTGGGTGGAGTTTAAGATAGGAGTCCTGTCCAAGGACCCCCACTCTGTGGACTCTTATTCTCCACATTTGGCCATTTGTGTCCTTTTATGTTCTTGGCCCTCTGTTGCTTGAGGGAGCTTCATTGATGTTGTTTTGTTTTCCAATTTTAACCATTCTGACTGGGGTAAGATGATGTCTCAAAATAGTTTTGATTTGTGTTTCCCTGATGACTAAGGATGTTGAACCCTTTTCTTTTTTCAAATATTTCTCACCAATTTGCATTTCATCTTTTGAGAATTCTCTGTTTAGCTGCCCAATTTTTAATTAGATTATTTTTGTTGTCGCTGTTTAGCTTTTATTATTTATTTGTATATTCTTGATACTAACCCTCTGTCAGATGATATAGCTGGCAAAGATTTTTCTTTCCCCATTCCGTAGGCTGGCTCTTCACAGGAATAATGGTGTCCTTTGTTGTACAGAAGCTTTGTAGTTTCATGAGATCCTATTTGTCGATCGTTGGTCACAGTGTCAGGGTCCTGTTCAGAAAGTCCTTTGCCATGTGTTTAAGTTCTACTGTAGTCCATGCTTTCTTCTCTTATCAGATTCAGGGCATCAGGTCTTAGGCTGGGGTGCTGGATCCATTTGGAGTTGAGTTTTGTGCAGGGTGAGAAATAAGGATCTAGTTGTACATCTTCTATATGCAGCTACTCAGTTTGGCCAGCATCATTTGTTGAAGATATCTTTTCTCCAGTGTGTGTTTTTGGCTTTGCTATAAAAAAAAATCAGGTGGCTATAGATATGTGGACTTATATATGGGTCCTCAATTCTATTCCATTGATAAATGTGTCTGCTTATGTCAGTGCCACTCTGTTTTTATTACTATAGCTCTATAGTGATCAGGGATAGTGGATAGTGATACATCCAGCAGCAACTTTATCATTCAAGACTGTTTTGATTATCCTGTTTTTGTGTATTTGTAAAGGAAATTGAAGATTATTTTTTCAATTTCTGTGAAGAATTGCATTGGAATTTTTATGGGGATTGTGTTGAATCTGTAGGTTGCTTTTGGTAAGATGGCCATTTTTACAATATTAATCCTACCAATCCATGAGTATGAGGTCTTTCCATCTTCTGGCGTCTCCTTCAATTTTTTATTTTTATTCAGTGTCTTTTTAAAATATTATTTATTATTTTTATTTTATGTGTATGAATGTATTGCCTGCATGTATGTGAGTGCACCCGTGTCCTGCAATGCTGCGGAGGTCAGAAGAGGGCTTCAGATTCTCCTGGAACTGGAGTTAAAGATGATTCGTAGTCACCATGTGGGTACTGGGAATCGAATCTGGGTCCTCTGCAAAAGCAGTCAAGGCTCTTAACCACTGAGCCATCTCTCCAGCCCCTTTCTTCAGTGTCTTAAAGTTTCATTGTAAAAATCTTTCACTTCCTTGTTTAGATTTATTCCAAGATATTTTTTGAGGCTATTGTGAATGTGACTGCTTTCCTGGTTTCTTTCTTGGCATGTTTTTGTTGGTATACAGGAAGGGTACCAATTTTGTATGTGGGGTGTGTGTGTGTATGTGTTACATTTTTGTCCCTATACTTTGCTGAATGTGCTTACCAGCTATTGGAGTTTTTTGGTGGAGCCTTTAGGGTCATTTATGCTAAGATTCTTATCATCTCCAAGGATACGTTGACTTCAACCTTTCCTATTTATATCCCCTTTATCTCCTTCACTTCTCTTATTGATCTAGTTAAGACTTTAGGCACTATATTGAACATGGGGAGAGTGAACATCTTTACTTGTTCCTGAATTTAAAGGAACTGCTTTGAGTTTTTCTACATTTATCATAATGCTAGCTGTGGGCTTTGTTGTATATTGTCTTTATTTTGTTGAGATATTTCCCCTGTATCCTTAGACTTTTCTGGACTTTTATCATGAAAGGATGTTGGGAAAAGATTACTTATTAAAAAATTATATTTCATGGATTATTTATTCAAGATTAGCTTCCCCCATTGGAAGAGCTACTTAAATATTTACTCTAAAAATCTCAAAAACCTTTTAGTGCAATTTGGTGTTTTGTACTTGAATGTACTAGCAGGTGGTTACTTTAGGCAAGACAGCTACTGCAATTACTTCAAAAAACCTTTGCCTAACTAGAAACATTTATAATGTTGCATGAGTTTGAATATTGAAAACTATCTACAATGTGAATGAGCTCTGATTTACCAAGTCTGCTTGCTTCTAAATCAACCGGCCCAGCAGTTCCAGTTGAGTATGTAAGAATCAATCATATGCCTTAGTTGATTCTTGATAGGGTGAGAGTTCTTTAAGGAATATTGATTTCTTCAGTTAACCAGCTTCGAATCACCCCTTGTCATTAGCAAAGGTGTAGGACAGTGAAAGTGTGTGCTTTGGAACTAGTCAAGCCCAAGTTCAAATGCTGATTCACCCACTTATTAAAGGATATCTACCAGGAGGTGATTTAACTTTCTGAGTCTTCATTTCATCATTTATAAATAGGTTTAGTTATGCTTATATTGTAGGATCATTTATGATTATGAAATTAAGCTATAAGGAGAATACCTAGTAACCATTGATTCTGAAATAATCCCAGAATAGGTTCAAAAACTTCCTCTAGATATCCACATTCTTTCAAACAGATGTGTTTTCAGTTAGGTAAGATAATTAAAGTATAGATAGAAGTTACACACACACACACACACACACACACACACACACACACACATTAGGCCCCTTCCTCAAGCTTAGCTAGTTGAGTTTCAGAGCAGGGCCTTGCTTTAACTTACAGTGGATGAGAATGGCCAAGATTACGGAGATTGGAATGAATCTTAAATCAACAACACGATGCCTAACACATAATAAATTTTCTGCTTGTCAAATGAGTCAGTCCAGCTAATGATATTACTGTGGCAGAAGCCCAATGTTTCTTTTACATTTTATTTGGGATAGTCAATATTATTAAACATTAAACTTGTCAATACAAATTGAAAGAAAGGTGGAACACACTTATAGTGCTAAATCTTCTTTAATAGAGTTGAAAATAGCTTCTTTTAAGATAACAAAGCAAGTGTCTCAGTCTCATTAATGATAAATGCTTTCATTTAATTTGAATATTCTGGATTTTAGAATTTTGGTCATTGCTATATCCAAATCCACATCCTACTCCTGCAGTAGTGGTTTCATTGTCTAGTGTGTAATCTATACCTTTGCTTTTTTAGCTCTAATACATACGTGTACACAGACAGAGAGAGAGAGCTCAAGTTCTTACTGACCTACTTGGTGGTACTTTAAACTTCTTTTCATTACATGGACAATCTGAGGATATAGCTGAAAGTTTTTTGGCCAGTTAAACACTTGTTTTTAATCAGACTTCTGTGGTATGAAGAAAATAACACAATGGAAAAGCACAGATTTACTTAATTTCAGTGACTATGGTTTGGGATTATTTAAAAATCATTGTATTCCATCAGAGAAATATTTTAAAGATAAAGGCATGATTCTTATAAAAAAATTAAATGAACACTTGTCAAAAGTCGTATTTATGGGCTGGCAAGATGGTTTATTGGGTACTTGATGCTAAGCCTGACGATCTGAGTTGGATACCTGGGATTCACGTGGCAAATGGAGAGAACTGACTGCTCCCAGTTGTCCTTTGACCTCCATACATGTGCCGTGGCATGCACTTTTCACACAAACACCTAAAATAAATAAATGCAAGGGGTTTTAAAAATCTTATTTGTTTCATATCTTTTATGAAGAAAACAAAAAGACCTTGTTGCCTGTCCAAAGATGTTATTTATAGATCGGGAACAGTGGAAGAAATAAGAAAAGGGATTTCTTCCTTTCCCATCGTCTTTCTCCTCCTTTTATCTTCCCTTTTGGGAGTGGAGATTAGGGTAGGGAAGGGTCCCTCCACTGTACAGAATTTATTCTATAAATAAGAATTATTGGCGCAGGCCTGGCAATCAGATACTCAGAGTGGGTTAAGGTAAAAGGACCAGAAGTTTAAGATCAACCTTAGCAACTTAGTGAGACCCTATCTCAAAAAGTAAAAAGAAGTCGGGGGTGGGGTGAAGGGCTGGGCATGTAGCTCAGTGGTGAAGTGGTTATTTACCATGTGTGAGGCCCTGGCTTCAATTTAAAAAAAAAAGAATTAATTACATTGCTTTTACTCTTCCAGAATTTAAAGTTGTAAGACAGATGAGGGCAACGAAGGCTATAGAGTTCTGACAGAACCATAGCTGGGTAATTCCAAAGGCTGTTCATTAATGCTCTGAACAATGTACAACTTCCCACTCAAGTGATGGTTTTTCTCTACTCCTGGAAGGTGGTGGTGGGACAGGAAGAAAAATTGTGGTCAGTTTGTGAATATCAAGACAGAGATCTTTGCTCTTTAGAGCAAACACAAGTGTCAAAGGGGCTCATGAAGAGTCTACATGGACTCAAGAAAATGGGCATAAGGTAATTTCACATGATTGGGCAAGGCAGTGAAATGCATTGAGTAAATAATACAGACCAGAAAACCTCAGAGACTGCATCCAAATAATTTTTTTTTTTTTAATAGCCTGAGCATTAGGATGCATGCTTGGGATGCTGAGGCAAGAAAGCAGGGAGTTGGAGGCCAGCTCGAGTTGCAGAGTAAGACCCTGTTGCAAAGAAAAGAGAAAAAAAATTGATTGGGGAGGCAGGAGGCAGAGATGACTCCAGTGCCTTGGGAGTCTGTACAAGCCCAACTCATTGTAAACAGTAAAAGGAAACCAGCTTAACTAATAATAGAAGTTAACCACTGACAAGGTACCTTCCTTCTATTTTAGTCTATGAAATATATTGTCTTGCTTTTGCAAACACCTTATAAAACTTTTCTCTGACTCTTCTTGATGGAACCCTGAACTGGTCTGATGAAGTTCCCCAACTTACAAATTGCTGTGTGCCACTCAAACTCATTAGAAATTCAAAATTATCTTTTAACATGATTGTTCTAAGAATTTGTTGCTAGGAAGGTGTTTTTCTTTGCTCTCCAGTCTAGGTCAAATTTTCTTCAGGGTCCTTGAATGTTAAATAACAAGTTTCCTTGAATTCAGCCAGGTTTCAGTCCTTGCAAGGGAAGTGAGCTTGTGAAGAATTTGTTATAATTTCCACATTGGGCATTGCTGTTCAAAAAGTGTGTGTAGAATCTTGTCCTGAAGCTCAGCAAAGAACCAATACGTGACCAGAACAAGCATGGATGACCCACTCATGTAAGGAGAGGACCCCCACGCCCTGCAGGAAACACTTGCTGCTGGTGGGAAGACCCTTCTTCCCAGGTTTTGCTTGCAAGCCAGAAGACAAGCAGATATGCAAAGGAGGAGAAAGAGGGAAATGGGGATTAGCTGCTTTTCCAGATACCACTGTTATTTGAGGAATGTTGGTGTTTTCATTTTGAGGGCTTTTAAATTTGTGTTTGCTTCTCATCATGATCAGGATGTTTGAAGTTTAGCTTAGAGCCTCTGATGGGGTTTGTATGTATTTTTCTATCTCTGAGAATGCAACTATCACTGGCATTAAGGACAGTTCCACATGGATCTTCTCACAATTCACCAACTGATTTTTTTTTTTTAGCCTTTTGGAAAATGGGTATTTTCTTTTTATCTCTTCCAAAAGTTCTTTAGCTTTAGACATTAAGTGGATTTAAAATGTGCTTATACCACTTTTGAAAGAGACCCATATCTCTGCTCTGGAAACTGTTATTGGGTATGTTAAAGCTGGAATGAAATGCTTCTTCTAAAAAATTAAAAAAAAATTAATGTGCTTATAGTGCTTATGCGTCTATCACAGCTTCCAAGTGTGTGCAGGGCTGTCGTTGTACATTTGCAAGTGCAAAAACCAGCATTAAAATGATGATAAAAGACATCTCAAAAGTTTAGTTTCTTGGGCTAGGAATGCAGGGCAGTGGCTAGAGAGCTTGTCTAGTGTTTTCCTTTGTATCTCTCTTGCTGTGATAAAACACTGACCACAACCAAGGTGGGAAGGAAGGGGTTTATTGCACCGTACACTTCCAGGAGACAGTCCCTCATCGAGTGAAGTCAAGGCAGGAAGCCAGAAGCAGGAGCTGAAGCAGAGATCATGGAAGAATGCTGCTTACTGGCTTGCCTCCTCTGGCTTGCTCAGCGACTTTTCTATATAGCTCAGGCCCTCCTGCCCAGGAATATCACCATCCACCATAGGCTGGGCCTTCTCACATCAACTAACATTTGAAAAAAAAAAAGCCTCACAGCTACTGACCAATGCCACTAACCAATCAGAGGAAGAAAGGAAGAAATTACCTCAGTTAAGGTTGCCATTATCTAGGTGTGTCAGGTTGACAACTGAAGCTAATCAGCACTCCTAGCATGCCTGAAGTCCTGGGTTTGAACCCCAGCACTACACAGACCTGAATGCAGTCGCACTTACCTACAATCATAGCACTTGGAGGGGGAGGCAGGAGAATCAGAAGTTCAAGGTTATCTTCAGCTAAATAGTGAGTTTTGGGTCAGCCTGGTATAAATGAGACTCTGTGTCAAGAAAAAATATATTTAATGAGATGCTTAAAACACCCTTCATGAAGAAAAAATTACATTTGCAACAAACTCCTTTAGTGTGCCCATGTTTCTATGAGGTCAAGTGTGTATGTGTGTGTGTGTGTGTGTGTGTGTGCATGCGTGTGTGTGTGTGTGTGTGTCACAGAGATCTGCCTGCCCCTGCCTCCCAAGTGCTGGGATTGAAGGCGTGAGCCACCACGAGTTTTAAAATATGTGTGTGTGTGTGTGTGTGTGTGTGTGTTTATGTTTGTGTTTGGTATGTTTTGTGTTTGGTATGTTTTCCTGTATCTGTTGTAAACTGGTGGGATTATTTTAATTGTCCTTGTTTGGAAATCCATTCAAAGTAACAAGGCGCATTTCCTCCACCTACTAGGAATTCTTTAAATGGAAAGGACCTTTGGCCATTGTTTCATTTTTAGAGGCTCCAATTATTTTATCATGATTAATGACGGTAGAAATCTCCTGACATTCTTAATAACTATATCCTGCTTCTCTAAGACCTCACTTTGTTCCCAGTTTCTGGTTAAAGGCTCTAGCTGTGTATAGTATGTAACAAATAGCTCTTGCAATGACTGTGACAGAATTTGGAAACTCTATTCTGATCACACAATATTCATGTGGAGACAGAAGGAAATAAAAGACACTAGCGTAGTCTGTCTTTCATCTTGCTTTTGCTTCCATTTCACTGATTAATTTGGGGCTATTTTATACTGGATTTGGAATTCAAAAGAGTCACATAGCAATCAGTACTTGACAGAATCTCAAAGTGCCCAACTAGTACTGATTTCCTTAAAGAAAAAAAGTCCTCAGCTCCTCCACCCTCATTTTGGGGCATTTTCACCTGCCGAGGAGTGAGGAAAAAGAACAACGATGGCTTCACGGGTCCTTTCCAGGACTGTTGTGCCCTCTGCGGCTTGCTTGTCTCTCCCATTCCTTTATTCTTGAAGTAATTAGTGATACAATGACAGTCCCATCCTGGCTTGCAGGACGATTCAGCTTTGTATATGACTCTGACTCTGATACTCCAGGACTGAACTGGAAACAGTGGGATGAAGTCTACGATCTAGTTTTGAACAAGCCCTCCTTGCATTCTGGGACAGGCTCTAGTCACAGAATCATTGCTGCCATCCAAACACAACCAAGTCTAAATCATGCTCTCTTTTTCTCCCTTCGAGAGTCCTCTAAAGAAAGATTTATTTTGGCTTATGATGTGAGACGTTCAGGTCAGCGGACTGGCACCTTTCCTTGGGGGTCTGAGGCAAGGCAGAACATAATGGTGGCAGGAGTGTGTGACGGAGGTTGCTCATTTCATGGTAGTCAGAAAGCAGAGAGACAGAGGGGGCTGTTGACAGCATACATACATGCTATGAACTCACAACCCAGTAACCTACTTCTTCCAACTAAGACATATGTCCTTACAGCCCATTCAGCTATGAACTCATCAATGGATTGATCCATTGACAAAGTTAGTACCCTCATGACACAATACCTCAATAGTGCCACCAGTACCAAACCTTCAATACACAAGTCTGCAGTTATTTTATATCCAAATGATAACATTATATATTTATATATGAGATATACTGAACCCAGGGCCTCATGCATGCTAGGCAAGCACTCTACCATTGGACTATATACCCAGGTATGATTTTGATACTGAAAAAAAATTTTAAGTCCTTAAGTGCAAGAGTCATTCTTTTCAGTATGGTGCACTCCAAAATCTTTGGCATGTGGAATTTCATTTCAAAGTATTGCTTGAAATAGCATACCAGTAAATGCTTAACATCAGTGATTGTTCTCAGAATGAAGATAAGGGTGTAGGCAAGGTAGTGTCTACACAGAGGTTTCTAAGCACACCTTCATTATGCATTCCTCTCAATGCTGGTTAACACATGTCAAAGGAGCTATATTGGAGTTTGTCGGGGAAATAAACTATTTCTTCTCTAAAATTTGAAAGTATCATCTTCCATTGACAAATCTGTAGTCTTTTCATATAATTAAATACATTTTATTCCAGGAAAAAAAATTCATGACAGGTAATCAAGATGTAATGAATTCCTTCAAATGAAAACATGATCTTTGCACAGGACCAGGGTTTGGTTCCCAGGACCCACATGTCAGCTAACAATTGTTCATAACTCCAGTTTCAAGGGGATCTGACACCTTCTTCTGGCCTCCGTGTGCACTGCATGACACAGGTGCACTTACATACATGTAAGCCATACACTCATACACATAAAATTAAATATTTTTTAAAAATTACTCTTAATAGCATATTCATGGATAACTGAAAGAGTGAACAGAGACGCAAGCCTTAAAGATACATCTTACTAGTGTCCAGGGTTAGGCTCAATAAAGACAGTGGATGAGCTGAGTCAGAATCTCATACATCTTGAATTCTACTTTAGATATGGCATGAAGTTAATTATCTTTGTCCTGGCTAAGAGACACCCATATTGCTGGTAAAGCAAAGATATGTCTTCTAGGTATGTCTGGAAGAAACTGACATTTGGATTAGTAGAATGAGTAAAGTTCTAATTCTCACAGTGTGGGCAAGCACTGTCCAATGCACTCAGAGCCTAAAGAGAACAATAGGCAGAGGAAGGGTGGGTTGACTCTCTGTTCTTAAGCTGGGACATCCCTCTTTACACATTGGGAGTTGTGGCATGGTGCCCAGCATGATGAGAATGCTCATCCAGAGAGGTATTATTAATGTGTCAGCTTAAGGAAGACCCTTGGTAGACCATGTCATTATCATCAGCCAGAACAGGAGTCTAAAGCCTCCTCAATAACCACTGTGGTGAAACTCTTGGCAAATGGGAGGTGGGAAGGTGCCTTTGAATAAGAATACCAACCATGTTTAGGCTGGTCTATTCCTATTGGGAAAAATATTCCATGGTTATTATTTTTTGAGTGATTCACTATTTAAAAATAGGTTTCCTGAAGGGAGAGAGGGAAGTGCTGAAAGGACTCATTTTCACAAAGTTTAAAAACAGTTAGTTCAATAGTACTACATACACTCCCCAAGGCAGTTATCAAAAATGATACTTGGGGTTTTATCCCCTTGCCCAAAGCCTCCAAATTGCTATGGGCAGATTAAAAACAGTACAGGAAATTCCTTATTCAGTAAAGGCTCACTTATCTTTTATTCAGGCAACCCCATCTACACTAAGTTGAAATCACTCCTCTTAAAATTTTTTTGGATTTATTTTATTTTTATGTGTGTAAGTGTTTTGCTTGTATATATGTGCACGCAATGCCCATGGAGGCCAGAGGAGGGTGCTGGATCCCTTGGAACCAGAGTCATAGATGGTTGCTAGCTGCCATGTGGGTGCAGGGAACTGAACCCTGATCCTCTGCAAGAGCAGTAAGTACTCTTAATCAACTTAGCCATCTCACTAGCCCATGAAATCATTCTTAAAGGCCTTTGTATCATGCTGCATTAGTTCTGTCTTAAGTGCAAAGGAATATATTGTCTTTGTGTTGGACTTTAAGACAGCGTAAGCTATTGAGTCAATTAGGAAGCCCAAGTCAGATGGTGGCATCCTTCTGCTTCTGCCTCCCAATAGCACCCCACCTGAAGTCCTTACTGGTCCAGAAGGGCCTGCACAGCAGCCCTGTTTTTCCCCTGACCTGATTCATGCCCATTCTTCCCCATATGGCTACCTTAGGGCCTTGAGCCTGGCTCCACCCTCAGCCCAGATATCTTCAAGCTTCCTTTCCTTACTTCTTTAAGGCCTTCTCTAAGATTGTCATCCGCTCCCCGGGGACTTCCCCACTTACTCTTTTTGTTATTGCAGTCTTCCCATTTCTTTGCCTCCCTTTATTTATTTCTCCTCAGTAACTACTGTTAAACAGTATTCTATATGTTTTACTTTTTTATCTTGCTGATTGCCTTATCTACTACCTTATGAATGGTCAGAGGGAAATTCATTTTTGTTTCATTTGCTACTTATAAATATTTAAAACAAGGCCTTGCCTGTTTAAAATTTTTACTGAATGAATGAATGAATAAATAAATAAATAAATAAATAATAAATAAACATTGACTGACCAAGGAGAAATAATACATGATTAACCACCAAAAATTATAGAATTTGAACTTGTTAAGGAAAAGACTCAACAATTCTCTTCTGCTTATTCAGAGCTTTACAAAGCACTTGGAATAGAGTGGGCATGCAATAAATATTTGCTTTACAAATGAATGAATAAATGAGTTATGGGAGGTTCCTAATTACTCCAGTAGATCTCTGAATGATATATCATGCTTGGAAAAACCAGTATCTTATTATGATTTGGCTCACAATTTTGTTTTAGGAACTTATATTTAGAGACTCACTATTTCTGAGTTTTGGTCTTCATCTCTTTAAATGGAGAAATGTCATTTTTGAGAGATTTATGTGAAAATTAGAGAGTAAAACTATATGCAGTGTCTAGCAGATAGTAAAGTTTCAATTAATATTTTAACACAGGGTCTTTCTTTTCTTTTCTTTTTCTTTCTTTTTTTTTTTTTTTTTTTTTTCTTTTTCTTTTTTTTCTTTTTTTTTTGACAGGGTGTCCCAGTCCCAGCCTGCCTGGAAGTCACTATGTGGACCAGGTTTTTTATGTTTTTTGAGACAAGGTTTCCCTGTAGCCCCAGCTGGCCTGGAACGCTCTATGAAGAACAGGCTGGCCTCAAACTCTCAGAGTTCCGCCTGCCTCCCTCTCCCAAATGCTGGGACTAAAGTCATGTGCCACCATGCCGAGCTCATGGTATTTTTAAAGACTCACTTCTAGTCCTAAGATGATGTCTATGATCCAACTTACCTTTCTGTACCTTGCTCTCCCTGAGAAGGAGTTCAAAAATCTCACCACAACACATACATCTGTAACAATAAAACAAATGGAAGAACCATTTTCTCTTTTGGTTCCTCCTTGCATTTCAGGCTACACCTGTGTAGGAAGCATGATTGCACATAAACAAGGTCTTATTCATTGTCTAGCATCAAAAAGAAGAAAAAAAACCACCTGCTACAACTTCCATGGGAAATTCCAAGCATAAATTCTCACGGTTGCTCCTGCCCTGTTGTTAGTGCTTCGGAGACTGCTTTAACTGTGGCTCAGATAGAGATAGATATTTTATGGCATTTTTAACTCTTTAAAGCATACCCATATCCTTGGCACCACAAGCTTGATGATTATGGTATTTGCTCTATGGTCAGACTGACTTCTGCTAGGGACTTGGGAACTCAGAGAAAGAATTTAGGAAGTAAAGTAAAAGTATTTTTTTTAATGCATGGACACAGAAATCCACCAGTCCTTGTTAGAAGCACACTTCGTTACTTCAATCTTTGTAGGCCTGGGGCCCAGAGAGTCTTATCTTATAAAAATAATGGCATTATGGTTATCACTTTCCTTATCATTAAGAGTAGAAGATTTGAAAGAGGTATTATTTTAAGGAAACCTTGATAAGGGAACTATATAATACTTCAAAGGGATTTCTAAATTTATCTCAATTGTGAACTTGCCCTATTTATCTAAATTCCTGGAATTTATTTTTGTTTTGGGCTAGGCAGCTGTTGACTCATTTATCTCATTAGACTTGTTTTTGTTAAACTTTAATTAAGTTTTAAGAGAGGCCGTGGTTAGGGAATAGCACTAATTATAGTATTGTGTAATTTGTTTCCTCAGTTGGTAAAATGTCTATATTTTGGTCACTTTAAATTATTATTTGATTGTCTTCAGAGTGTTTAAAACTTTAAGCTTTTAAAATGTAAATAGGGTAACTTCACAAATGTATCAAGCATGGAAATATCTATAACATTACACCACTTTTGGGACGGATTTCTTTAGAATAATTATATTTTATTTAGATTTTATTTTAATAATAACCTGTGAAGACTTTTAAAAAGCTTATATTGTGACACAGTTTTGTTTTTAGCCTATTGCATTCAAGTACAGTGTCTTCCCTCTCCCATGTAAATAGACTACCTTTGAGTTTCCTGTGACAATATCCGTCACAGGCACTCTTTGATCAAGATAACACGTTGATTCTCCCATCTCTGAACTGACTGGAGCTCCATGCAGATCCAGTGTTGGAAAATCATGATTGTCTTAATATTCAGTATCTCTGGGTTAATTATTTTCTCTTCCAAGTTCTTTGCCTTATACTCTTCGCTGCCTAACATTCTTAGAAGTAGGAAGTTATACTGCTCAATGAACTATGCCTGTGATAATATGCTCCACATTTTCATTGATCTATCACAGATATTTATTTTTACATTTTCATTTATTTATTTTGGGGGTGTATGCACATGTGGAGTTCATAGTACACACCTGGAGCATTGGTTCTCTCCTTCCACCATGTGGGTTCCAGGGATTGAACTCAAGCTTGGCAGCAAGAACCTTTACCTGCTGACCTATTTTGTCAGCTCATATGTATTGATCATTGATTCAGTTGTCTATTATTCAGTTGTCTATTACTATTAATCCACAGCAAATTTTAGTGTCTCAAAATAACAATCTTACTGTTTCTTAGGGTTCTGGAAAGTGGTTGGTTTCAGCTGGATGGTTGTTCTGACAGTCATTGCTTGGGGTCTCTTATGAGGCAGCCATGTAGCAGCTGATGAGGCTATACCATCCAAAATGGCTTCTTCCCTCACATATCAGGCACCTTTGGGCTTCCACATGAAGCCTCTTTTTCCATCCAGTTGCTAAAAGTCTTCCACAGTGACTCAAGTTCTAAGAGGTAGGTAACGAGAGTGCCACTCTTCTTTAAATCTGCTCTAAAGATGTCCCAGGACCTCACTTCCACTGTGCTCAAAGATAGTCACCAGATAGCCACTAAGGCCTTTTAAAAATTATTTTAAAGTTGGGAAATACATATTTAATTTACGTATTAAAGAGTTGGATAAAACATCTCCCACATTTATGAGACAAAACATGACAAACTGAAAACAAGAGGCATTTTGTGAACCCTTGAGGAACCAAGGTCACAAGACAAACAAATACTTCAAGTCTGGAAAGAGATAGGTACCTGAAGGGTACCATTTAACCTGAGCATCCGCTTACTGGGGACACTTATCACCAAACACCCTCTGAAGTGATAAGAAGCTTTCACTGACACTTTTAAGGAACTAACTGTTAACAGTCAAGTGTTGCCTAGAATAAGAGCACAAACCAAGCTGCTGTAGGCTCCTGGGAGTGTAGGGGATTCCACCACCCTGCAGGTCCTCCTCTTCAGCAGATCTGCCAAGAAAATTGCTGCCTATCTCCATTATGGGACAAAAGCCTAAGTCTTCAAGGAAAACAACAACAGACACTAACTTAAGAGAATTGGCAGAAATTCATTAAAACTGGAAAAAGAAAAAAAAAAGTACACTCTGTGGGGAAGGGCAGGAACATGTGCTAGATCTAGCACTACATCCAGAGAAGGTTCCAGAACAATAGTAAAGGGCAGAAACCTGAGATCCAGGTTTACAATGCCTGCCTAAAACTGAAGCTTAATCAGAACACCTGAAAACAAACTCTCCTCTTCCAACCACACCATGTTGAGAACAAATACTGGTGGACCCTACTGAGGCGAACAAGGACCAACAGAGGAGCCAAGGCTGAGCAATGCACAGATGTTAAAACCCACGGGCATTGGGGCTGGAGAGATGGCACAGCCGTTAAGAGCACTAGCTGTTCTTGCAGAAGACCCAGGTTTGAAATCCAGCACCCACTGGTGGTTAACAACCATCTGTAACTCCAGTTCCAGGGGATCCAACTCCCTCTTCTGTCCTCTGTGGATGCTGCATGACAGGGGTACACTTATACATATGCAGGCATAACACTCATACACATAAAAATTAAAATAAATAAATTTTTAAAAAATTAAAAACCCACTGGCACATTGACACATGACACAAACACAAGATGCCATGGAGGAAATTGTGGCTGTAGTTCACTGGTGATGACCGTAATCACAGCAATCTTCCAGTGCAGCCCAGTTTCTGATGAGACCAATGTCAACCCCAACCTTAAGTCTGGCAGGAGGAAAGACATATAAATCTCAAGTTTTTAATTTTTATTTTGACATCTGGCATTCTATACAGCAAAAACATATGGGAGTATCTAAAATGTCAATGGAAAAACTCTCTGGAAAGACAATATGGTTTTCATAAGTAGATTCAGGTATGATAGAAGATATTAGAATTATTAAACAGAATTTAGAATAAATATCATTAATCTGCTAAAAGTTCTAATAAAAAAATATGCTAGGTAAGTAATTTCAGTAGAAAGAAACAAGAGAAGTTCTAGATGTCAAAAAGTAGCAAGAGGGTTTTTTAAAATGGCATTAATGGTCTTGTCAGTAGATTTGATGTAGTCTAGAAGAAAGTCCGTAAAACTGAAGCTAGGTTAACAGAACTTGTTCAAATTGGAACTCTAAAGGCGATGACGGCACAGAAGTCAACAGAGCACGCAGTTGCTGTGGGATAGCAGTGAGCGGTAAAACAGACATGACCAGAATCCCAGAGGAGGAGGAGAGAATGGGCAGAAGAAAGAAAGGCTGGGATGCTTTCAGAATTAGTCACAGTCATCAAACCTTAAATTTAAGAAGCTAAGAGAACACTAAGAATACAAGAATAATTAAACCAGAAAACAAAACCTTCTAAGAAAACAAAAAACAAAACAAGAAAGCTCATTTACACTGCTGGAAACCAAAAACAAAGAGAAAAAATTGGAAGCAGTCAGAAAAGATTCATCGTCAGAGGAGTAATAAAAAGTTGTACAGAAGTCTTCTTATCAGAAACCATGGGAGACGGATGGCAAAGAAATTGAATTTTAGAAAATGGTGCTGGATATTTAGCCCAGGTCCTCTTGTATGTGAAGCAAGCATTCTTGATGAGCTACACCAGCAGACCTGAAATAACATCTTTAAGCACTGAGGACAAGTTTTGCATCAAGTGGAAATATTCTGGAAAAGTAGGAAGGAAAGAAAAACTTCCCCAGACACAGGGAAAGGAAACACCCCACTTCTTGACTTGGTGAGTGGTATGTGCACAGAGGGAGAAAAATCTTGGTAGCCTTGCATTAAACATGCAGCTCCAAAAGGCATCATTCTCATAGCAAAGGAAAGTTCATGATATTTAGAGTAAATCCATATTATTTCAGCAAAACTTATTACTACTGGGTGAGGGAGAGTAGGCCGTACCAACGATCTCTACATAGGTTGACTAGATGCTAGTGGATGAATTTGCACTGAAGGACAGCTGAGCATAAATGCTTGACTGGATAAGACTTAACATGTATGATGGAATACAGGAAGTCCAGTGGCCGGGGGGAGGGGCATGGATAGGGGAGGGAGTCTGAATTTTATTAAGAACTGTTGTATGAAATGTACAAAAGCACAATAAAAAATTAAAAAAATAACTTGTCAATGTTGTCATTGGTCTAGATGAATACTGTGATTTCTTAAAATTACATTGTTTTAAGTAGCTGGATATTACTATTTCTGTATTCCCAATCTGGGGATTTAACAAGAAACAATGCCAGACAGGAGATACCTTCCTTTGAGTTACTGGCCAGGGTGGCCCAAAAGATGGTGCCATTCGGAAAGTGGGTATATAGATGAATAAGATTGTGTGGGATGGTCTATATGATATACACACAAAAAAAATCAATAAACTTAAAAAAAGACTTTAAAAAGTCTATTTTAAATACATGAATATATTTAAGGACTTTTAGAGTGGTTGTCCATACATAGTGTCTATATAAACTATATGAACTAATAAACTAATGTCTATATGTTAATAAGTGCTAATAAAGAGCTGAATTTGTTGACTGGTGATCTAAAAATATTTGTTTCAGAATTATATTTATTACCATTGTCTTTCAACCTTTTGTTTTAGCTCATATTATAAAGGAAAGGTTCTGGAAATTCTTATTTAATTTTGACATATATATAGTATTTATAACATGTTTTTTATATATATAGAGAGGAGAGAGTTAGTTTCTTCACTTTTTAGAAAATGTGAATAAGATTATTAGTAGATTTGGTACTATTAAAATTACTGTAATGCTGGCTGGGGAGGTGATTCAGCAGTTAAGAATGCTGGCTGTTCTTGCAGAAGATCTGGATTCAAATCTCAACACCTACATGGCAGCTAACAACTGTCCATAACTTCAGGTTCAGGGATCAGATACCCTTTTCTGACCTCCAGCAGCATTGCATGACATGGATGCACTTACGTACATGCAGGGAATACACTCATAACACATAAAACAAATAAAGTTAAAATTTATTATAATGCTACTTATGAGGATATTTATGGTACAAAAACCATAACTAAGTTGGGCAATTTCTAAATAGAGAATTTGAGCCAAGACTAATACACTTGTATATATTCAATCAATTATAACACGAGTAATATTTATAACATGTTATTTACAAGTTGCTATTATAAAAAATTATAACAGGGAATATTTTAGAAGGAGCATCAACTAAGCAGTAAATCTTAAATTTGAGAAGATATTAGGATTACTTCGAGTCTGGCTTATTAAACAAACAGATTGCCGGACTTTCCCCTTAGATTTCTGACTCAGTACATTAGTGTCACAGTTTCCCAGGAAAGTGCTACTGCCTATTTACAAGTTGCTATTATAAAAAATTATAACAGGGAATATTTTAGAAGGAGCATCAACTAAGCAGTAAATCTTAAATTTGAGAAGATATTAGGATTACTTCGAGTCTGGCTTATTAAACAAACAGATTGCCGGACTTTCCCCTTAGATTTCTGACTCAGTACATTAGTGTCACAGTTTCCCAGGAAAGTGCTACTGCCTCTGCTCAGGAACCACTCTGAAATCTCCCTGTTCGGATGAACAAATATGTACTCAGTCAAACCTACCTGAGCACACCCAGTTCTGCTGCCAACTTATTATGGGAACTTGTGTACCACCTTAATTATTTTTTCTTTTTGTTTTTGTTTTTTATGAATATGTATGTGTGGTATGTGTGCCAGTGTGTGTTACAGGAGTGTGGACACATATGCATGCATGTGCACGTAAGCGTGTTTGTGGAAGCCTGAGGTTGACATTGGATCTCCCTCAATCACTCTGCTTCATTTATTGAGCCAGTCTCTTGCTGAGGCCAGAGTCCCAAATCCAGCTGGTCTAGCTTGCTCCTTTGCCCCAGAGATCGCCTGTCTGTCTCTGTCACTGGAGTGCTGGGATTTTAGAGGGCCATCACACCTGTCTGGCTTTTACACGGGTGTTCGGGATCTGAACTCTGGTCCTTGTGCTTGCACAGTGAGTGTTTTATCCAGCTAGCCATTCCCCAGTCTCACCCTAATTTTTTAACCTGCAAAACAGAGTAATGACTGGTTAAGGGGAGTCACTTCCAGAATTTTAGTAAGTACTAGTTACAGTATACGGAGCCCAGTGAGTAATAAACTGAAACTGCTGACACTATTTGACGATGAAGGTCTTGAAAATGTGGCACTGCCTCACTGCATTTATTAATGTCAACACACTTAGCAAATGAAACAAATCAGTTATATTTCCATCCTGATTATACTAATAATCAACTCTGTCTCTTAAGAGGGATCATTTCTGAAATAATAGGAAAATTGTTTTTTCAATTCTGTCTCTTAAGAAGGATCATTATTTTCCAAAACAAAGGTGATCAACCAACCCCGCACCTTTGTGCTCAGACAAAATATAATGGTACAAAGATACACTCAAGTAAACACAAGTGCCCTAAAGTGAATAAAACAGAGCTGCCTCACTTTCCCTCCTTGTTCCTGTCATCTTTGCCTCTAGCTGGTGCTGCCCTTTGCTGTCACCTGCCTTTGTTTTGTGCCCCTCCCCCATGTTTCAAGGGGCACATCTTGCATCAGCTGAGTACTTGCAGCAGAAGCGGCTCACACATATGTGGGCTCTGTTGCATTTTGGTATTATGATTTTCTATGACTGCAAAGAAAAAATGAGGACTGTCACCAAGGAGTCCGGGTGACTTCCTGACTAGCAATGCCTTTGAAGTTGAAGGCATTTTAAGACAGAGGTTTTTAATTGTGAAAAATCTTAATCACATAGGAAAAAATGCCTTCAAAATATCTTTCTTTGAGCAATATACTTGCCAGTTCAGAGAAACTCATTTCCATGAAGTGATCTTGTAATTTTAATACATTTACTTCCCTGACATTGTAGATACCCGTGAAGATGCAATTTTATTCCTAGTTCTATTTATTACATTTCTGAAAATTAGGCTAATTGCCTTTAGCTGTTCTATACAAATGTTTTTATTCCTAACATTCGTTTTAGAGAAGCAATTTTAGTCTTAATTGGGGAAAACAATATAAAGTTGTTATGCCTGAAATTTGGGGCATTTGCCCTACTGCCATCTCTGCAGGAGACCTTTTGTCCCTGAGAAGTCTGAGAATTCCCATTAATGTTAATTCTCAATATAAACTCATTGGTCTGAAGGAAAGAAGACTCTACTTCTAAATTCAGCTTTGCTAAATAATTCCACTCACTTAAGGTTTGAATAAACTAGACTCACATTGAAAATGACGATTTGACTATCATGCAAATGTGATGCAAGAGTGACAGATTTTCCATCATTTGTGACAGAAGAAAGATGTTCAAAGTTTATGAAAATAAAAATACTGCAGGAGGGCTAGGGAGACAGTTCACTTGGTAGAGTGTTTATCTTGCAAACCCAAGCACCTGAGGGCCTGTGTTCCACCTCCCGGAATCCACATTAAAAAACACAAAACAAAATAAAATAAAACAAAATCTGGGCACCACCAGTGCTGAGGAGGCCAAAATGGCCAGTTAGCTTACTTGGTAAATTCCAGGCCAGTGGGAGACAGACAGACCCAGCCTCAGCAAACAAGGTGGGTAACACCTGAGTAACAGCAGCAAAGGTCCTGCTAGCCTCCACGGTGTGTGTGTGTGTGTGTGTGTGTGTGTGTGTGTGTAGTGCCATAAAAGTTTCATTATTTACCCCATGTCATAGTGAGCTTCAACTATCAACTTGACACAAAGCTAGCTGAGCAAGCCAGTAAGCAGTGTTCCTCTGCTTTGATCATTGCTTCCAAGTTCTTGCCAAGAGTTCCTGTCCTAACTTCCCTCAGAAATCACTGTCACTGGGAGTTGTAAGGTGAAATAAACCTATACTTCCCTAAGTTGTTTTTGGTTTGTGTTTTAACACAGTAACAAGAAGCAAACTAGAATATCCCAATTAGAAAAGACCTTAGTAAAGATTGTTCACTTGGCTCATATTCCCAAGCATGTTTCTCATAACTTAGAAAGTCTGTATCTTTAGTCACTATTTTTTTATAATACATGAAGATAGATTCATATTCACATACATATACACACAGTCCATAGGACCCCAAATAAAACATTGCTCACTAGGAAAGAGTATGCTTCTGAATTAGCTACATTTCTGTAACGGAGTATCTTGTTTTTCATTTGCTTCTTTTAAGACAGAATCTCCCTGTAGTCCTAGGTAGCCTGGAATTCAGGCTGGCCTTGATCTCACAGTAATCCACGTGCCTCTGCCTCCCAGTGCTAGGATCAAAAGTATGTGCTACCATACCCTGCAAAGTAAATATTTTAAATAGAGCTTGTTATATCTAAGCACACTTTATGCAAATGAGTATCTAGATGTAATTGTAGCCTGAATAAAATATCTATTGGTCATTAAATATATTAATATGTGTGTATATTAATAAATCTTTGACCTCAGAGGCTTTTAGAATTTGAGTAACAAGTTCAGGTTCTAGGTTGCCTGTTTTGTTCAGGTTTTATATTACATAATATCTTTATTGCTGTGGCTATATTTAATTTTTGTTTGTGAGACAGTAGTTTTCTCCTGTATCTTTTCTATCTATTTGTATGAGGTTAAAAATTCTGACTAACCTATAGTATTTTCTTTGCCCCAAAGGGTATGTCAGGTAATGAGAGTGAGGGCAGGTATTTTCAGGAGACCTCCAGGTAACTTTATATTTGTGTGAATGAAGTTTACAGAGAGTAAATGGGACAGGGCGAGAAAAACTTGGAGGACCTGTCTTGAAACTGTGATGGCTTGTCATGTCATAAGAGCCAGAAAAGGAGCCAGAGAGAGGGCTCAGCTGGTAAGAGCACAGGCTACTCTTTCAGAGGGCCGAGGTTCGATTCCCAGCATCCAATGAGACCTAACAGCCACCTGAACTCTGGTTCCAGGTAGTCAAATGCCCTCTGAGAGCATGTGGGCATGGATCCATAAGTGCATGGCAAGTACTCAGTGTCAAGTACCAAAAATGTGGGGGTGAGGGGATGTTGTGGTGATGAACATTATGATTATGCTGAGGGTGATGTGAAAAGAAGGTGAGAGACAAAACAATAGCAAGTTTGAGCAGCAAGAGCTTAATTTTTTTCTTAGCTAAGAGTCTTGCGTGCCAAGCTGCTCATTCGGAGAAATAAGAATCATCTGGACTTCCCAAGTGAGCTTTCATCTCTACTTTAGGGAAAAGACCAGGAAAAAGGCCTCAAGCTGTTTCATAAGTCATCTTTCATTTTTGGTTAAAACAAACCAGCACACTAGAAAATCCCATGCTGGATCTAGCCCCAGTTTTCTTACGGACTAATGAAAATAGTATTTATTTGAAAAGGAACATTTGAAAAATCTTTCTGTGACATGAGCAGTGGCCCCTATGACACTACTAGAAGCTCCTGATCAAAATCAAGGATGGATTTGTCATATAGCACCTGATTTGACTAAGTTTCTCCAAAGTTTTTAGAAAGATA
The DNA here is from genome assembly GCF_000622305.1 of Nannospalax galili. Classification (NCBI taxonomy): domain Eukaryota; kingdom Metazoa; phylum Chordata; class Mammalia; order Rodentia; family Spalacidae; genus Nannospalax; species Nannospalax galili. The sequence goes on from NW_008356952.1 coordinate 1,576,205, forward strand.
ACTTACATAAAGCATTAGTTATTCCTTGGAAGCATCTTAAAAGAGACTTTCAGGTATATTTCTTAATGCTTTAAAACTTAATTTTCTTTTTCTAAAGAATTTTACTGCATGTTATTTTACTTGTGAGCAGATTTGGAGTGTTTCGGCATGCACATGACAGAGCTGGCACTTGTGGAAATCAGAGGATGAATTTCTGAGCCACTTCTCCTTCTACCATGTGGATTCCAGGGATGGGACTCAGGTTGGCAGACTGGTGGCAAGCACGTTTATTTACTGAGTCACCTCCTTAGCCCTTTAGTTTAAAAAATTTGTTATTTGTCTTTCTACAAGATTGTTTTGAGTTCCAGAAGAGCAATTTAAAGAGAATGATACTTTTCTGTATTCATAGAATTTAGGAATTAAGGCCAACATAAATAATAAGCATCTTTCTTGCACTTAATTGTTATTCTGTAATTTAAATC
>NW_008356952.1:1576940-1581622 GCF_000622305.1 Nannospalax galili
ATATAAACATGGCACTGCCCTCTAAAAGCAAACCACCTTTTAATATATTTGTTTATGGCTAGTATCCATTCTTTTAAGGAATAATTGTAATAGCCAGTAATTTTTGAATGACCGCTTTATAAATAATTGATTTCCCTTCTTATTGTTCAGTACGCCAATAGGATGGGGGATTGCCAATCACTTGAGAATAATTTTTAAAAGAGAAAACAACTTGGATCATGGGACTTAATTATGATTCTTTAGGAATAGTCAAAATAAATCAGTCTTTTCAATTAACATAAATTAGATCTATTAAAAGTTCTCAAGTTTGCTAATGATTCTTAATTTAAAATGGACCCTTTGTAAATTCCATCATCTCTTCATGGCTTTACAATGGTGTAGGTGAATATGGTCCCCTTTGATTCTGACACATGGTACAAGCAATCCAGATTTTCAAGACACATTCATATTTCAAGTATTATTATTTTATGACCCCCTATTTATGCCATCAATTCTGAGCTTAGATAAATTAAGCAACCTCTTTGTCTCTTGGCCTGTGTTGCTTCTGAGTCTACTTCTTTGAATTTAAAATAACAGCCACTGGAGAGGCCACTGTTATTTGTCTTCAGTTCTACATATATGTGGTTGTGTGACAATGTATGTGACTCTGTGTGTGTATGTATGCGTGTGCTGAGGATGAAACGGACATGCTTGACAAGTACTGTTCTACCACCTAGCCACAACCTTAGCCCTCAAAACTTTGGTTTAATATAACAAAAAGTTTACATAAAGAAAATAAGAGATTTACTTCCAACTTTCTACTTTTCTAATTTTCCAGTCTTCTAACCTCTTTTTTTTTTAAAAAAAGAAAACAAACAAAACAACAACAACAACAAAAAAAACTCCTTTCAGTTTGGAAGTAAAATATGAATAATATGAGATGAAGGGATCATCTATCCCTTTTGGATGATCTCTTTTTCTGGTGATCTTTTTTTCTTTGATTGCACTTATTCTGTGAGATGCTCAGAGAAAGTAGATTATTTCTTTCTTTTAGAGTTCCCCAGCAACCTGCCTGCTGCCTAACATGCCCGTAAAATAGAAGTTTGGGTGAAGTTAACATAATCATTGCATTTGATTCTTCTTAGTAGGTCACACAAAACTTTTTAATGAGTCACACACGAGATGTTGGTTCTGGAAAATACATTATTATACTTAGGAGCATATTGAATAGTTATTAAAAAAAATAGGTATAAAATTAAGTCTACAGAAGAAAGGAGAGGACTGGTGAATGTATCCAATAGCAACAAATGAATATGACCTTACAAAATAAAATCCATCCGGTTAAATGAATCTGATCTCAAGGTTTATGTATTAATTACTTTTCTGTTGCTTCAATAAAACACAGTGACCAAGGGAACTTATAAGAAGAAGAGTTTATTTGAGCTTATGGTTCCGGGTTCCAGAGGGATTAGAGTCCATCGTGGCAGGAAGGCATGGAGAGGTGGACAGAACAGGACCAGAAAGCTAAGTGCTCACATCTTCAAGCAGGGACAGGAAGCAGAGAGTGACTGGAAATCTGGCAAAGATTAAGAACGCTCAAAGCCCACCCCCAGTGAGGCATGGCCACACCTCCTCAAACCTCCCAAAATAGTGCTGCCAACTGGGAACAAAATGCCCACATATTTGTAGCCTATGGGGGACATTTTCATTCAAACTACCACAGTGGTTATAGCTCAGTGGTAGAATGCTTGCCCTGGGCTTAATGCCCAGCACTGGAAATACGTCAATAAACCAATAAAAAGAAAGGTAGAAGGCTAGGGTGTGGTGGTGCACACCTTTAATTCCATCCAGCACTCACTAGGCAAAAGCAGGTGGATCTCTTTGAGTTTGAGGACAGCCTGATCTACATACATAGTGAGTTCCAGGTCAGCCAGGGTTACACAGTGAGTCCCTGTTTGAAACCAAAAAAACAAGTAAACAAAAAAAACAAAAGTATAAATAAATTAATAAGTGACATACAATTCCAGTGAAGAGAGAGAGAGAGGCTCAAAGTGATGAGTCATCTTGAGTTCAGATGGCCCACTATAGTGAGTAGATTTGGGGGCAGGTTGCATGTAAAACTATTGGGAATGACTATCTGTCTTCGTTTCCTTTTCTGCAGCATTCAGAACTCTCAGAAACCCCATGTGTGTTGCTTGACACCTGAAGAGCGAGGAGGCAGCAGGTGGTAGAGGAAATGGCTGGTTTCCTCCTCTTCTCCACGTTGTCCAGATAGGCTTGTTTGATAGTCTCTTACTTGGCTCATCAATTCTGATTTTTAGAGCAATAAAACTTGGGTTCTTTATCATCAGCTGGAATGACTTCCGATTCTGCTTTTTAAGGAATTTAAAATAATAGGAACTTGAAGCTGGGTGTGGTGGCTCATGCTTGTAATCTCAGCACTCTCCAGTCAGGGGGACAGTGGTAGGTTCGAGGCCAGTCAGGGCTGTTTGAAAGGACTTGTCCCATGAAAACAAAGAAACAAACAATGAAATATTTGTGCCTTTCAGAAGTCATTGTTTTAACTTCTGATGTTTCCGGGTTTCAAGAGTTGTGAGACTCAGCAGAGCCTGGCTAGAGGAAATCACACTGGTCACACAGTGCAGCCTCTTTGAAGCCATAGTTTCCAATCCTCTCTTGACCCTTTATTTTCTCCCTTCCCAGCCTCTGTCGCTATAACCCAACATGTGACTTCACATCCTTATTCATAGATAGAACAGGCATCAGGAGAAACTCCTTTCTCACTCACACATGTCCAACCCCCACATCACTGCTTTCTCCTGTTACAACAGAGAATGTGTTCACATTCATGGTCTGCCAAGTCTCCATCTGTGATTTATCCCTGGCCTCATTCCTGCTCAGGAAATGTTCTATCAGATTTTCTCTCTTCGACTTCTCTTCCTCTAATTCCCATTGTCCACCTATAGCACACTTTCCTTGCTTTGTTTTGCCTTTTGAGACAACATCTCATGCTGTTCGGGAATTTCTGATTTTCTTGCCCCTGAATCCCAGGTGTTATGGTTACAGATTTGTGCCTCTACATCTGGATGCAAACTGAGATTGAAATGTACAGTACTGAAATATACTGAATAGGAAAAAAACATTTCTTTTCTTTTTTTATTTATTTTTTAAATATTTTATTTTTTATTTATGGGTATGCATGTATTGCCTGCATGTAGATAAGTGCATCCAATGTTGTGCAATGCCTGAGGAGGACAGAAGAGGCTGTCAGATCCCCTGGAACTGGAGTTTCAGACAGTTGTTAGCTGCCATGTGGGTGCTGGGATTCGAACCTGGGTCTTCTGCAAGAACATTCAGTGTTCTTAACTGCTGAGCCATCTCTCTAGCCCCCTTTTTTTAAAAAATTTATTTTTAATCAAATGTGTGTCATTGATTCTTGAGAAGGTAGAAAGGAAAATTTTCAGTTTCTACATGCTTAAAATTAGCTAAGATATTCCCTATTTCATATATGGTTTTTAAATTAAATTTTCATTTAGTTTCTGGTGTTGGAGATAGAAACTAGGGCCTTACTCATGGTAGGCAAGCACTCTACCACTGAGCTATATTCTCAGCCCTCTTTTATTAAATTAACATGTATTAATTTCACATCAGTGGGATTTCTTGTTATATATCAACAGGTGTACCATGATCAAAACAGGATAATGAGAATTTTTCTCCTTGTCTCTGTGTTTGAAGGCTTTGAGTTCTACCCTGCTAGGTCTTTGTGAGCTGTTGTGAGTCCTAGTCATCCCTCTTCTCCTTCCTTAACCTTTTCTGTCACTCAAATCCCACTCGGAAATGCCTTCCATAAAGTCTCTTCTGACCTCCAATCTCAGTGGGATGTCTGACATATGTGTTCACAGGGTCTGGCATGTGTGTTCACAGTTCAGCCTTTTCATGACAACACAGACCAGGACATTCAGAGAGTTTGGTGGGTCTAGTCATCTAAACCCAAGTTTTTCTGAGTTATTACAACATCCAAGTTCCTAGATTACTTACTTCAGAAGCCTTTATTTTATTTATTCTCCTTTTTCAGGAATCACTGCTGTAATCCAGTTTCAAACACTGTGTTTTCCCCCAATCAAGTCTGCTTTCATTTTCTCTTTCCTTTCCTTCCCTTTGTTTCCCTTCCCTTTCCTTTCCTTTGTCTTCTTTTTTTCTTGACGTTTTGGGTATTGAACCCAGGGCCTCAAGCATGCTGTGCCAAACAAATGCTCTATTACTGTGCTCTGTCACAACCCTCTTTATACTTTTAATTTTTAGACAGGGTCTCACTAAGCTGCCCAAGCTGATTTTGAACTTTCTCTGTAGTCCAGGCAGGCCTAGAACTAGCCTTCTTCCTGTCTCAGCCTCCTGAGAGGCTGGGATTAGAGGCCTGTCACCTGGTCTAGCTCATGACTGCTTTTCTAATTGTTTAAAAGTGAAAGGCTACTTCTGGTCCACCTGACGGTCTGCAGTGGAGGTCTCATTTCTGTGTTTGAATACTGCCTTTGTTAGGAATTCAGTTTCTTCACATCTTAAACATATATAGGGGCCACTTGTTCTACCACTTTTCTGTAGTAGCCTGTTCACATGTTAATATCTTATTTTTATTAAAATGGCTTTGTGTGAAGCAAACATGGTCTTGCCTCTGCTTCCCAACACTGGGATTACAGGTGTGGACC
>NW_008356952.1:1590927-1610454 GCF_000622305.1 Nannospalax galili
TTTATTCTCCTTTTTCAGGAATCACTGCTGTAATCCAGTTTCAAACACTGTGTTTTCCCCCAATCAAGTCTGCTTTCATTTTCTCTTTCCTTTCCTTCCCTTTGTTTCCCTTCCCTTTCCTTTCCTTTGTCTTCTTTTTTTCTTGACGTTTTGGGTATTGAACCCAGGGCTGAGGCCCTTGAGAGCATGCTGTGCCAAACAAATGCTCTATTACTGTGCTCTGTCACAACCCTCTTTATACTTTTAATTTTTAGACAGGGTCTCACTAAGCTGCCCAAGCTGATTTTGAACTTTCTCTGTAGTCCAGGCAGGCCTAGAACTAGCCTTCTTCCTGTCTCAGCCTCCTGAGAGGCTGGGATTAGAGGCCTGTCACCTGGTCTAGCTCATGACTGCTTTTCTAATTGTTTAAAAGTGAAAGGCTACTTCTGGTCCACCTGACGGTCTGCAGTGGAGGTCTCATTTCTGTGTTTGAATACTGCCTTTGTTAGGAATTCAGTTTCTTCACATCTTAAACATATATAGGGGCCACTTGTTCTACCACTTTTCTGTAGTAGCCTGTTCACATGTTAATATCTTATTTTTATTAAAGTGGCTTTGTGTGAAGCAAACATGGTCTTGCCTCTGCTTCCCAACACTGGGATTACAGGTGTGGACCACCATGTCTGACTTTTCTGTTCTTTTCATGAGGTTTAAGGACTTTCAGGTATGTTTTTATGATGTAAAGATGTTCCTAATTTTAGATTTTTCTGGATGATACCTAAAAATAGCTTATGTTCATATTCAAACTAATAATTTACTTCAATAAATATATATGTTGTAAATATATATATTGTAAATGGAATATATTTGTCTTGCCTTCTTGCTTATCTCTAGCATATGATAAAGCAAGTTTTGTGTGTTTATTTTTTAAGAAGTAAACAAAGCTCCTTAATTATAGAATATAAACACAGTAAAATAATTTCATCTCCTCATCTCCTCCTGTTCAGTATTTACTGATTTACCGTCTTAGCTTACATTACGTAACAAAACAGCAAAACTGGGTAATTTATAAACAGTACAAGTTTATTGCTCACACTGTTGGAGGTTTGGAAGTGCAAGGTCAAGGCACCAGGAGCTTTGAAGTCTGGTGAGGTCTCCTGTCTCATTGAAGGAATCTTCCCATATGCGCTCCCATGGTAGAAGGAGACAAGCTCAATCAACCTTCTTAAAAGAACAGTAACTCTATTCATGAAAGCAGAGCTCTTATGCCCTGATTTCCTCCCAAAGACCCCATCTGTTAGTAACATCCCCTCGGATTAGGTTTGAATTGGGGTGGAGACTAGTTATTTGTCTCACTGAAGTGACAAAATACCTGACAAGAAGCAAACTTAAGGGAGGAAGGGTTTATTTATTTGGGGGCTCATGATTTGAGGAGATGTAGTCCATCATGATGGGACATTCCTGGCAACAGGAATGTGAAGCAGATGTTCACAGCACATCCACAGACAGGAGTCTCAAAGAGATGAATGCTCATGCCCAGCTAACTTTTTCCTTTTTGCACCATCTTAGACCCTAGTCCATGGAATGGTGCTTTCCATAACAGGTGGATCTTCTCACTTCAACCTAATCTTAATAATTCCTTATAGGCATGATCTGTGACTTGTCTCCTTGGTATTCTAGATTCTATTAAGTTGATGATATCAACCATTACATATAGCATAGCATCTCAGAAATAGAAAGGGGGATATCTACTTTGAAAATTCAAAAATCTTACTAGAAACAAATGTTTACATAGTAGATGTTTCGGTCAAGGCCCTGCAAAAAAAAATAAAATAAAATAAAAAATAAAAGCAGACGTCACCCTGAGCTGGAGTTTGTAAGGAAAACTTCATGGCAAAGAGATTATTTGCAGTGGGGTAGACAGAGTGTAGAAGCACTCTGAAAGGTATATCAGATCCTTCGTCACTTGTTAAAGAATGCATAAAAAGCTACTCATTTATTTCTCTTACAAAGAGAGATGCAATGGAGCTGAAGAGATGCCTCAGTGCTTAAGAGCACTGCTCTTGCAGAGGATATGGATTTGATTCCCAGCACCCACATGGCAGCTAACTACTGTCTTGAACTCCAGTTCCAGGGGATCTGACCCTCTTCTGACCTCCTCGGGCATTGCACGACACAGATGCACTTACATACAAGCAGGCAATGCAGTCATATATATATATCTATATCTATATCTATCTATCTATCTATCTATCTATCTATCTATCTATCTATCTATATCTATATATATATAATAAAAATAATAAGTAAAACATTAAAAAACAAATAGAGATGCAAAATAAAAAGTGAGAAAAGTAGTGAAGTATAAATCATCAGATTGGTACCAGATTTTAAACATGATTTACATGTGTAGAAATGTGAGAGGGGAGAATGGAGACACTGAAGGAAACCTACTATCTTATGGATAGCATCCCCAGGTGTGCCCATCCTCCTCCACCTGCAAAGCTGCTGCTCATTCTCAGTGGAAGAACATGGACACCAGCTCAGCCATGAATTCTTGGCCTTATCAGCCAAGTTACAGCTTTCCCCCATTTTGTCTCTCCTCTCTGCCTCAAGTCTTCTGTCTTTCCATGTTTAGCTTTGTAATTAGGCTCTTCCACACATCTCAGGTTAGATGGGAAAGCTGTGCTTTACTAGTTGGCTACATGGTAGCAGTTGTAACCTACTTTGAAAGCTGTAGTCACTCCAAGCATGGAGGAGCCTTGTAATGTTGGCAGTAGTGGCCATCGAGTACTGGCAAACTACAGTAGACAGAGATGACAGTTCTGATATGGCAGATGAGGAGGCAAAGGTGGCAGCTGTTTCTATGGTGACAGTGCCAGCCTCAGGAGAAGCAAGGGATGAATAACGGTCAGGAAAAGGAGCTTTTCCATGGTCATTTGTGACCCATTCCAACCTCTCTCTGCTTATTATGAACATGGCTTCTTAGCCTCCATTTCACTCTCTCCTCATTCCTTGTGTGGACTAAACATACCCTCAACTGTAGGAATAAGACCACATTAGACTTAAGCTAATCACTGAAATTTCTTGCTATGATTAGTTTGAGGATAAATAAAAATCTGCTTGCACTCACCCAAATGCATATGGGGTGGGCAAATACCATTAAAATGCTCCCTTAGAGACAAACGTTCTACATTTCAGTTAGATGTTTCAGCAAACTGCTGTACAAGGACAAAATACTCCCAAACAGTATCCTACAACATTGATTATTATTTCTGTTTTGTGAGTTAGCCATGTATAGAGTTCTAGTCTAGCCAGAGGGCATTCATGCAGTTTGATAGTTGCCTAGGCAGTGGGAGTTCCCAGGTAACTCATACAAACCCTTGGTTGGGGTGCCTTGCTGATCCCCTGCTATAGTGGTTACTCTGGGCTTCTGCCTGGTATGTTAATCTTGGGTCTCTAGGGGAGAAAGAGTGGAAGTTACAAGTTCTTTTAAGGCTTTTATCTCTGAAACTTGTACACCATCACTTCCATTCTATTATTTGGGTAAAGGCAGTTAGTAAGTCCAGCTAGGAATTAAGAAATTAGAAAAAACAGACCTCTTTTTTGTGTCATAGGGTCTCTCTGTAGCCCCAGGTGACCTGGAACTTGCTGTGTAGACCAGGCTGACCTTGATCTCACAGAGATTTGCCTGCCTCTGCCTCCCAATGCTGAGATTAAAGGCATGTACCACATACCCAACTTTCCCAAGGTTTGTTTTCTGATAGCCCTCATTTCTTTTTTTTTAAAATATTTTATTTATTTTTATTTTATGTGTATGACTGTATTGCCTGCATGTGTGTAAGTGCACCTGTGTTGTGCAATGCCCAGGGAAGTCAGAAGCAGGTGTTGGATCCCCTGGAGCTAGAGTTAAGGATAGTTGGTAGCCATCATGCAGGTGCTGGAAATCGAACCCTGGTCCTCTGTAAGAGCAGCCAGTGTTCTTAACTGCTGAGCCATCTCTCCAGCTCCTACACCTCATTTCTTAATAGAAGCAACTGAATTGCCAAATTAAAAAAAAAAAGATGTAGAGACACAAGAAGTTTTGATTTATTAAGGAATATTATCTTTCTTTGATTATTGAGGCAAGTTATGCAACTGAAAAACAATACATATTGCCTAATCTATGGTCGTACGTTAGCTTTAAAAATCACCGTGTACACTCTTTTATATGGAGTGTATTTCACTCTTCGTAACTTCACCTTCAGATCTGACATTCTATTCTGCCACGTCTGTGCACATCTACACATGTTCAAGTGTATGCGCACATGCCATTCACCAAGACAGGAAGATACTGCTGGTTCTATTGATTTTGTTTGTCATAAATGCTTTTATATAAATGTGCTACTGTCGGCTGTATTATATTGCGCTTGAAAAATTTAGTTACAGATGAGTGAAGACAGTTGTCTGAGGATTTGTGGTTTTCCTTAAACTCTGTAGGCCACTTCTACCATTCGATATTTCTGGAAAATCAACAAAAAAACCCAAGCCATTATGTGAAGAAAGGGAAATGTCAACAAAGTTCTTGCAAGATAAAAGGAAGATGGAAGGTTTTTGATAAGGAAAAGGGAGCAAGGAAGCAGTTCAAAGGAAAGGCAGAGGGGAGAGCTGGAGATGTCAAAATGGCAAGACCGAGACGTTTATCTGCAGAGCCACGCACTGCTTCCTGACCTCGCTGTCTATTTGCTTCCTTTGTGTTTCCTGATGTTGAGTATAGGAATGAAGCCTTAGCCTGTGCAGATGCCTAAGGAATCTTCTAATAAAATCTAAATTAATACCTACATAGGCACAGTTAGAACTTTTGGTGTCAGCACCCCAGAGCAAGGTTCCTCCACAGTGGCAGGTGGGATCTTCCTGAATGCTCCTTTACTTTCTTTTAGACTAGCCTTGAAGATATTTGCCAAGTGTGCACTAGCCTTCCTGCTCACTGCTAGGTGAGGTAGGCACTTTTAGGGGCATACTCCTAAGCTTAAGAGAAAGAAAGCTGCCATCTTTTGAAATGACTAGTAGCATATCTTTTAAATTATTCTTTCGCTGGGCGTCATGGTGCACACCTTTAATCCCAGCACTCAGGAGGCAGAGGCAGGAGGATCTCTGTGAGTTCAAGGCCAGCCTGGTCTATATAGTAAGTTCCAGGAAAGCTGGGGCTATAGGGAGACCCTGTCTCAAAAAAAAAAAAAAAAAAAAAAAAGACCAAGAAAAATTATTCTTTCCATTTGTTTCAACTGAAACTTTTTGGAGAACTTGTGAGGCACGAGTCAAGATCACTGAGAGTCTGACTCATTATTTTAGGTGATGTTACCTTTTAGATGGGAAATGTCCCTGAGAGGCTCCCATGTTTGAACACTTGGTCCCTAGTTCATGGTACTGTTTCAGGAGGTTATAGGACCTTTAAGAGGTGAATCTTGTTGAAGGAATTGGGTTACTGGGGGTAGGCTTGATGGGTTATAGGCTAACTCAAGTTCTCTCTTGGCTTCCTGGTCAACTGGTGATGATGTAAGCAAGTTGGTTCATTTTCCTGCTGCTTGTCAGGACCTCCTACTGTCTCATGAACACAGCCATGAAACCACTAGCTAAAATAATCCTTCTTCCCTTAAGCTGCTTTTATCACATCTTTCACAGCAATGAGGAAAATAACATGAGTGACATAGAATAAAATGGTCCTATTATCATAGTGAGCTGTATATGCCCAGAAGTAATTGTCCCCACCCACTTTCCTTTTTAAACATACTATCTTTGATCTTAAACTGTGTGTGCTAAAAATATGCTACCCTTACATGCGTTTTCCTGTGTGAATATGCCGAGACTTCCCCTTAAAAACTCCCCATGCCTTGTTTATTTGGGTAGACCGTTGCTTTTCATGTAACCCCATTGCTCTCCTTATTTGCTTTAAGTAATAACTATTTCTCTATCCTTTTTATCTATTAGCTTTGCATGCAACAAGATGCAAACACTGTTACAGACCTATTAATGAGAAAGATCAAGGAGGAAAACAGATCCACATACAATACAGGAAAACATGTTGGTTAGCTTTAGCCACTGTGAAGAAATATCTGAGTCAAATACTTAAAAGGAGGAACTATTTATTTATTTATTTTTACAATATCAGAGACTTTGCTCCATGGTCACTTGATCTGTCATCAGACAGCACATCATGGTACATGGAGCTCCTCACCTCCTTGCAGCAGGAAAGCAAAGTAGTTGGAAAGGCCAGAGACAAGATGTGGTCAGCAAAGGTTTTCCTCAATAATCTACTTCCTTCAACCACGTCTCACTTCCTAAAGTTTTCACCATCTCTCAGTGCTATTGTGAAATTCTGAGGCATCAATGAATTAATTCATTGATTAAATAAAAGCCTTTGCCCCAAAACTGTCTGCTGGCAACCAATCCTGTAATACACTGTCTTCTGGGTGGTGTTTCATATCCAAATCATAGCAGAAACATATCCCTACTACACAGAGAAATTATGCTATTGCCCATTCTTAAATAAAATGAATATTTGAAACCCATTGCCACCACAGAAGAATGGATGCAAAACAGAAAAACCATCTGTAGGAAAAACAAAGACACTGCAGAGAAAGATTCGAGAGATTGTATTCCAAACGTCTAAGACCAGAACCCATGGAGAAGCAAAAGTAGGGACTGAGCTACTCAGCTTTTCATCATGATACCAGATGCCAGAGATTAATATGCAAGAAGAAAATGCTCATCTGGCTTACCGTTTTGGAAGTTTCAGTTTGTGATCCTAGGCTTTGTTGATTTTAGGCTGTTGTAAGGCAGCACAAGGTGGAGGGAGCACATGGTACTGTTTGCCTTTTGGGTAGGCTGTGAAAGAGAGAAGGGAAGGGGCTAAGGTCCACAGGTCCTGCCAAGGGCATACCCCAGTAACCAGATCTCCTACTAGGCTTGGAGTCTAAAGGGCCTTCCACCTCCCAGGGCATCATGATCAGGGGACCACCCTTTTCACTAGTGGGATTTAGAGGGCATTCCGGATCCAAACCATTATCACACACATAATCATAAAGCAAATGAAAACGTCAAAAAAAAAAAAAAAAAAAGATTAGGATATAAAGTAAATTTCTCACAATGTAAATGAAAACAATAGCAAATATGGTGACTAAGACAAATACAAGGGGAAAAGTGACTGAACACTTGAGAGAGCCAAAGAGAAAAATTCTTTTCATTTATTTATTTCTGAGAATTTCACGCATGCGTATTGTATTTGTATTATTAAGTAAGTTTATAAGAATGGCCATATTATGTCATAAGAGAAATGATGCAAAATAATGTATAGGTCAGGCATGATGACTTCTCTTTTTGAAAAGAAAAATCTCTCAGGATCCTAGTAAATAATTAAAAGAAGACATATATGTAAACACAGTCTTGAAATCTTGATTTTGGCAGAGCACAAAATGAAGACAACATTCCTAAATGCTTCCAGACAGATTATAAAAAAAAGCTTCTACAAAGGATATGAAATTAAACTGCATTGACTCTGACCACCAACACTGATTGGCAGAAGAAAAATGAGCCACAAATTCAAAATCCTAATGGGCAATAAATCAACTTAACTTTCTCACGCAGTAAGCCTGTCAACAGCACATAATGATAAAAAAAAATGTATTTTATTTTTTGTGTTCTGGGGACCAAACCTAGGGTTCCGGTATGCTAGACGAGCAATCTAATGTTGAGTTACATCCTCAGGCACAAATATTTTTATTTTAAACACATCACAATTCAGAACATTTGTGTCTCATACACCCTTCCTAAAGAAGTTATTTCAGATAGAGGAAAGCCAAGTAGACACAGATGCCAAGTTTTTTTCAGTTGAATTGTGTCCAGCCCAATGATGTCCAGCCCGATGAAGTCCTAACTGCCAATACCTGTATATGCACACTTATTTAGAAAAAAAGTTTTTGCAGATTTTCGAGCAAAGGTTAGGTCATTAGGAATGGGCCTAGGTTCAAAATGACAGTCACCTTATAAGAAGGGGTCATTTGAACTTAGAACTAGATGCACATAGAGGATGTTTGGAAGACATGGGAGGGTGCCATCTGTAAAGGAAGGAATATCTGAGGCCAGGAGAAGCCAGAAGAGGCGTGAATGGACTCTCCCTTACATTCTTCAGAAGGAGCTAACTACAGATCCCTTCATCTTGAACTTCTGCTCTCTAGCGCTATTGGTACTTTGTTATGGCAGCCCTAGGCTATCAGTAAGGCAAGAGAAAGCTTTTCAGATACCAGATACAAAAAAAAAAAAAAAAAAAAAAAAAAAAAAAAAAAAAAAAAAAAAAAAAAAAAAGAATAGAATTCACTCACAGGGTACTAAGAAAACAGTATCTATTGGGTCCTGAAGGAATCCGTCCAGATTAGGAATGGAATCAGAGGGCTCCAAGAAGAATGAAGACCCTAACAGAAACAATACAAACAAAAGCTAGCCTGAGGGATTAGATAATGCGACTTTGTGAAGAAAGGTTATGTTTCTTTTTTTCCATTTAGGATCTCCACCAAAAATAGAAAACAAAAATACAAAACAAATAGACTATGTAATATTTTCATGATTTAAACAATGAAGGAAACTTTAAAATGCCATGTGTGCGTTTCAGCAGTTGATGTGTTATGAAACAGAATCCACTTAACCCAGAGTGATCCCTTGAGTGTCATGAAGGTCGTGACTTTGGGCCCAGAGAGAATGAGATGCAATCTTATGGTTTTTCTACAATAAGCATAATTAAAATAACCCCTCAACGCATACCCTGTTTATTAGTGTTAAGCTTTCAGGAAGAAATACAATGACTTATATAAATTTACGGAAACATGGTAAATATCACCAAAGCTGACAATATGAAGCTAATAAAAATGTAGCTCAGAGGTAAAAGTTGAAACAAGGTGAGAGCAGAAAGGCAGGTGAAAAGGCTGATATTCTCTTAGAATCCATCCAGCTCCCAGAGACATTGCCTAATTCCCAAAGTAAGAAAAAGTCATTTAAGTGAGCTATGTACTTTGTTTAAAGTCATCAATGTAAGAATTGAAATTATAACTATATAAAATGGATACAACCTTCCATAACTTGCGAATGAGCATTTATGGAAAGGCTGTATTAGGATTTACCTAATGGTGAGAAACTAGAGGTGCTCCCAGAAAGCTTTGGAGCAAGACAGCTGTGTCTGCTGCCTCGGTGCCTAGTCAGCAGTTACTGCAGGTCCTAGTTAAGCCAATAAGACAAGAAAAGGAAATAAAAGACATATATTTAAGAAGGAGGAAAATGGCATGAGTATCCATATATGAAATCCCTTGGATCTAATAAGTGGTCATAGCAAGCTTGCAGGATGCAAGGCTAATATAGAATGTAAATCACCTCCTTCTCTAAGCAATTAGGATTAAAATTAAGATCATGAGACTATAGCAGCACAAGATAAAATGAAGATTTCTTTAGATATAAATCCCCCCAAAATATGTAGAAGATTAGTAAGTGGAACATATATAAACTCTGATGAAACAAATCATAGAGGAAGTAAATAGAAAGCTATTCAGTGTAGATGGAAAGGAAGATGGCAGTAGTGAGGTGTTGTTATTCCCAACTTGACTTAACGACTCAATTCGATTCCTGTTGGAATCCAGCAAATTATTTTGTGGACGTCAACAAATTTATCATAAAGTTTGTATGTGGAGACAAAAGACTTATTATCATTAACAAAACATTGAGGGAAAGAGTGAGAGTATGCACATCACCTACTTTAATATTAAATCACATTTTTGCGAAGACATTTAGAAGTCAACAGTGTGACATTTACCGACTGATAAATAGCTCAACAGAACAGAATAGAGAGCCAGAAACTAACCGACTCATGGCAAAGTGATAGACAGTGCTGGTGCTACTATACATCTGCCTGCAAGGAAAGAGAGAAGGAGGGCTAAACCAAAGGCAGGCATACCTTTTATATGAAGAACGTCCATGCCATGTGGTTCCAACTGGGTGGCACTAAGGGGAAAGCAAAAATAGGGAAATAATAAAATGATCAGAGGTTTCAAGGTGCTTGGAGGAAAGCAAACAGAAAAGATTGAGTAGGTGGAACATGGGTTCACCCTATAAAGAGATTATAATGGCAGATATGTCTTTATTCAGTTGTGAAAACTGACAGAATATGGTACCAAGCTGGATCCTGATATAAACCAGGAGCGTTAGTTAATAACATGCATCAATATTGAATCATAGTTGTGGTTTGAACATAGCTTGTTTCCCTAAACTCACTCAGGAGTTTAGCACTCAAAATTTCATGTTGATGGTATCAAGAAAGTAGAAGCTTAATTCACTTATTGTGTTCAGAGATAGAGCCTGTGGGAAATAATTGGATTAGTTTAGGTTATTAGAGGAAAACTTGGTGGTTTCATAAGGAAAGAGAAGGGGGGTTAATATACAGAGATTCATACGTCTTACCACCATGATGTGATATAACCAAATGGGCCCCCTCAAAAGAATTTGTATCATGCTTTCTGATTTCCAGTCTCTAAAACTGTGAGCCCAAACAAGTTTAAGATAACAAGTTAGATTACCTCAGGTCTTTTGTTATAGTAACACAAAACTAATAAAAAGTAAAAAATATATTATGCTGATGCAAAATGTTAATAATGGCACCTGAGGGAGATATAAGAAAGATACATAGAAGCTATTATTTTCCATTCGATTGTTCTGTAAATAGTTAATAAACAAAGTATACTGATCTTTAAGAGTATAAAAAACTGTTCCGCATATTTTTATTTTATAATATAATTCTGAAGTCCTCTAAGAAAGAAGATTCTTTTCCACGTTTAGGGAAGGCCAAATATTTAAAATATCTGCTGCAGTTGTCTTGTGCTTTTATAATTATGATTTCTTTTCTGAACTTAACATTAGACATTCCTTTCACTGTGTTTTATGGTTGATTCGGGAGAGTAGAGAGGTTTGATTAAGTGATTAATACATTTTGGGTGAGGTGAATAACACTTCTTTGAGGAAACAATGAAATGAGTATAGTATTCTTCATTTCTTCTTTTCCCCTAACCAGACTCACAATCTGCAATGGAAGGTCCTTCACACATAAAACATTTGTTTCTCTAAGGAAACTAAAAGGGTATTTATATTGTCTTCTCCTATGAGGAATGGGAAAAGGAGAAGCCAAGAGCCAGTTGGACTCATCCTTATTTAGAAATACAAAGATACAGCTCTGGGAGACCAGAAGAATCTCAGCAAATGCTCTTCCTCTATCCATTCTTTCATATATCCAGCCAGCAAATGTTTGTTGAATTACAGCATCAAGCCAGGTTCTGAAATGACTCTGGATCCTTTTGTCAAATCTCTAATTAATCTTGTCAGTGGATTTGCAATAACAGTAAAGTGATTGGTTCTATGACAGAGGAGAAGAGCTGTTCTTTACTATGGAGCTTGGCATTTTAGAATCCCAAAGGCACTCTAGTCTGGGTGGGTACATATTGGAAAAAGGGAGTGACACAAGATTTAGCCAAAGATACCTTAAATGACATTTACCTTCATTGAAGAAAGGTCAGGACATCCACACCCACTTGTAGTCTAGGAAAAATTCTCTTCATCTCATGTGATCTGGTAATCATAGAACCAGGTCTACACATGCTTAGATCAGGAATGGACAGCATCAGTCTAAGAATGACCCTTCTTTTCTTGGCTTTCTAGCTCAAATCTCATCTGGGAAAATCTCTAAGTGCTCACACATGAAAAATGTCAGGTGGGGTAATCTTCATCTAATTGGGAATAGGAGATACTGAATGACTGACGGAAGGAGATAGACTAAGAGAAAGCCCTTGGACCAAACTCCAGAGAACATTAACTTTTATTTTTTTAAATAAATAAACATTTTATTTTATGTATATGAGTGTTTTAACTGATGTGTGTAAGTGCAGCTGTGTCATGCAATGCCTGCAGAGGCCAGAAGAGGGTTTTGATCCCATAGAACTAGCTTATGGGCAGTTGTTAGCTGACATGTGGGTACTGGGAATTGAACCCGGGTCCTCTGGAAAAATAGCCAGTGCTCTTAACTGTTGAGCCACCTCTCCAGCCCCAAGCATCAACTTTTAGTAATGGGCATTGGCAAGAACTCAGCATGGAAAGGCTAGAAGGATAAAAGGAAAACTAAAACAATGGTATGGTTCCAAAAAGCAGAGAAGAATGACTTGCATGGATGAAACAGTTAACAAATTGAAAAGCTGCACGTAGAACAAGAAATTAAAAGCCTCCATAGTCGTTAGAAGCCCGCAATAGTTACAACAACAGTTGCTGCAGTGAGGGTTAGAGAAAAGGTTTATTTGCAGGTAAAGGATTGAGGAAATGAATTAGATTTTTGTGGCTAAATAATACCATTTTATAGTTCTAAATACCACATAGTTCTAAAGGCCAGATGTCCAATGTAAGTCTGACTGGGTTAAAATCAAGGTGTAAACAGGGCTATGTTCTTTTCTGGGCCTGTAAGATCTTTCTTTGCCTGTCCTGGCTATCCATGGTCTTTGGCTTGTAGTCCCCTTCAAAGCCAACACTGTTGCATGTTGCATCATTCTTCCACAGTCAGATCTCCCTCTGTCATCACACATAGGTTATCTGCCTTTGACAGTTCATGTAAATTGGGCATGGTGTGGCATGCCTATAATCCTAGCATTTGGGAGCCTGACACAGGAGGATCATGACTTTGAGGCTAACCTGGGTTACATAGTTTCTTCAAAATAAAAAAGCGTAATTTATATGATTAGGTTAGGCTGCCTCCCACCCTGCCCATAATCCAGGAAATACCCCATCTTGAGCGTCTTACCTTGGTCAATTCTGTAATTATCTTTTGCCATCATAGTAGAGATTAGGATGAAGATGTGCTTGAGTGCGGGGGCATTAGTCTGTCAACTAAAGGCAATGTGGAAAACTCTTCAGGAATTTTTCCAGAGAGGAAATAGAGCTTAGTTTCAGTTCTATAAGGACACAGGCCTCTTTTGAGGAAGTGATAAGTCAGGCTCAGCTAGGAGATGGGCACTGCAAGGATGATATATATGTTTTATTTTATTTATTATTTTTATTTATGTGTATAAGTGCATTGCTGCATGTGTGTCAGTGCACTCATGCTGTGCAATGCTGACAGAGTCAGAAGAGGGAATTGGATTCTCCTGGAACTGGAGCTACAGATACTTGTTAGCTGCTATGTATGTGCTGGGAATCAAGCCCAGGTCCTCTGCAAGAGCAGCCAGTCCTCTTAACCACTGAGCCATTTCTCCAGTCCCTTGAAGATGATATTTTTCTGAGATTTAGAATAGATTTAAATGGGTTCTTTATTTTATTTGGATGTTTATGGGTTAAATTTTCAAAACAAGAATGCGATTTCTCATGGCTTGTTAGATTGTGGCTGAAAGTGGCTTGGTCTTAATTTGGAAAGAACTTTAGAGTCTTGCAGAAGTATCACCATTCAAACATTTATTTTATTCTCTGTGTCCTATAATATTGCATCAGAAATTAAAATGTGATTTATGAACACTGTATTTTGTTCATTTAAGCAACCCACCCTCTCAAATCCTTATATTAGTAAGGTAGAGGTAATTATATGCTCCAGAACATGCTGTTCTTGTTATGACTAAATTGTCAACAAACCGAAGTGCAAGTAGCAGGGATTAAGCATGAATTGGAACCTAAATTTTTAACTAGTTTTAGAAATTACTTCTTGTTCAATCTGGCAAGTGTCTGTTAATGTAGCCCAATATGTCTATCATATTTTTATCTACTGATGTGGCCTAGTGTCATCTATCATAGACCAGAACATTAAAGGAAATATGAAAAAAACATTTTCTATGACAGAAACAATCTTTTTTTTTTTTTTTTTTGAGCTGTCAGAACTTTCTACTGAAAGGAAGCATCAAATTTGATCTATTACCCTACCTGAGCAGACAGCAATATTGAAATGGTGAAGAGGCTAAAATGACCTCTCTCAAAAAGACATTGGGAGTGCTCTCTTCTTACAGAGAGGCAGCCTTGGAATTTTGTCTTGTAGGCCAGAGTAGTGCCCTTCTCCAGGCCTGATCAAAAGGAGTTCACTGTGCTCTGCCCTTGAGCTCTTTGAACCTTGTGGTAATAGATTCTAACCACACCAAGTTCTTGCATATGAAATAAATTTAATGGCTAAACTAGTTCAGAACTCAACCACTTCTATCTTCTTTCCCCAATCTCTTCTTTTTATTGAAGGCTTCAACCTCATTAGTATTTCAGGAAAAAAACTGGACCTTGTCCATCAACTTGCTTGTTGCTTTCCTTTTCCTGGCAAGCATAGCCCAACGTTTCAATAGAGGAAGTGGGAAGGAATACAACACATTCAGAGTCTATGAAAGACCTTATTTACCATCAAAGTGAAAGTTTCCAGATACTCCGGCCCTGTTTTCTTATGTTCTTAAGTCTTTGATGAGGAATTAAAGACTCCAGCCAGGGTGGCAGAGGCCTCTGAGAGATCCCTGGCAGAAGGTACTACAAGGTGTCCTGGAGTTGTTCATTAATTATGAATGATATTGAGGACTAGGTAGAGAACAGTGGACAAAAACCACAAACATATAATTTCTACACAGGCACTCAAAAATCTGAATCGACACAATTAAGATGTGTGTTTCTGCTTCCTCTGCACCTTTTTTTCACAGCATTTACTGAAGCTTGCCTTTTTATGGAACAGCTTTTGTTTCTGACCCTCTCCCTGACTCAGTTCTAAGTCTTTAGAAAGTGGATTTCAAGTATTCATGAGTGTAATAATCTGAGAACCTTGTTGAAAAACTATAGGATGTAGCGTTTGAGATGATCAAATAAAAATTAAGGCAAGCTTATGAATGCTCATTTAACAGACCCTCAAATGAATGTAATGCAGTGATCTGCAACCAGTCTTCAGAAATTTTCCCAGTGTTCACAGTCTTCAGGGTCCCAACATTGTGCAGTGTTCATACGGGTCCCCCAAGACTGTTTATGAAACAGAGGCAAATGCTTTGAATGGGTAAATCTCACTGGTAATTGAGATTCAAGTTTATTGCTCTCAGAGGTGAGATGATCACTCTAGTGAGTTGTGCATAGACTAAATGTCTTGATAAGAGGAAATTGCATATGCAATTTTCTAATTGAGAGAACTGGCAAGAGAAAATATTCTATTTCATCTAGAACACCACACCGGATGGAAAACTGCTTTGTTTTCTTATTTTTTTCACTTGGGAGGAAGAAATGCATTCATTCCTGGCTGCTGCCTGTGGGACACAGAGAAAAGCTTTGGTCCTGTTTGAGTTTCCCACTAGTTACTGTTGTGTGCTTCTGGTGCCTTCCGGTTTCTTTTGTTTATTGTTTACCAGGTGCTGTGGGGCCTGTCTTTACTGTGCCTCCCTCTTTGTTCTGCCACTGGGTGTGAAGCTTTCCACATTATTTGTCCCTGGATGCTCCCTGGCAGCCTCTAAATAGCCAGATGTAAAATAAATAGGAAAATCACATCTTTTGTATCAACTCCACACATCATTCGAAAACTATATTTTTTTGATATAAAAAATGCATCCCCCCCTTGGCTTCATGAAAACAGTCACAATCGTGTGTTTAAAGACAGAAAATGATTATAATGTAAATATTGTAAATATCTTTAGTTTTCAGTTTTGTTCAGCCTTTCGGCTTTTCAAAAAGTCAGCATGTCACTTTCTTGAATCACAAGTGTTCATTCAGTTTATTTATGTGTCTGTCGTCAGTGGTAAGCTGTGTTAAAATTGCTCCAAGTAGAAAAAATGGCCCTGGAAACTATGTGTGGCTAATATCTAGACAGAAATGTGTATGGATCACTTAGTTTGCTAAATTTATGGGAAGTAATCAATGCTTATAAGTCTTGGCTCTGTTTCAAAGTCAGAAAAAAAAAAAGATTTAGCATTAAAATCAAATGCCGTGGGCTTTTCCATTTTCAAAACCCGACTGTCTGTCTGTCTGTCTCTATCATCTATCTATCTATCTATCTATCTATCTTCTACCCATCATCATCATCATCATCATCATCATCATCTATCTGTCTTCCTACCATCCTTCTGTCTTTTGATGACCATTCAACAGTTTTCTCTCATTTAATCTGACGTCCTTGGAAACAGCTGACAATGTGTATGCTTGAATGTACATACTATATTGATACTGAAAAATGTTATAGACACCCAAGACTGTTAAAGAGCAATGAGTGGGAGGGACTCTGGAGTGAGTGTCTGGGTAGGGGCTGCCACTTATAAATAGAGTCCTCATTTATTACTTTAATTGACTTTCCAAGTGCTGACAGGAGGTTGTCTGCCCTGTGAAATATTCTCAGTTTACATTAAAAAAAAATCAAACCTGTTTTGTATTCCACTAAAACCAAAAATCAATGTGTTCCTTTTCAAAGGCAGAGGGTCAATACCGTGGTTGTTTTTGTTCCCATGCAGTTATGTAACAGTGGGGACTTGTTTCTTTGCTTTCAGGATTTGTGAAAAACACATTAAAGCTAAACAATAGGCGGGAGCCCCCGGAGCAACACTTGAGAGCTGTCTCCTAGAATGTCCTCCTAGGTTTGGGAACCTAGATTAATTCCATCTCAAGTGCTCTGTGTGTGTGTGTGTGTGTGTCTGTCTGTGTGTGTGTGTGTGTGTGTGTGTGTGTGTGTGTGTGTGTGTGTGTGGTTAGCTGGCACCACACACTTCCCCAGGGTTGTGTTTCCTTTTTCCTGAGATTTGGCGAAGGGTAAAGGGTCGGAGTCACATGGATTGAGAGCATTTGATTGATGTCCAAGTCACCGCTGTAGCTGCAGGAGCCGCCTCCCCTCTGGCAGGGGCCGCGTGAGGCCGGAGCGGCGGGCCAGGCTGGGCGCCCGCTGTCCCGGGAGTGTTGTGCGTTGGAGCCCCGGGCGTCCCGCGCGCGTGTCGCAGCCGGAGCTCGGTCATCGCCCCCCACCCGGGTCTCCCGCCAGCATGTGAGGTGGCTGGTCCCTCCTCGGACTTCGTGGAGGCGGCAACTTTCGGACCAGCGTCTGCGGCGGGCTGGGGCAGCGAACTCGCCCTGCAGCCTCTGTGCCCAGCGGCCACCATGGGCGACGAGAGCCGCGGAGGGGACGGGCGCGCCGAGAGCGCCAAGGATGCTGATAAGCAGCTTCGCCTGCGCGTCTGCGTGCTCAGCGAGCTGCAGAAGACCGAGCGCGACTACGTGGGCACCCTGGAGTTCCTGGTGTCGGTGAGTGGCCGGCCCCACGCAGCCTACGCGTCCCCGGATTGTCTGTACCGCCACTGAGGCGTCCGTGGGAAAGGCGCGGGGACGCCGAGGTCGCGGGGACCCCCCGGGATGTGCTCACTGTCGGACACGCACCGAGTGGCCGGGGCTTTGGAGACGTGGCCAGCTCGCGTGGGAGAAGTTAGCCAGAGGCCACCCTGGCGGTCCCTGTGTGCCCACTTTTCTTTATCCATCTCCCCCGGCTGATTTCATCGCATCGTGTTCTTTCCCGTTTTCCTCCCCTTGATACTTTGTTTTAAATCTTTGCTTTTCTGCTTAAATCTGCTGCTTTTAGGTGCTCGTAGGTTTTTAAAAAGTCCTTGAATCTGGTGGAGCTGGACTTGGTTATTAGATCCACAGAGTAAAGGGCCCTTAGGTAGGATCTTTGAATCTTGGGATTCTGTGGGTGGGGAGCTGAGTAGAAGGAGCAGCGGGTCACCATCCCCAGCAGCTGTTGGGTATTAAAGCCACATGTGTGCGCCCGCCCCCCAGTCCTACACTCTCCTTCCAGCTGGTTGAAATCTGTCCTCCGCTAGGTTCCTGGTCCCTTGAGCACACCGAACCATTCAGAGTGGAGTCATAAAACTCAGCCTGACAACTTCAGGATTTCGTAGCACTGGACAGGAACTTTGTTTTCAGGTCTTTGCTTGACTCAATTGGAAGTCTGCTCAGAAAACATTTCATTCAGTTTCAGGCTGGAGGGGCAAAACTGTGGGAAAATAAACTCCGGAGACATCACCTCAACACAGAATTTTTCCTGTTAACTGCCTAAAAGACAAAGAACTTGAAGTTGGCCCCTGGTGGTCCTGATGCCCGTGAGCGTATCATTCAGAGAACTAGGGGCCCTCTGAAACCTCACCCAGATCACCCTACCTTCCGCCTTGGCCTGTCCTATAACCCGCCGCCTCTCCAAGTCTGAAGGGAAAAGTTTAAAATACCGAACTTCCTTCTGAGTTTCACTCAATCTACATGCTTGCAGTCACAGTGCAGAAATTCATGTGGCTATATCAAGAAGGAAGGAAAATGTCTCAGGAGGTGTAAAGTGCCCAGGTAGGCTTTTGTTGGACCCCTCACATTCTGTATGCCCGAACCTACAGGGGCCACATTCTTTGGAAAGGTACAAGTATTCGAGAATACCCTGACAACTGGTGATATGTAGGGTGGTTATACACGTTCATGAAGCAACCACCGTAAGAAGAATGAGTTTTTAAGGAGGTTTAACTTTTTTTTTTTTTATTAGTTGAAACAGGATCTCCCTGTAGCCCCCACTGACTTGGAACTCTCTATGTAGACCAGGCTGGCCTCCACCGCACAGAGATCTGCCTGCCTCTGCCTCCCAGGTGCTGGGATTAAAGACTTGCACCACTAAGCTTGGCAGGAGATTTAACTTTTAATACTTTTAAATTTGAATTTCAACAAACTTGGGTGGGAATGAAGTCTTGATTTGAGGAATTTGAGGAATTTCCTAGAAGCAGTGCTTTCTGAAATAGATGAAAAGGTGTCTGTGTAGGTGCTGTCTCAGAACTTGGCAAGTGAATCCATTTTGTCTCAAAAATCAAATTGTTGATCTTCATTTAAAATGTCAGTTTTCCTTCTGTGAGCACCTGATTGTTAGAACTGAAAACGCTCTGGGGCAAGAAAGAATCAGAAGTATGAAATAAATTGTGTTTTAAAGCATCATCTTAAGGTTTTATTCACTTAGAAATCATAAGCTCTGTTTTTTTTTTTTTTTTTTTTCGGTCCATTATTTGCACTTGCATATGTTTTTACACAAATATGATTACTGTCCTGAATGTCCCGGAATTTGGTTCGTTGGTTGTTTTTAGTCTCATGCTGCAGCCCAGGGTGGCCTGGAACTCACTATTTGGTTCAGGCTAGCCTCAGATGCATGGCAATCCTTCCTTGGCCTGCTGTGTGCATTATAGATATCCACACCATGCCTGGCGCCTTAAATGCCATTTTAAATACTAACTCTGGCTTCTTTTTGTCATAATCATTCAAAATCTAAAATCTGTTTATGATACATTTTTCCATTTTCTCTTTGGGGATTTGTTTGTAGCAGTATTCAACCCCCTTTGGGTTTTGCTTGGTTATCTATAGCCAATATTTTCAATCTACTTTTCATATTATACTCTGCTCATATGTGCCGAAAACCTTAAAAATATTCATATTGTTTGGCTTGAAAATTCTTCTTCTAGGAACTTATCCTAAGGGAATGATAAGATGATAAGAAATGGAGACAAGCAATAA
>NW_008356952.1:1610531-1657202 GCF_000622305.1 Nannospalax galili
TAATAGAAAGTCTTACTATTGAACAAGTTGAGTGGTAAATTTGTTGGGGAAAAAGAAAAAAAAACCTCCTGATAATGCCTTTCTATTGAGTGACTCATCGTTTTAAATTTGGGTCACTACTTTAAGCTATTGATATAGTTGATGGGTGGCTCTTTATTGTGAAGAAAAAAGGGTAGAAAACACATTGTTAGCTCTACCAAAAACACATGGCAAACAAAATGGTATTTCCTGTGATAGAAAAATCACAGGACAAAGAAAAAAAAACCTCCTGATAATGCCTTTCTATTGAGTGACTCATCGTTTTAAATTTGGGTCACTACTTTAAGCTATTGATATAGTTGATGGGTGGCTCTTTATTGTGAAGAAAAAAGGGTAGAAAACACATTGTTAGCTCTACCAAAAACACATGGCAAACAAAATGGTATTTCCTGTGATAGAAAAATCACAGGACCAGAAGGGACCCTGAAACATTCCTTCTTCTTTCTACTCCTTTTTAAAGATCTTCCTACTCGGATCTTAAAGCGTTTTAGTCCTGTTACCTCAGTTCCACCCTGTGGCCTTTTGAGCACAGAGCACCTTTCCCTACCTCTGGCTCCCAGACGGTTTGGAGCTTCACCCAATTTTTTTTCTCTATACTATAGTACCATTCTATAAGCTTTTTCTTTTTCTTCTTGGTTACTGCTCAGTCACACATTGTTTGAGCCATGCTTTCTCAGGGTTCTTCTACCTTTGTTGTGCTTTGAGACCAGGCTCTGTTAGGTAGCCCAGGTTGGCCTTGAACTCATAATTCTCCTGTGTCAGGTGCTGGGATTGAAGAAGTGTGCCACCACAGCTGGCCTGCCTTTGGACTTGAGAGAGCCTTTCCTCTATACGTGGTAGATTCTCACTGGGCTTCAAGGCTGACCTATCTCTTTCTCCTGAGATTCTCCCTGCTTTGTGCCCATCCTACCCCATATGTACTTCTTCCTCCGATAGCTAAAGTAGTTGATGAGTCACTTGTTTTCTTCTATTTCGCTCTACTAGACTGACCATAAGCTCCTAGCAGACTGGACCATATCTTCTTTGCCTGTTTGTTTTCCCCCTTAGAACTGTGTGCAGTGCTTGTAATGTTGTAGGTGATCAGTCAATAGCTATTGAGTGAATGAATGAATCAATTCTCTAACTTGTCCCCTGTCTACTCACCAAGTTTTTAATGACAAATTCTGAAACTTTGAATTTCCTTTGTACTGCAGTATCACTTCATCTCACGTGTTCTGAATTTTCATTTGCAGTGATGAGCAGGTTACATTATTTAGATGAATTCTTCATAGAGCACAGATAAAATGGGAGAGAATGACCTAATTTGCTTGTTTTTGCTTGGGAAATGAAATTTTGTGCTCCATTAGAAGTGCTGTAAACCATTTCTCCTAAGGAAATGATTTTATAGAACTAATATCTGATATTTAATGTTCATGTTTGGACTGTCTCTTGTTTGCAGTATGTGACAGAGTGTGCCAAGATCATAGACCCTTTGAATGGTCTCAGAAGGGAGACACAGGGCCACTGGAGGTGTATGTGCTACACAGTCAGTGGCTCAGAACTTGGTGCTCAGAAGGGCCATCTCTTTGGTTTAATGCTCTGCTTCCGTATTGAGATTCCTACTAACTTTTCTTACAAGTTGGGTTTTGCAGATGAAGTCAGATGGGACAACAGCAGGGACAGAGCAGGGCCATGGAAGACAGTTTCTCATTTCTGCATCTCACTGGACCTTTTCTCTCTCTACCTTTTGAACAAGGGGTCTCATGTTTTGGTTTTTCAGGGGTCCTGGAATAGTGTGTAGATGTTTTGCTGTGAGCTGGCGGCATTGTGGCAGGGTGACCATATAATTTATTGTCTAAACTCAGATACTTGTAAGGGCAAAAAAGGAGTGTCATTCTAATTATACTGGGAAGCAGATGTAAACAACGGTTGTTCCTAGAGTACTGTAAAGCACAGCTATGCTACCTTTTAGGCCTACATCAGGCAAAGACTTTGAATTTTGTGCCTTATGGAAATAAATGATTCTGAAATTAGTTGCCTGTTCAGGTTTTGATCTCAGGTAGCCCATGATGTGAGTCCTGTCTTTGTAAATTTAGGCATTCCTAAACTACTCAAGCTTCTTTTTTCCCTTACCAGTTAAATAAAAAGCCAAATAATCACATTTCTCAAGGTTGCTGTGCAGAGAAGATGAGATGAGAGGTGGTCTGGGCCACAGTCTGGCTCCTGTAAGAGCCCTGCAAGTAGTTACTGTTATTTCCTCCAGTATTATGATGAGTCAGGCAGACAGGTCATCATTAGATAAAAATTTCATTGGGGCTGGAGAGACGGCTCAGTGGTTCAGAGTACCTGCTGCTCTTGCGGAGGACTCGGGTTACAATCCCAGCACCCACAGGGGGCTAACAGCCATCCTTAACTCCAGTTCCAGGGGATCCAACACCCTCTTCTGACCTCCTTGGGCACTGTGCAACATGGGTGCACTTATACACATGTAGGCAATCCATTCATACACATAAAACAAAAATAATAAATAAAATATTAATTTTTTTCCATTTCTGTTTAATTCTCATCTACACTTTTGCTATGGTTCTAGCAAAATCAGTGTTAGTGTCAGTCCTATATTTTACTTAGTATTTACTTTTTGTGGGGTGTGTATGCATGTGCCAAACCCTCTTGTGGAAGTTAGAGGACCACTCACTTGGTGGGAGTCAGTTCTCTCCTCCCACCATATAGATTCTGGGAATTGAATTTTGGTCTTCAGGTTTGGCTGTATTCATGGTAATCTTTATGTTCAATTGACTGTAAGGTAGTGAGAAAATCTTATGTTCTATGTAACAGCCACTATCCTTCATAAGGTACCTTCCTGTTCTCAGTAAGCATTCACACCTTCACTATACTGTCTCACTTGGTGCTCCTTGGAGGTCCTTGCAAAGACAGAGGAGGAAATGAATTTCCTGGCCTCAGCTTTTCCCAACATGACCTCTCCTTCATATTTGTACCTTTGCAAAAATAGTTAGACATTTATTTAGATGACCTACTCCCAGAGAATGGGGAGGGTGCACTTACTTCCCATGTGAGCTTTCTTAGGCTCAGGTGCTCAGGCAAACAAACAGGCCTCGGAAGCAAAAGCAAACAAAGCAGAATTTGAATGAGTCTGAAAACAATCTCTTCTAGCCCTGACTGGTACTTACAGGCAAAGATCCATTGATTGGACGAATAGTCCCTAAGGCTTGAGGACTGAATTGTCCCCGTTCCTCCTCAAGATTTTTATGTTGAAGTCCTAATCCCCCAGTATTACAAAATAGGACTGAATTTACAAATAGCATCTTTAAAGATGTGATGAAGTTGGTGGTTGGAGAGATGGTTCAGTGAGTGATTAAAAGCTCTTACTGGTCTTGCAGAGGACCTGGGTTCCATTCCAGGTACTCACATAGTAGCTCACCACTGCCTTCAGTTCCAAGGGATCTGACACCCTCTTCTGGCTTCTGCAGGCTCCTTCATGCACATGGTATACATAAACTCATGCAGGCTCACACACATACACATAATAACAATAAATAAATAGGTCTTTTAAAAAAGAAGTGATTAAAATCAGGCTGTTAGGTAGGTTTTGATCAGTGTAACTGGTATTCCTGAAAGAAGAGATGCAAACACACAGAGAAATACCAGGGCAGATCACTGGAGGACACAGAGGAAGTGGCCATTTGCAAACCAAGGAGAGATGGTAATCTAGAACTTCCACCTTCAGAAATATGAGCAAAACATTTCTGTTTAAGCTGTCAATCTGTGATGATTTGTTTGGACAGCTTGAGAAGACATATAGTTTATGTTCAGTGCTGGAAAGAGAAGTCAGACATGATCCTCCCATAAGTTCACAGTTTATTAGAGGAAAGAGAAAATGCACAGATTATAGTGTTGTGTTGGAGCTGGAACATTAGAGCCACACACAAAGTGGTATAGAGGTACTGAGGGATGCCCTCAGCTGGGAGTAAGGGGAGTTTTGAAGAGGTTGTATTAGAGCTAGTCCCTGAAAGATGTGGAAGGATGTGCTAGACCGGAAGGAGAAGTGTCTCTCTCAAAAGAGTAGCATAGCACGGGTGCAGTACACCGCGACATTGATGCAGTGGGGCCTGATACCCTGGGGATCCTAAGACCTTCCTCATGAGGGAGATGAAAAGTCCTATATACTTTTGGGTGTTGGTAAGAGATGAAGCAAGTCATTTGAGGAAAGTTCCATCCTTGAGGATTCTGGCTTTAATTCTAGGTAGTTAGAGATCCATTGTGAGGGGACACTGTCTGCGTTAGTAATTGGCCAGCAAGAGAACTCCAAGGCTTGCCATGAAAGGGGGCTGAGTTTCACTTGGGGATTTGATTCCTTCTCCTCTTTTACTGCTTCCCCAACCTTCTTGGCCTCACACAGGGAAGACAGAAGTCTTGTTCTTATCCCTCTTAATCTTCCACAGGTTATAAAGCCTAGATAAGTCTCTTTGCTAAGGGAGAGCACAGGCCAGTAATCGGAGAGGCGACATACAATTTAAGTACAGTCTCTTGTGTAAGACAGATGTTGACTCCCACTGAGGTGGTCCTGTTCTCAATGTCTGCAGACCTGCCCTGTTTTGCTGCTAAACTTGGAGGTAGCTCCCCTTTGATCTCCTTGGTTGAGAGGACTAGCTGATGGTCAGGTTTCTTGTTTATTTGCCTTTAGCCCAACTAACAATGGGTATGACAGCGTGGTATCTGGAAGCTACCTTCAGAATGAGGTGGCTTTATTCTGCAGTCAGTATATGCTAAACTAAATCTTTGTAAATCCTGGGTTCAGGGCATTAATCATATGGCTAGACTACCCCTTATGAGGATGCTTGTTTGAGTCTCTGATTTCCTCTATGAAATTACACCTTAGCATGATACCATTTATATAAGAATAATATCTCCTGAGTTTAGATTTGTTTCTTAGAAAGAGAATCTGTTGATAGAGTTGAGGAACAGAGGCTGGATTCTGGTTACCTGTTAGTGGTTTGTGCCAATGTGTTGGTCCAGCAAGAAATATAGAATGTCTGGTGTAAGATGAAAGGAATGGGGAAGATAAAAACATAAACAAACCGTGAACAAAAGAGAAACATCCATGTGCTCAACAGCTACAGGACAATTCTGGGGTAAAATCTTCAGTATTGTGTTCTCTAGGAAGTGGAGGTGAAGTAGAATCGATATCAGAGGCTGCTATTAGGTCTCTGGATATATGATTGGGTAGAGCCATGACCTGAAAAATGGAATACAAGAGACAGACCAGCACAGGGAGGAGGAAACAAGCTTAGTTTGGGATATGTTTAGCTGATTTGCAAGTTCTACCATGATTTTTGAAGAGAGCACTGTGAAACAAGAAGGAATTTTCAGCAGAAGTTAGAGACCTAGAAGTTAGTATGAGGAAGATGTCAGGTGGATGAGATTGCACAAAGGACTTAGAGGAAGAAAACCAACAGGTGAAGAGTAGGATGTTGGAGAGTCACTATTCAAAGGTGAGAAGTGTAGGGCGGACCACTGACTTCCCTGAGCCATTGAAGGCTGAAAAAAAGAACCCAGAGAGTCTGGTGTCCTCCAATGCCGAAGAAAGATCCACATTCCAGAAGGAAGGTCTGAAAGAAAAAATGAGTTGAGCCATGGCGGACGCTAAGAAAACTGTTCGAGGAGTTTGTGGGAAATGTAAGGAAAGAAATGGTTAGTAATTGTGTTAGCTATTGTTCCTGTTGCTGTGACAAAACGTCTGATAATAAGGAACTTAAACAGTTTGTTTTTTCTTTCATTTTGAGGGATGTGGTCCATCATGGTGGGGGAGGCCACAGAGGCAGGACTGTGAGCCACTGGCTGTAGGAAGCACACCAGATATACAACCTAAAGGCCCACCTCTTGTCACTCACCTCCTAAAGATTCCGCAGCTTCTAAATCAGTACCACCATCTGGGGACCATGTGTTCAGATACATGAGTCTCTGAGGGACATTTTGTATTGAAAATTCAACAGCAATGTAGGGAAATGGTTTTGTCCAGGAATGTTTAAGGAAGTTGAATTTAGTCAGGGGGAAGGAGGCCAACAAACAACAACAAAACAAAATGTTACTAAAGTCAGTACAGGGCAGAAGGCACATGATACTTTCAGGTGAGCCAGGGTAAGGGTCTCTGCCACACTGGGAGATAAGGCAGGCATTCAGCAAAATTTCTCGTCATCCTTCCATGGAACATGCCTACCGTGAAACATCACTGCAGATGCTGAACATGAGTGCAGTGTCTTAAGTGTTGTAAAACTGCTTCTTCTGCTGACTGCAGGAACTTTCTGGACAGCCCGTGTGCTACCAGAGGCTTGGCCTCTACACTGTAACACTGAGTGCATGCCCAAGGCAGGGACCAGGGAGTCTGATGACCAGGGTTCAAATCCTGGTCTAGAAACTTACACACTGTATCCTGAGATGGCCAGGGAGCCTCTAGGAGCTTAGAGGATGGCTTATTCTTAGAGCTATGAAGGAGGAATAGATGCATAGAGAAGCTACCATAAGGACAAGGGAAGTTAGCAGGGAGGGAGGGATGTTGAAGGTTTCTGCCTATTGATCCCTGTTTCCCTGTGAACGCTGGTGTTCTGTTTTGTCTTTGTTTTGTTATCTGTTATTGATGAGAGTGAGGTA
Source organism: Nannospalax galili (assembly GCF_000622305.1). Classification (NCBI taxonomy): domain Eukaryota; kingdom Metazoa; phylum Chordata; class Mammalia; order Rodentia; family Spalacidae; genus Nannospalax; species Nannospalax galili. Next base: position 1,617,216 of record NW_008356952.1, read on the forward strand.
ACTTGAAAAGAACAGTAAAGATTTAGAACATACACATTCAGGTACAGAAAAGCAAGCCAAACTTGGACATCTGAGATCAGATGTATGACAATGTTTATACAATTATTCTTTTACATATGACTTTAAGAAATGAAACATATATATTTAGAAGTCAAATTGAGAACTCAGACCCTCTGGTTTGTTATATGGATTGTGACTAGGTTCAAATCTTGGAAATAAGGGTAATCATTTTTTTTTTAAACCATGGTATATATTCTATAGAACTTCAATTTTATATCTAATGACCATGTCTTTATACACACTTTTAAGAATGAGACATTTGGACTGGTAAGATAGGTAAGCAGGCAAATGTGCTTGCCATACAACTATGAGACTTGCGTTCAAATCCCCAGTATCCATGTAAAAGAAAAACACACACTGCAAGTGAATGTAACCCCAGGACTTCTATGAGGAGTGGGAGATGGAGACAAGGAATCCCCAGAAAACTGTAGGTGGGCTAGCCTGGTTTATGCAGTACAAAACAACAAAACGATCCTGTCTCAAAGAAGGTGGAAGGTGGGGGCCAGAACCCATTGTTGTGTTCTGACCTCCACATGTGAGCCATGGCATATGATTACCCACATTCACACACATGAACATGTATACACAAGCATTCACATATACGCATTGTGCACACATATATGTACACACGAATATTTTTTAAGAAATGCAACAGTTGTCTGACAACATTTTGGTGATTACATTGCTTCTCACTACTTTTAACAATATTTTGTAGAGGGTTCTTTTACTATATACTTGATATTAATATCCAATAACATCATGTGTCCATGCTTTTATATATTAACTTGATCTAAAAAATTAGTGTGTATAAATTTGTATATATTTTATATTATCTTGATTTTTTTATAATAGATGGATTTTGTTCTTTTCTAAAAGGTTTGCTAATTCAATAAAACTTTAATTTAGTAGAATTATATCTGCTGTATGAAAATGAACATCCTTGATTTATAACTTTACAGTTATGATACTGGGCAAATATCCCTTAGGAAATGTTTTGCTTCTTAAAAATGTTATTGAATCACTTTCCCCACAGCACTGAGCATAATCTTTGAGTCCTGAGACATCTAATGTGAATACTTTTTTCTCATTTTTTCCTCATTCCCATAAGTGATCGCTTTCTATCCAAAGATTCAATGATTGTAATTTTAAGAAAACTGGTCAGTTAAGTTTGATCTCTGATTTTCATAGAATTCTGGACAGTACTGATGGTTTCATGCTTTGATTTCTTGGGTAAATTTGCTCTCTTTCTGTCTTACCATACTCAGCACAGTGTACAAAAAAGGTTGCATTTTGCTGGAGAATGTCTAAGCCAGGGACACTATGTTCTCTCATTAATGTGAAATGCATACTTTCCACGAAAAGGCAAGCCCTTCATTCGAAAAGGTTAAATTGTACAACACTTAAGACATGATTCCAGCTGGCTAAATTTAGAATACCAATATAAAAATATTCTCTGGGTTTATATAAAAATATTGCAGTGTAGAATACTGATGATAAGCATTTTTATTGTTTTTAAAACGTAATCCCCCTCAGTTCCAATAAGGGCTGAGACCCTCTCAGCCACCATTGTGGCTGTTTCAATAACCTATTTGTTGTCTTCTTGCCAGTCGGAGAGGCTTTGTAGATGGTCGGAGAGGCTTTGTAGCTGGTGACACATTTTTGGAGATTGTGCAAGCAGTGTTGATGTTTCCTTTAATGCCTTGTAATGCTTAAAGTTGGCTTTGCCTTTATGCTCCCTTGGAATTCCAGCTTTTTCTTATTTGTGACTGTTGCCCCAAAGAAAGAGTTCTTGGGATTCTAGAAATGGCACCTCCTTCTTTAAAGTTTTCTTTTTGCTCTATCTCAAGGGTAAGGACTATGGACATACATTATTATGCTCTACTAACTCACCTAAGTGCTGATCCCATGGATGCATTCCATGGTTGATGTAGTAATTCTCTATTGTCTCAGAAGTAAATCCCAATGGTGAGGAGTGCTTTCATTTTGTATATGAGCTGTGTAACTTTAGAGCATTTTTGTATCTTATGTAATAGGAATATATTTATATTTATATTTTCACACAGTTTATTTTGAATATATGGACCCAACTTCATCTCAGTTTTTCTTGTACCTCTTACTGGTGGAATCTCTGGAAAAGTCTTCAAACTGCCCCAAATACTCATTATTTGGTTCTGCTATAAGTCATGAATACTGTTAGTCCCATGAAAGGTCATACAGGTTAAGGCTGCATCTCATTTCTCAGATCTCCAGATAAGTGGAGACATATTTTTAGGTTCTGGCAGGGGAATGTGGACAGAAATGGCAACAGGTAGCTTCTAATGTGTGGCTTGTAATGAAGAAGGGTGAAATTTTCTTTTTTCTTTCCCAATTTCCCGTTCACTGGTATGAGGATGCAATGGGAGGCAAAGGAGCAGCCACTCTGGACCATGAAATGTAAGACATGTGTTGAGAGTACTGATAATAAAGACGAGCCCCTGATGTAAGTCAGTATTTCTTTAACTGCTGTGAAATCACGTTTTTCATTCTGAGTTTTCACTGAGGTGTGAAAATCATTAGTGAACTGGGCAACTTAATATATTTTCCTGTCTTTGTCAAATTAAATGTTTTTGTATCATAATATTTTAGCTGATTTTTAACTTTAATAAATTCTAGTTCAGCCATGATTTCCCTGAGGTATGCCAAAACTAAACTTTTAAATTAAATTAAATTTTTATTTATTTTTGTTTGTTTTGAGACAGGGTCTTTAAAAACATTTTATTTATTATTTTTGTTTTATGTGTGTGAGTGTATTTCCTGCATGTATGTAAGTACACCCATGTTGTGCAATGTCCACGGAGGTCAGGAGAGGGTGTTGGATTCCCTAGAACTGGAACTTGAGCCGCAGATGGTTATCAGCCACCATGTGGGTGCTGGGAAGTGAACCTGGGCCCTCTGCAAGAGCAGCCAGTGCTTTTAACCACTGAGCCATCTCTCCAGTCCACAAGGGCTTTGAAGCTAGCCCCAGCTGATCTAGAACTCTCTTTGTAGACCAGAGTGGCCTCAGACTCACAGAGATCCAGCTGCCTTTGCCTCCTGGATGCTGAGGTTAAAAGCGTGCACCACCATGTACTCTTTGATGGACTTCTTTTATAAGCTGCAAATGACACTTAATTTTTTTCTTTAGAAAAAGAATGGTGCATATTACCTGTACTTAGATATCCTTTTTTAATGAAGGATATTAAATGTAAGGATATTTGTTCAGCTGCCTTAACCAAGACCATATAACAGTAGTTTAAACAGTGCAAGAGTGTTTGTGAATGGGAAAGCCACATGTAGTCACCATGACCTTTCCTCGCGTTGACTTTTGGGACTCTGTTTAATTTTTTTGACACTATTGCCTAATGGTGTTTCAGGAGAGTCAGGTCACACAGAGATCGTGGATGCTTCTCTCTTATTGCTATGCCAGCCCCCAGGACTAGTGAGATCAGAGGGTGGGCGTGTCATCGGTAGTCACATGGTTTTTCCAGAAAAGATGGGGGGACCAGCACACTAGAGTTTTGGTCTTGCCTGCCTGCCTGAAGCTGGCTTGCCAGGACCCCTTTCAAATCCTGGCCCTTGGGGAATGGAAAGGGGGAGACAATGTGAGGGCATGCACTCTCTTAAAGGATGTGACCCAGAAATTACACATGTCATTTTGGCTGTCATCCCCTTGGCCAGATCTCTTTGTAACATGACCAAACCAGTTTTCAGGGAGACTGGGAAATATGATGATTAGTCAGACAGCAATGTGCTCAGCTGGAACCTGGGAGGCTCTAAACCAAGGAAAGATGTGGAGACTAAATATAGAGGGGCACACTTTGTACCCAGCGACCTTCATTACGTGTCCTCAGAAAATTATTATTATTATTAATTTTTGGATATCTCTACTCTAAGAATTTATTGTGAAAATACCCTGATTTCTCTCCTCTCCTCTCCCCCACATAGACATCCACCTAATATTTATCAATTTCTTTTCTTATGTAAAAGGACCGCTCTCTTTTTCATAGATTTGCTTTATATGAAAATCTTGGAGGATTTAGAGGTTTTATGAAATATTTCAAATGTTCTGATATCTTCAGAAAAACACGTTTCAGGTTAACAGTCACCTCTTACGTGTTTACTATGTGCCAGCCTTGGGCAGTTCTCTATTTTAACTCACAGCTTGCATCTGGAAACACCTTGGTTGGGGAGAGTTTCAAAGAGATCCTCTCTGTGGCTGTTCCAGAATGTTCTGCTGATGATCCTCTGGCCCAGGTTTTTCTGGATTTTGGGAAAAGTATGATTAATTAGGACCAGGAAAGCCAAGACAGATGTTGGAACAGGGACACAGCTTGTTGACTCCGGAAGTACACAGAAGCTAGAAGTCAGGAAGGAAAAGCAGTTCATTTCAGGCAAAGCTTCAAGAGCGAGCGAGTGAGCAGCAGCATCTCACCATCAGCCCAAGAGGTTCAGAGCCCAGCAGGCAACGAGGAGCCAGCTACTACCCAGAAGTCAGCATCTGCTGTCCTCGTGAAAATAAGGAAGCCCAGTGACAGTGGACCTTCTATAAAGAGATGACCTTCATTTTTCTGTTGGAATATCTGTATACATCAATGTGGCAACTAATTCCAATTTTGATTCTTCACTGATCGTTTTGGGCCTCTGTGTACTTAGTACTTCACAGAGAGTTGAATCTCTGGTTTTAGATTTAACACAGCTCTTGTGTTTATTCTATATATGATGAAATCATATGATGAAATGAGTGTAACTATTCGTACAGGCTCAGAAATGTACTTGCTGCTCTATATTAAGTGAATATTCCATATGCTGCTTTAGCACAAAGGAAAACATTAATTTAAACACAGCTAAGTCTCTTGTTAAAATGACCACTCTGCCTGAGATTGTTCTCAGAGGATTAACCTTCTTTTTACAGGCTAGATGAGGGAGAGTAATGCCATCTCACAGAATGAAGCTTGGTAGAAACAGGACATTTCTTCAGTTTCTAGCCAGAAGTAGTACAATCATATAACCATAGTAACCGTTGTGTTTGAAAGGTGGTGTAAAGGTAGGGCACATGCCAGTTAAGCACTCTGACACTGAATCCCTTGACCTTAGGATTTCAGACTTTTATCCATAAGGTTAACTTGGGCATAAGGAACATGATCATTGAGACAGTCAACAAAACTGAGAACTTAATACTTCAGTGGGCTCTTAGTTTAAAACACACATTTCTGTTATTGAGTATTTGGGGATAGATTCAAATTTAATGGCATTTGTGAGAATCTAAGCAAACCTTTACCTGAGAGATCTAGAAAGTCAGCCAGGATATTTAGATGCATCTTTAAAAGGAAAATCTTATTTTTTTATTTAAAGATGAAAAATGCCTTTGGATTCTGATTTTGTATTATATACAGACCCTATAAATACTCATTTTCCAGCCTGTCAGAATTCAAGGCTCTAAGTCCTTTGTGGTATTCTATAATTTTCTTTAGAAGCTAATATGTAAGCAAAATATACTGTAATTAAAAAAATAAATAAGTAAAAATAAGTTAAAAATCTGTTAAAAATTTGCCACAAAATGGGACCAGAGTAATTTTTTTGTTCATGTCCAAACCAACTCTATTAGTTTATGAGAATAAAAAAAAATCTTATTTTCAGATTGGGTAGTTTACAAGTGAAATAATGTCCTGAATGTGCTTACAGTATGATTTATTTTTTTCTAAGAATTAAAAAAAATTGGTCTTTTTTTTTTTTTTTTTTCTTTTGCAACAGAGTCTCTGTAGCCCAGGCTGTGTCTGAAATCCTCATTCTCCTGCTTCAGCCTTCTGAGTACTGGGGTTACAGATGCAGGCTGTTCCACCCAACCAGGTCTTAATTCTTAATGTTCTAGGGCATATTTATTAAGCACCTACTGTAGCTGTGAATTACTGCTCTAAATTCAGAGAACACAGCACTGACAAGGAATAAAAACCTTCTGTTTATCCATGTCTTTGCAAACTAACCTAAAAAATTATCAGTATAAAAAAAATCCCTGTTCCATCTAGGAGACACAAGATAAATGAGTAAATTATATGATATATTTAGCTAATCTAAGTGCCCAGGAGAGTAAACGAAGCTGAGAAGAATACAAGTGTGTGTGTGTGTGTGTGTGTGTGTGTGTGTGTGTGTGTGTGTGTGTGTGTGTGTGTGTGTCTATGTGTATGTATGTGTTTGTGTGTATGTATCTGTCATTGTATGTATATGTGTGTGCTGATATTTTGTATAATGTAAGAAGGTACATATTCACTCTTTTCTGTCATGTTCCTTTCTATAAGCTACAAACACCTGTAAATAACTTTTATTTTGCCCATTAACCTTGTTATGCAGCATCCATGAGAAATATCACTATGATTATGAGAAAGCAGAGGTGAGATTAAACCCAGATAAACATTGTTAATAAAGTTAATAGGACAGACTAGGAAAAGCCTGGTGATGCTGAGACTTAAGGATATATGTGGTTAATTCTTTAACTGATCTTTATTCAGTAGATTGACTTCAACATAAGAGGCATGTGCATATTCTTTAGAGGTACAAACTATAAATATGCTACCTTACTCTGCTATCCATTCATACCATTATGGAGCCTCTTTCGTAGATGGTTTTGGTAATAAGTTTTCCTATCCTAGCAGCTCTGTGCCCAGTGGGAACGGAAGCCACTGTTCAAATTCCTCGTGGGTGGGAACTTGCCATGATGTACAGTGACTGCATGGTTGGCTGAGAAGGTTCTGGTGGGGAGGGCAGTGTCTAGCAGAGTGGGGAACCTCAACCTTGATGAGTGTCATGTGGGTGGAGGCTGATTTAAACATGCAGCTGCACCTGAGGGTCTTTTTATGACCATTACCTCGGATCATCCCTGATCATCAAAGCTGCGATGGGAAATGCTTCTGTTATTCCGTCTTTCCCTGAGAGGGAAGAGGAAGGGGAAAGAGTTCTAGCAAACCCTCCCCATCACATCCTCTGCTGATGGCCCTATGGAAGCCCCTCCTTTGGCATGATGGGCAGATGGATACAGCCCCACTGGGGCCTTATAAAGTGTCACTTGGAGCTGCTGCCAGAGGCTGTGCAGAGGGGAAAGGCCACTTAAGGACTGTGGAAAATGTTCCCTTTCTCCCCAGCATCCTGGGGCCTCCGTTCTTGCTTAATTGTTCGGAGGCTGGAAGCTTGGATTCTGGAGCTGAAATTCTTTCAGGGTTAGTTCTGTGAAATGATATTTTAAATGCAGTCTTTGTGGAGCTCTGTGCTTCAGTTTGCTGGATTCCTAACACAGAGAAAGGGAAACAAATTTATCACAGTCATCATGACCAATTTCGGAGCAGAAATTGGTGAATAATTGTACCGATATAGGACTTTTAAAAAGTATCACCAAAGGGAAGGGATTTCGCTGTCTGTAACTTTTGATAAGGTTTTGTGCTTTCCTCTTCCGTTTTTTTTCTAAGGAGACCTTTCTATGCCTCATACATCATAAAGGTTAAAAGGAAGTGCAAACAATTAGCCCAGAAAGTCGCAGCCTTTTCCAAGCACTTCTCTTTTGTGCTATTTGTGATTTGTCGGCCTGATTGTTTCAAAGTAGGGAAAAGCTGGGGTTTCTTATCTATACTTTGGCAGTGGGACTGATTTTGATGGTGACTTGAATCTGACAAGGTGGGGACTAAAATCAGTCTGATTGCCAACAGCCATTGTATCAAACTTACCACAACATGAGAGTGAGTATATAGGGGTGAGTGAGTGTAGGGGATGAGCTTTAAAGGCAAGGTTTGCCTAATGAAATATTGTAGGATATGTTGGCTAGGCAGAAAATCAGGTACAGAGTATCCCTTTAACTCTGCAAAAAAATGTCTAAGCCCATCTGTAGCTCTGTCTTGGAGGCTTTATGATTTTCTGCTCTGCTCTGTTCAGTACCTTACTGCTCAGCCACGTCATCTGATTGGGATTACTACCCTTGCCAGAGTCTGGTGAGGAGACTCCAAGTGCTGATGGGCTCACTAGCCAACAGCACAGAGGGTTTGGTTGAAGCTATCACTGGGAAACTAGACTGGGTTGAGGATTTGGTTTAAGTCTTAGATTCTAAGATAATATTGGACATGGTTGTGAGTCATGAAAGGAACTGGGGTCAGTGGTCTAGGTCTGTGATCTAGGACTGCCAGAGACAAAGTAGCAATTTGTAGGATCTCTGCCGCCTTTTATATTTGGGACATGTGGTTTCTGCTGCCCAGCCTCTCCTCCTGGTATGTTCCTGTCTGTTCATCATGTTGGTTTTTTTCTTTGTTTGTTTGTTTTGCTTCTTTTTCCCTTTGCAGAGCCTCTGGCAGACACACTTTTGCTAGACTGCCTGGGTAGATTGGGTTAGGGCTTTAGGCTTGTGATAAATTCTAAGGGATAGATTATCTCCTAATGATAAGGATTAGGACTAACAATTGTAGTCCATGTAAGAGGTAGATTTTAAGTTTGTACTAAATTTACTTCCATGGGGTTTAAAGTGATTATTTCAACCAGCCATTTCTGGTTATTCCTCCTAGGCCCCTTTTCCACCCAGGAAAGTTTATTAATGTTTCATGATTATTGAGTAATTTAGAAGAGTGCTTAACCACCCACTGGGACCTTCCTTAATAAATCAAGTCTGGTCCCATCTGGAGATGGAGCCATTAGGTAAGACTTGGGAACCACCTGATACCTTGCTTAAAGGGTGCTAATTTTTTTGGTCAGCAGATCTGTTGTGTTCCAATTCTATATACTTGGCACTGTCCTTCCTCTAGCTCCTGTGCATTTCCAGGTGTGCACAGATGGAAGGGGCTCCAAATAAAACGAATAGAGTGAGAGAAGTTTTGCCCGTCATTTGAGCCTGACTCTGGTCTTATCCTATGATTGAAATGTTATCAGTTGATTTGTTCAGATTCCCAGCACCTTAACTATTACTTCCATTTGATTGTGTATACTGTTGTTATGATTTGTCTAGCAATTCTGGAAGTATGGAAAAAATAATAAGAAAGAAACTAGTCACCCTTATTTTAGAAGACCAAAGTGTGAGGTGGTCTGTCTTGCTAATTAACCTGATGTGTGGATTTCAGGAACAGCTGTTGTCAAAGAGATTAATGTTTGCTTCTTGGAGCTGCTAAGTTTCATGGAAAGCAGTTTAAGGTCCAGATACAGTTTAGTCATCAAACTTCTACCCCACACTCCAAACCAAAAATAAATAGAAAACCCCAAGCCTCAAAACCTCAGATGAGAGCTTTTCCTATTCATAGAAAGAAATACTATAATGACCGTCAGTCTTTCACCAACATGGGATTCATTATCCCAGCAAAAATAACAATACCCCTAATCTATTTTCATGGTTCTGTGTCTCTGATGGAACCAATTTACACATAAAGGCTGATATTTTGCTTTGCAGTTCTCAGCCCCACCAACCTCCTACAGAGATGGGGCTGGAGTGCCAGTTTGGGAAAATCGACGACACATTCTTAGAGTTTGAATTCTCACAGTAATGCCTACAGACTCATGTTTTCTTGGTCCAAAGGTAATCGTCTGACTTTAGCATAAACAATGTGAAATAAATCAGGAGAAAATCATCCTCCCCTTATTGTATTCCTGGTGCAATTGATGTCATCCCTGTCTGGGAGAGACAGAGACTGAGGGTGAAGGGCTCACTTCTGTTACCTGAGGACACAGCGGGGCAGGCACCATCTGAAACTATCTTGTAATTCCTATCCTCAGTTACTCATTGCAAACAGACTCCTTTTCATCTGTCACTTTGGTAACAAAGAGTGAAAGCTATGGTTTTAGAGTAGATTATACTTTGGATGGGAATTGTTAGAAAGATCGTGTCACCCAAAGGTTTTGCTTTTGTAGAACATGGACTATAATGGTCCGATTGAAGATTGGTGTAGGGAAACAATGAGGTCACATAGTAAGATGGGGGTTGGACAAGATATCCTGGGGGTTGAGTATGGATGGCCAGGAATACTGTAAGTAGAAGTTGAGAACTAATTTAGTAGACCCTGGGAGGTAGGTAAGGTTTATGAGCAAGCTAGTCACAGAATTGAGCCTTGATTTAGGATGAGTCTTTCGGTAGCAAGGCTTTCAGTAGAGTGTAGAATGGTTCCTTTGGACCCATTGGTTAAGTTGATTCTGTTAAGTTGGGACTTAATAGAGGTAACTCATGAAGCCCAGCATATGTCAGAAAGACTAACCCAGTGAGACAGAGTCATGCCCAGGCCTTTCTGGACCACTTCAATTAGAATGGAGGTAATTGCTATTTAAATTATTTAAAGTCATTTAATTAACATAATCTCTGTTCATTTTTCTGTGGTGTATAGTAATATTTTGATACATACATTGATCTATTTTGACCGACTTGAGGTAATTGACATATCCATCACTTCACACATTTATCAATTTGTTGAAGTGAGAACATTCAGAATTTTTTCTTTATTTTAGAATATGCAACTAACTGTTGCTGACTGTAGACACCTAACTGTACAACAGAACCCTAGAACCCATCTTCCTAGTAACTGTAATTTTTACTTGTTAAAATCCTGGTCCTTTCCAAGTGTAACTGTGACTAGTAATAATCAGATACACAGAGATTAGAGACGCATGTGTAAACATGTGTTAGTAGCTTTAAAAATGAGCTTTTCTGTATGAAACAGTACATTTTTATATGAAATGGAGATCTTTTTAAAGGTTAAAACCTCATTCAATTTTATGTCTTAATAGGGTTTATACTGAGTACAATATTGTATAACTGTAATAATTCAACTGTAAACCTAAAACTGTACAGCCAATTTTGTAAGAGATGCAGCCTAGCTCAGAAAATTGTTATTGAATATGTCAATGTTGATGTGCTGTAATGAAATGTTTCTTCTAATCATGTGGTTATTAAATAAATAATTTAAAAAAATCCTGGCCCTAGCTCACATTCCCCACGTCTAGTAATCACTAGTCATGTCTCTACATCTGTGAGATTGGCTTTTTTTATGTACAGATGAGAAGATTCAACATTTTAAAAATATCTCCAGGTGATTCTAATTTGTAAGTAGTGTTGAAAAGCATAGGAGGAAAAAGGCATGGCACTCATATCCATTTCAATCAAGAATTGAGACAAATTAGGACTTCCAGTGTGTCCCTTAAAAGTTGATAGGGGGACATAAATTGTGTGTCTATTTCCTTGAGAAGTTACAGAGCTCTGGGATGTCAAAGAGGAAAAGAGAGTGAGTTAAGAATTAGAATATGTTTTATGTAGGTTTAGAAATAGCCACTGGATAAAGGGGCATTATTGACTGGCCAGGATACCCAGAAATTGAGCAAAGTGTAGCAGGTCAGGGCAGAACAGTTTTTTTTTTTTTTTTTCAGTTGAATGTGCTTAAGGACTTGGTGATCCCTCTTTCCATAGTTGAGTCTATTTCTCCAGATATATAATTCTATAAAAAGAGAATTTGCTTTTTGTTTGTATGTGTTTGTGTGTGATGTATGTGTGTTCACATGTCTGTGTGGGGTGTGTGCGTGTGTGTGTCCTTGCCTGTGCATGTATATACAAGTGGAGATCAGAGATCAACTTTGGGTGTCTTTATTGCTTGACACTTCATGTTTTATGACAGGGTCTCTCCATGAACCTAGAGCTCCCTTTTCACCATTCAGGCTAGTTTGGCTGGCCAATGGGCCTCCGGGATCTACCTGTCTTTGCTCTACTTCAGTAAGTTCTGTACCCACTGACCTACCTCCCTAGCCCCGCATGTCCTTTTTTTTTTTTTTTTTTTTGTTAAAGTGGGAGTCAGGTTGGTTATTTGGGACAGTGAAATTTGACTTCTAGTTCTTCCATTTAGTAGGAAAAGGGAAAAAGGAGCATGCAGCTTCATGTGACAGGAATGTATATACCTTCCCATTACTCCACACAACAGTCCTGTGATGGAGGAACTAACTTCTCCTTCTTAGGAAAGAAATAGGGATTCAAAGTGAGTACACATTTGCTCTGGCTCCAAAGCCTGTCTCAGCATAGATGAGAAACAGTGGAGACAGACGTGGAATGCATGTATGAAGGACAGCGGAGATTGGTGCTATCATTCTTAGTGATTTCGGAGTAACCCCAGTACCACGGTGAGGGACAAAGGAGCTGTTTGTAAGAAAGTAGACTTCTCTTGTCATCCCTGAGGAAGAGTTCTCCTTACTTTTCTCACATTGTCTTCTGAGTCCCAGTTAGCTTTCACCCTGTCACCCCTCCATAAATGCACTTGTCAGAGTCACCAAGGACATTCATACCACTAAACCCAGTGGTGTGTTTCCTAATCCTGGTTTGCTTAACAGAGTATCTGACTCTATCCCCTTCATGACACTTCCTCCTTCGGATTCTTCCTGTATGTGCTGTACCTTCACGGTTTCCTTCTGGCTGCCCTTCTTCCCATGTTGTCTGTTGGGGAGCCCTGGGATTCATTCCTCTCCCTGTGCTGACTCCTTTGGTGACCCCTCTGAGATTCCCTCTATCTGTCCACCTCTGCCCTAGAGGCTTAAAGGGAAATTCAGATTTGCCAAGGCCAACGCTAACTCATGACATCTCCCCCCACCAATCCCACTCTCTCCCTGCCAAGCCACCTCTTCCCAAGATCTTACCCCAGCTGGAGTAAAAAACTTAAATCTTTTTCTAACTTCCTGTATCTAATGTGAACAAGTCCATCTAGCCATACCTTTAAAACTACCCCAGACCTTGGCCATTTCCCCTCATTTCTCTCCACCCTTCCATACCTGATCTAGTAGGTTGTTGCTACTGCTGTTGTTTTGCGGCTTTTTTAAGAGACAGTCAGCCTGGCATGGAACTCACAATGTAGCACAGGCTACCGTCCAGCTCATGGCCTACTTGATTTTTTTTTGTCTTATATTCTTGTAGCTGTAGATTTGTGCAGCAGCTTGAATGCTTCTTTAAGAACTTGTCAGGCCATTTCATTCTCCCGATACATTTCCCCTGTTGTCCACAGGGGATTGGTTCCAGGACCTTCCACAGATATCAAAATTCAGATGTCCAGATCTCATAAAATAACATCAAATTTGTATGTAGCTTAAGCACGTCTCCCTGCACACTTTCAGGCATCTCTAGATTACTTTAATATCTAGTACAGCCTGAATGTGATGCAAATAGCCATTATACTGTATCCTTTGGGAATGGTGACAAAAATAGCCTGTGGTGTTATGTTCAGTCCAGTTTCCTCTGAGTATTAATCTGCACTCAGTTGAATACACACGTGCAGAACCCTCAGAGAGGGAGGGCTGACTGTGCTGTTTCTCAGCATAGTAAAAGCCAAAGCCCTTCTGGTGGTCTGTGAGATCAAATGCTCTGTACCTCTACTTACCTTTCTGACTTTCCTTCCTGCTGTTCTTTCCTTCATCTTCTAACCACAATTTTCTCTTTACTGATGCCCCATGTGCGAGCCATGTTCCTGCCCAGGGCCTTTGCACAAATGCCACCCTTGTTTAGATTGCTCTCCTCTTAGCTCTCTTTCTGGCCAGATGCTGGGCTTCTTTAGGTCTTTGCTAAAGTGGTCACCTAACAGTGAGGCCTTCCCACACCACCACATTCCACGTTTCAGCCCACTACTCTCCCACACTTTTCCTATACGGCACTCTGTGTAGCATTTGCTGATGTACTAATTACTTTAATTGTTTTGTTTGTTTGTGTCTCCTTCCCCCACTAGAAGGCGAGCTCATTAGGCACGGGCCTCCTGTCTGATTGCTCTTTGCTCAGACCTAACGGATTACAGTAAATAACCTGAATGACTTTGGAGTGAGTGGTATTCAGTATCATATAAGAGTGAAGGAATAATTTTTTTAAAACCTACATTTTGAAAAAGACTGGAACATTCTTATATATTAGAAAGGAGATCTAATAAAAGATTACAAGCCTAAATAAGAGGAATAAATGTTAAATATATATATCAAAGTGTATGATACTGATAACCGAATGCTAAGAGATGCATTGACAGGAAAATACTTAGAAAACTACAGAGTAGCTAAACATTGGAGAAGAAGCTAAAAAGAAGTGAAATTAGTTAGGAGATTGAATTTTAAAGGAGATTTTTGAATCCAGTGGTTGCCCAGGAATACTTTTTCATAGTAATGAGAAATTTTGGTAGTGGAAAAGAGATTAAGATTTTGATACAACTCAAGAAGTCAACAAATGACTTTTCAATGCTGCTGAGCAGAGCACTGATTAATGGGAAGCACCCTTGATCTGGGAAAGGAAGTAAGCTGCTTTGAGAAATAAGGATGTTGGAGAAATTAGTGTCTGAAAGCATTCTGAGGCTTCCCAGGGGACTGATGTGCTTTCCTGAGTTCTTTGTTGTGATGAGATATGGTTATTTTTTAAGTGCCAGTTGGTGCTCATGCATATGGATGCCAAAGAGATTTAAATGCAAGACACTGATTTATGAGAAGCTCCCTGCTAGATTCTATACCCTTAATAGTTTTGTTTGGGGCCCATCCTTGTGTCTGGAGGTATAATTTGAGTTCCCTGCTGGGAGAGGCTCAGGTGCCTGCACTTTAGGCTGTAAAAGTAATAGGCCTTGACTTCTGGTTCCTGTTATTTCTGTAAAGGAAGATTTGATTGCACTGTGATCTCCACGGACCCATACCCTTATACATGAATGAGGAGAGAAAATAAAAATGTGGTGTCTTTCTCATTATGCTATCATAGTCAGGTGTTTTGTGTTGAAGGTGTCTGAATCTCACCATAGCTGCTGTGGAAATTCCTGCTCACAGCTGTCAGCCTCCGTGACCACATTGCCTTTTTATTGCTTCCTCATGCCTGGCCACTCTCTCTCCCTGTCTGACTTCTTGACCTTTCTCTTTGGAAGGAAGGTTCCTGAAGCATCCCTGCCATCAGCTCTCAACCTTCATCTCCTTTGCCTTTCCTGGTGTTTAACTCTGTTCTCAGTGTTACCTTGTTGAAATTCCTTCCTCAGGGATTGATCTTTGGTTCGTGACGGAACTCTGAGATTTCCTCCTTTTCTTCCACCTCTCTTTTTGCAGCTTCCCTTTGAATATCACTTCATTCTTTCTTGAGAGCTCAACAAGCCGTCATGGCTTCTTCTTACCTTTACATAAGTAAAATTCAATTATATCACTTAGCCAAGGCCTTGAGTCCTACAGCTTTTGCACACGAGACACAGTGCAGTCTCTTTTTGTCTCCCACACAGTGTATGCAGAACTGAACTCATCACTTTCCCTAGGAAGATACTCAACATCTTGCTCCTTACCCCTTTTCTATATTATATTATATTGATTATATTATATTATATTAATTATATTATATTATATTATATTATATTGATTGTCTTTTTGAGACAGGAGCTCCCTGTAGTCTCAGCTGGCTTGGAACTTGCTATGTAGACCAGGATGGCCTCAAGCTCACAGAGATCTGCCTGCCTCTGCCTCCCCAGGGCTAGGAGTAAAGACGTGCACCACCACGCCTGGCTCTACCTTACCCCTTTTCTATAATTCATGTTCTCATGTCTCCCCAGTCTGCAAGGCTTCTTCCTGTCTTCACTGTCTCCTTATCGTCATCTCCTACCCAGCCAGACTCTGTCCTGTTGATCTTCTAAACATTTATAGATTTATCCTCTTTCCCTAGGCCTCTACCACTTGTCCTCTGAATTAGTCCCCCTTATTCAAAGAAGAGATGACAGAGGGGTGATATCCATCCCACAAATATGCCTAAATTTATCTTCCTGTATTTTCCTTTTGTTTGTGGCTTTGTTTTCCATGGCTTTAGTTCCCTGCTTTTAGACTATCAACTGTGTGGTCTCTGAAAATATTAACTGGACCAATAACTTTTGCATGGAACACTGTTCATCTATTATGATAAAATTTCCCATTTTCCCACCTCATCCTCTTTAGGACATAAATTATCCCTGTACCTAGCACATCCATGTTGTATAAGTCACTCTGTAGCTAGCACCTTACTAGATACTCTATCACAGTTTTGCAGAGTAAACTTTATTCAGTAGTATCCTAGAATATAAGAATAGGTATGGAATAGAGGAACAAAGCATAGGACAGATGAACTCAGGAGTTCTGTGTAGCAGCATTGCAGGGCTTAGAGGAAGGAATAGTGCGTAGATGAATCCCACAGTGGGGAAACTGCTTCTGGGACTCCCTGCCAATTCAAGTCCACTGATGTACAAGTCCTTTCATGGAATAGTTCCCATATAACCTGAATATCCTCCTGTATATTTTCAATCATCTCTATGTTATTTCTAATACCAAATAGAATGTAAATGACATATGAACAGTTATTATTTTGTATTATTTAAGGAGTAATGACAAGAAAATAGTCTGTACATGTTTAATGTGGATACAGTTTCATTTCTTCCATATTTTAAATCTATGATTGGTTGACTCTAGCTGTGTGGGGTTTTGCACTGTTGTTTTGGCATCCACGGGAGTCTCTGAATGTAACCCTGGTAGATGGGGGTGCCTGCTGTAGTGTTTGGACCTTTTTATAAAAAGATTTATTTTTATATTTAATTTATATATGTGTGTGGGTATTTGCCCATGAGTTCAGTGCCTACAGGGGAATTGAAGATACCTTACCCTCTTCTGGCCTGCATGACGTTGCAGGACATGGGTGCACTTACGTACACACAGCCAAAACACTTGTACATGTAAAATAAAAATAAATTTAAAAAAAGAGAGGGTATCAGATCCTTTGGAGCTGTAGTCAAAGGTGGTTATGAGCCAACCCATGTGGGTGTGGGAACTGAACTTAGACCAGTGCAAGAGCAATACACACTCTAACATTGAGCCATCTCCTGCCCATGTTTTCACCTTATTTATTTTGCTATGGCCTCTACTTCTTGGCTGTTCAGACATCTGGATTTTCAACCTATGAATCCAGAACCTCTATGATAAGGCTCTTAACTACATCTTGCCATGCTTTGTGTGCCATAAAGAATCCCTTTTGGAGAGATAGTTTGTTTCTCACGTCATCCAGTGAGGTATCTTGGTATTATTTCTGTCTGTCTGTCTGTGCTGTTGATTCGATGACCTTTCCCTTTTTCGTGACTGTTCCTATGCCACTTGCCTGTCATGATCCAATTCAAATGTCTTGCACAATGATATCCCTTACTAAATCCATCCCATAGCATTCTCTCCTGTCACTTCCTGAAGGCTTCATTGCTGGTAACACATATTTTAGAACTTCAGTGTGATCATTTCATGTTACTGTTTCTGTGGGTTTTGTAATAATAATTCAGAGACACATTACAATTTACAAAGCCTTATCATATTTGCATCTAATAAATAAAGCCAGTCAGCCAGTCTGCAGCTGGGGACAGTGGTATTTATAATTAGAATACATTGATACTAAGGGTGTAAAATGTGAAGGTCCAGCGAAAAATTAATGATAGAGCCATGTTATTTCAATTGTTTGACCTGTCGATGTGCTTAATTTATTCTAAAACTTAATTCACAGTCTTTCTTGATAGTTCATAATACCTGTCATTATGTGAAGAGTCTTGTTTGTGGTGCGAGGAATTTAGAATAGAGTATGATATAAGTAATCAAGCAAGTATTTTCTCCCTCATGAATTTAGAACTAACTGCAAAAAGGGGGGAAAGTGAATTACTACCAGAAATCAGTCTGATGTGCTATGAAAACATTTTCTGAAGATAATTTAAATTACAGATGCCTCTTACCTGAGGTAGGGTAACACTTTGGTGGCAGTGCTGTGGACTTAACTGATAAAATATAATTTTGCCGTTATCTTGATTAAGAAGAAAGAACGCAATGGTTAGACCAAAAAATAAAGGAAGACAGAGGAGATGTAGACTTTTTCTTCCTTAAAAAATTTTTTTTTTCTGGCAGTGCTGTGGGCCAAACGTGGGGCCTAGGCCTCACACATGCCAAGCTCCAGGATTTGGGTTTTGTTTTTTGTTTTTTTTGGTAGGTGTGTGCATTGTTTCTTGTTTTGTTTTCATTTTCTTTCTTTCTTTATTGGTCTTCAAGATGAACCCAGGACCATGTGCATGCTGGGTAAATGCTCTGTCACTGATCTATACCTTTGTAGATTATTTGTGGAGCTTTTCAAAGCATTGTTTTCCTGAGGTTGATTCTAAACATGTACACTTGTAGGCATTTTTGTTGTAAGAATATGTCTCAGTGAGTATTATACTTTGTAGCATGGCAGTGACAGTGAGCTAAAAGCCTACCTAGAAATGCCCTGGCTTTGGAGTTAATTTTCTCATATAAAGAATGACAAAAGAAGGAGTAAAAGACAGTTGATGTTTCTGCTGTTTCTGCTACACTCAAATATTGTGGTTTGGCCAACTGTTAGTGTGAGAGAATTTCTACTATTAATCATGCAAATTCTGAGAATCTGTTTGGAACTGATTGTACAGAACTAATCCCAAGAAGAAGTTACTTAACTTTTACTGCTACAAATGGTCACCCGGGTGGCTCTTCTGACCTGGATATGATACAGGGTGTTGCTTTACCACTTAAATTTTAAGTTCATTGATTGTTTGCTTTCAGGTTTTTTTTTTTTTTCACGTCAGGTTATAAACAGTTGGATATTAAATTAGTTGTAAAATATAAGTAGGAGGTACTAAAGAGCACTGGCTGCTCTTACAGAGAACCTGGGTTTGATTCCCAGCACCCACATGGTAGCTACAATCATCTGTAACTCCATTTCCAAGAGATCCATCTCCCTTTTCTGACCACCAAGGGCATTGCACAACACTTACATATATGCAGGCAGTACGCTCATACACACAAAAATGAGATATTTTAAAAATAAGTAGGAAAATGGGTAGTTTTATCTCCACATCTTATGCATGCTGCACCCGACTGCTGTAATATGGAAATAGCACCTGAGCTCAAGCTTGCTGTATTTTCCTTATCTCTGTTCAGCTTGGCCTATGTTTCTCTCTGCAGAATGTGGAACTAGACTCTGACCTCATTTTCCTTCTCAAGGCTTCATGATATGAAATAAAAGAGTTTTTCTAAGGAACAGGCTACTCTCCCCTGTTCAACAGGCCATTCCAAACTTTCTGTAAACCTTGCCATGGTTCTGTGACCAGACTCATTCTACTTCCACTGAGGCCTCCCAATCTTCTGAGACATTCTGGACGAAGGTACCAGTACATCCGGTTGACCTTACCTGCGTATGGTCTGTATATTTCTGTGCCTGAGTTTTGCTTACTGCATTTTTATACAAGGATCTGTGGGCAGGAACTATGTGGATTTTCTCATTTTTATTCCCTATAATGAATTCCTAATGCAGTTCCCAGGTGAACTGAGGAACAAATAGCAGACTTGTTTTTAAAGTGAAACAAGTAAATGTTTATACACTGAATTTAGGAGACAGTGGGAACCATAGAGCTGAGCACGTAGATGGACGCTGTTATGAATAAATAGGTGGTGTGGTAGGGAAGAAATACTCAAATATTGTGTTTTAGTGTGTAATTATATATATACAACTGTATCTCATTCATCTAAGTATTTAATATTTATTAGGAATTTAGCAACAGGTTTTCGATTAAGCAAAATGCATGAATTCTTTCCCACATATTTTTAAACTTTTAGTTTCTTTTAGTACTGGGAATTGAACCTAGGACCTTGGGCTTACTAGGCAAGTGCTCTTCTACTAAGCTATAGGTACTAGTCTTAGTCTTTTATTTTCAAGCTTTTGATTAAATTATAATACAACACACCATTGTACCTGATCTCCAAAGTTGTCGTTCCACTGAGCCTATTCCCTTAATGTAAACAAACACCTTCTCTTTGATTCTGGGCTGGCTTTATAACTTGAAGTTGACCAGATTCCAAAGGCTGATCAGAAGAGCCCTTGTAGCTCTCTGCCTGGGTTTTTGGAAGATCGCTTTGGAATGGATCGCTTTGGAATGTTCCTGTTTGAATTCAGCTACCCATAAACAGTGTTAGTGTCCTGAGGCCACCACACTGTGAAGAATCTGAGCCTTATGGTGGGTAAGGGCAGGCTTAAGGTATGAAACTCATTGGGTATGTTGTGGAGGTGGCTGGGGTGGGGAGGAGATCAGGGTACATGGAGGCACCAGACATGGGAGGGATAAAGAGGTAAAGCCACAAGTCACCACAAATATTTCATCAGGTAGGAGATATAAAGTGTCTAAGTAAGATCTCAAATTCTTATATGCAACACCAGGAGTAGAATAAGTGGATCGAACAATTTGGTAGCATTGCAACAAATTTTATGTTTATCTAACTCCTGCACACTCATACTTGGTATTAGGATTTGGGCCTTTGGGAGGTAATTAGGTCACGAAAAGGATTGGTGTCCTTGTAGAAGGAACGACAGCAAGCTCCTTTATCCATTTCCCATCATGTGAGGATACAACTAGAGGTCTAGAAACTGGTGTTGGACCTTCCCTAGAGCTTGTCCATCCTGGACTTCTAGCTTTTAGAACCATGAAAACCAAAAATTCTATCGTTGATACTCCTTAGTGTGTGGTAATTTGTTATAGCAGACTGAACAAAGACATATACTAGGTAACCCAAGTATTGCATATAGATAGCATCAGTAAATTCACACATTGAACACACTAGTGTTGCCAGAGCCCAGTTTGAGGATAAGAATGTTGCTGGTACCCTGCGAGCCGCTCGCATGGCCCCTGACAGCGATGGCTTTCTCTAAGGTTAAGAGTTACACTGCTCTAACTTCTAGCATGACAGGTTAGCTTTGTCTGGCTTTCAATTTTTATGTAGACTTCTCTACTGTACAGTCTTTTCTTTCCTCAACCAGGGGATGGAACCCAGGGCCTTGTGTATGCTAAGCAGCATTCTAGGACTGAGTTCCACTTTTAGGCTGTCATATACTTTCGCATTCATTGTTTGAGATTTCTCCATAGTATTGAATGTGGCTAGTCAAAACTTTCTCATTGCCATACATCGTCACTTTATATGATGTACACCGTATTGTTGATGGATATTTGACTAAATTGTTGACTATCTTCAATATTTTGCTACTAATATTCTTACAAATGTATTTTTCTAAACGTGCACACCTTTCCATTGGTGATTTGAGCACTTTATGACTGCTTGGTACTTGTCTTTTATTTCTGTACTTAGCCTATAAACCAGTCTAGAGTATAATTTCCAGACTATATAAATTTTTGTTTCTCATCAACATACTTTGCTAGCAAATTTTGTAGCTTAGAGTGTGGTTATTTAAGAAATATAATTTGATTGATCCTTTAGAAGTTTGAGCACATATGCCTGGCTCCTTCTAAAAGTTCTGAATTAATCGTGGGGTTTATGATTCAGTATTTAAGTCCAAAAAAAGGGGGGTGTCCTTTTAATTAGACATTCTTCCTAAATTAATAACAGCTTATTGGAAAGCATTCCTTCTTCTCAGAGCTATTGTTTTTTTGTTTTTGTTTTTTGTTTTTTTTTTTTTTGCTTTGCAAATAGCGTGAGAAAGAAAATCACTGTTTTTTATAATGATAAAAGAAAGGGCACTAATAGCCCATCAAAGTTTATATGTACTTGATCATAGTGAAAGGTTTTAAGCTTCAATGAATCACGTATTTGGTTACAACAAGTAGATCACACTGGTGAGTATAACCGAAGAGTCTTGAGCTTATATCTTCTATTTTGATGAGTTGTATTTAGAGTTTCATATCATTTACTTCAATGAGTACTAAAATTACATTTTTTTCTTCACATCTAATCAACTTGAGGATTTTTCTTGTTCTTTGCTTTTTTTGTGTAACAATGAACTATTTCCTCTAAAAATTGCGATGATAAAATTCTTCCAAATAAGCTAGGTTTGATTATTTTCAATTCCTGCATACTTCCTTACACACCAATGCCTTATGGAAAAGTTTGTCTCTATAATGTCTCACTTTTTTTTTCTGTCTTTTTTTTCTTTTGGTAAAGTGCAGCTCTGATTAAAAAAGAGTGACAAGAAGATTGAAATTGATGGCAGATGTTCTCTTAGTTTGTAGTTTGTGTTTGTGGTCATTAGCTGTGAAGAACCAGTATATATAAAAAGATTAAAGGGCCTTTCCAATAACCGAGCTTAAAATACATATGTTTACATACAAATCTCTTCATGTTCTGTGCTGCTTGTTGTTTGAATCTCCTTTAATTGATAGTCTGCTTTAAAAAAAACATACCATAATATGTCATGAATCTCCATTTATTTATTCGGTGCACATTTATTGAGTATTTCCAATGGGGTAAACACTACTCTGGGTTTTCCAGATTCTGTGGACTCAGTTTTTAATGGAACAGATAGTAGTCTACTAGAAGTCCACATAAGTAGCAGATACTTAATACAGTGTCTCCTACATTTGTAAGCAAAGTAGGATCCAAGCAGCCCATTCTTCATGTGGGGAAGTCTAGGGAGGTTTGCAGAATAGATAAATTGAATTGAGATTTGAAGGAAGTGCAAGATTTTAAGGAACAGCATGGCACAAAGGCTGGCCCAGCTGAGAAGTGACCCCAAAGGATAGGGGTGACTTGTCAGAGGTTCTGCCCACTGTGACTTCACCTGATCACTCTGAATGTCACCTGAGGTCTGACACAAAGGCACAGCTCTGAGAAAGACTTTCCCTGCTCAGGACGGAACTTAGTTCTGTTGTTCTGAGCTTAGTGCATGCTGGGATATAGAGAGAGGATGAGGCTGCTCACCACGCTCATGGCCGGGACCTGAGGCGCAGCTTCTCTGGGGTCAATGATCTTTCAATTTGGAATATTATGGTAATTTGGGAATTTTTAACTCTTTTGTGGAATTTCCAAGAGTTGGAGGGAAGGTAGATTTTGGAGTAGCAACAAAGAATGAGTTTAAGTGTTCTAGGAAAGAGAGAGCAAACAACAAGCGCAGAGGGACAATCAGATCAGAGAGCCCTTTCCGATGACGCAAGAGCAGGGATTGGAAGCAATCTTCTGGTAAAGTTCCACAGAGTCATTGACCTGGTTTTCTTCACCTGTTTCTCTGTTCTCTGACCTGGGTGAAATCATAGAGGCTGGAAAGATGTAAGAGCTGCTAAATGGTAAATCATGGGATCAAAAAACAATTTTGCTGGGGAACATATGAGGGCTTGAAAATAAAATAAGCCCAAAATGGGGCATGCTTGGGCATTAGCAGGAGGATTTCCACAAGTCTGAGGCAGCCTGGTCTACATAGTGAATTCCAAGCCAACTATTGTTATAAAATGAGACCCTCTCTCACACATCGACTCCTTGTGGGGATCGGGGTGGAGCAGAAAAGAAAGTAAAATTTAAAGACAGAAGTCTTAAGTTCTATAGTTCACAGAGATGTTCACAGACACATCATCTCACCAGGAGACCTCCAGAAACGGTGGTGGGAGGCTTCCCTACCTTTCCAGCAAGGCCACTCATTTGGCTCTGGATGCCATCTCCTAAAAGCAACAACTGTGAAGCAAACAGGCTGTGGGAGGTAACCAGAGTACTGAAAAGTCTGGGAATAATACTTCAGGCAAAACAGATAATAAAACAGAGACTATTAAGCCTTTAATTGAGTTACAGCAGCCAGACCGTTGGTTGAGGACAAGAATTGTCTGGAGAGGAGACAGCCACCACTAAATATAAGTCAAGGGAGGGAGGTTTTGTTCCAAGATGAGATGAACTTTCTGACGCTTTTCATTGCGAGCAAGAAACTAAACAACGTTGGAATAAATACCTCTGGCATAATGAGTTCTCTGTGACTGGGAGTGACTCCATCTGAGGATGGAGGTCAAATTCTCAGAGGTGCCAACAGCTGCCAGCTTCACCTGGACCATGTTGAGTGTCACTAGAAGATGCCTGCAAGTGTAAAATATATTCTTGCTCCTTAAGATGTATGTGAATCATATGGTCTCAGCTGGATGAACTTAGGAGCCCTGAAGCCAAGAAGACCTGGGCTTGAGCAGGGCCATGTGATGAGAGGTTTTATTTGAGGTTTTATGGGTGAGGAGAGACTTGGTTGCTAAACTCTATGCTTCTATAACAACCACAGCTACCAGAGATTGCGTTGAGTGCCTGTTTTGACTGACGGTCAGCTGCACATTCTGTGCATGCCATCTTGTTTTTTAAAATATTTTGTTTATTATTTTTATTTTATGTGTATGTGTGTATTGCCTGCATGTAGATGAGTGTACCCGTGTCGTGCAATGCCCATGGAGGACAGAAGAGGCTGTCATCCCCTGGAACTGGAGTTACGGACAGTTGTTAGCTTCCATGTGGGTGTTGGGATTTGAACCCTGGTCTTCTGCAAGAATAGTCAGTGTTCTTAACTGCTGAGCCATCTCTTCAGCCCCCACGTCATCTTGTTTTCATCTTTACAGCAAACTTGGATGGCAGATTAACCCACACCCTTGTCACTTTTACCAGTGGACAAGTAGAGGTTAAATAACTTGAGACAAGCTATGGCATTTACTAGCTGAACAACTTAGAGAAAGTTATATAATGTCTCTATCCTTCTTTTCTCCCATCTAGAAATGTGAATAATAATTCTTACCATGTAGATATGACACCATGTTTTATAAAATTTTTTAAATTTTTTATTACAGGTTTGTATGTGAGTCTCTGTGTTATGTTTGTGTTTGTGTGAGGTGGGGTCTGTGCAAAAGACCCTGAGGCTGGAGTTATAGGTGGGTATGAGCTGCCCAGTGTAGATGCTGGGAATCGAACTCCAGTCCTCAGAAATAGCCACAAGGCTGTTGACTGCTGAGCCATCTTTCTAGCATCTGCTATGATATTTAAATATGTTTGTTATACAGCAGATGCTTAATAAAAGCTTGCTATCTATCATATTTTAACTTTTATTATGACTTTACAAGTCATTTTGTTTTCATTACAATATGCTGATTCTTCCTCAGGTCGCGTGGTAAAAGGGGACATGGCCATTTGACAAGGAAATATTACTAAATATTAGAATCTTCACTCTTCAGAGGGAAAATGTTTTAAACGTGCATTGTCTTTGGAAATTTCATAGAGAGATGCTTTGGAGCAGACAAACATGTGGGTTGGCTTACATTTTTATTTGGAAGAACAGTTTACCATTTGATCTTTGCATTTCCTTCTCAGGCATATGAACTCTCTAGGCCAGTTTAAGATGTAACCTGCTTTATACTGCTTTTCTGACCCTCAAAATGGAATAGGATTCTGCTTTCCTTTAAATCATTCTGTATACTTACTTACCTATGATCCTGTTTTCTATCATATTTACTTATCTTACCAAGTGTTTAGAAATCTTATCAGATGGACCTGAAGCTTAATTTTGACAATTTTGTTATTTGTGGAATTTCTTGGAATGACTTAGTTTAGGTAAACTGGGATTCTAAATGTTGATTGAATCAAGCCATGTTATTAAATATTAATTTTTTTATCCTTTTCCCCTAATTTCTTTAGACAATATTAAAAGACATCTGCAGGCTATTTACTTTGTATAGGCCAAGGAGTGGTGTTTCTTTTAAACAGTATACTGATTCCTAAAATCTTGAGTTTGTGTACTTTCTCAAAGCAAACACTGCTTTTAATGAAAACAGATTCAGAATCTTTGTTTGCTATCTGCATAGTGGTGATTATGTTGATTGGTTTTATTCTGGTCCTGGCCCAAAGGACTTTCATAAAAAAGATTAAATGATTAAATGCTCCCCCTCATTGGCCCAACTCCATAATCTTGCAGATGTGGATTGCATTGCCCAGCTGTGCTGCCTCTGTGATATTTAATGTACAAGTGCTTTGTAACTTCTAGCATCTCTCCATTCTCTCTGTCATTTAGTTTATGTTCTGAGATCCTTAACTCAGATACTACTGTAACCCCATACTTTAGGTTCCTCCCTTTATTATCATTTTTTTCAGTGTTGGAGACAGACCCCAGGGCTCATGCACTGTCTTTAAGCTACATCCCCAGGCCCCCGGAAGCATCCTTGACTCAGAGAAGTTGCCCCACTCTGCATCGATAGACCTGCTGATGTGTGACATGAGCACAGGATCCAGGTGACCAGGATCAGAGCTGTGTGATCCTCAAAGAGGTTGTTACTCTGTGTCTCCCTCTGTATTCCCATCTGTAAGATGGAGATGGCATAGGTGCCAACAACAGTGAAGACTGAGCTGATTCCAGTCAAGAGTAGAGGCCAGTGCCTGACACACACCGATGTAAGTCCTTTCCCTCTGTGCTGGCCACAACCCTGGGGATTTGTATCCTCACCTTCTTCTTCTGTTCTCCCTGTGTTGAGTGCTCCTCTTCTTTGTTAACTTGGACTCCTAAACGCTTTTTCAAAAGTACTGGCTACTTGGTAAAGTTTTTCTATATTACTTATATCATCCTCATGAAGAATTGATCATTTTATCTTCTGGCTTGCTTCTGAACCTTGAAAATAAATGTATGTACAACAAATTTCAATGCAAG
Organism: Nannospalax galili; assembly: GCF_000622305.1. NCBI lineage: Eukaryota > Metazoa > Chordata > Mammalia > Rodentia > Spalacidae > Nannospalax > Nannospalax galili. The sequence continues at coordinate 1,643,686 of NW_008356952.1, forward strand.
TTTTTAGGCACATCTTAGTGTCTCGATTAGATAATAAACCCATGAGCACAAAGGCTTTGATTTATTCATGGATTTTCTTGGAAGCTAGCTTAATGCCTGGTATATAGTATTTAATAAATGATTGCTGATCCTGGTCACCTGGATCCTGTGTTCATGTCACAGATCAGCAGGTGCATCAATGCAGAGTGGGGCAACTTCTCTGAGTCAAGGATGCATCCGGGGGCCTGGGGATGTAGCTTAAAGACAGTGCATGAGCCCCGGGGTCTGTCTCCGACACTGAAAAATAATAAATGATTGCTTTTGAAATTGAAACATAAAGCACTTTGTAAGTGATGGTGCTATTAAATCTTGAGTTTTAGAATTCAAATCCAGAGCACTTCACATCATTGCTGTACATGAATGCATGTGTAGCTGTGTGTGTGAGACAGAGGGGGAATGAGGGGGGAGGGAAAGAAAGAGAGAGAGGCAGAGAGACAGAGAGAGACACACACAGAGAGATATTTGGTTAGAATGTGCCTGATTCAGTAAATACCGACTGAAGAATCATTCATTTATTCAAAGACTTCTGGTGGTTTATATGAAATGAGTTTCTCTGACTTCCTATGCAGAAGTACAAACCAGGAGTTGTGATTCACTGCCAAGGATCTGTTAGTGTTAGCTTGGAAGGCCACGTCTGCTGGTTCAAGCTGTGCTTTAATAAACAGGAGCTCAAACACTGTAAGATGGGAAGCCCAGCTGAGGATGCTTTCAAGTGCACAAGCTGATCATGCTGAATGCTTTTCTGGGTCATGTTCATTTCATAAAACAGCCAATTCCAAGTCTTCCCAAAGAGGAAATGCTGAAGGTCTCTAGCTGCGTATAGGGTGAGGAAGAAACCAGGATGAAGAGGAGGTGAGGTCCTCACTGGCTCCCCCTTTGGCATGTAATGGGACAGACACTCACTTAGTGACATAGGTCCCCACTTAGACTTTCAGGCTGGGCTGAAATGCAGAGGCATTTCCTTTTGTACTGACCACATTGTTCCAGCAAGGAGAGCAACACGGCATAGAAGCAGACACAACACACCAAGTTCCTGCCAGTTGCTAGGCAAAGCAGATGCCTTTGGATGTTTAAAGCATGCTTCCCATGTTGATTTCCTCATCATGACTTATTTTCAAAGCCAAGCACAATAGCATTGTGAACCCTCACCAGCATTTGGTAGGTGTTCCTGCCAAACCAATGAACAGATTACAATTTACGGGGATGAAACTAAAATACTTTGGGTTAAGAAATAACTTTGTGGGGATTTTGTTTTTTTTCCTCTTATTTAAGGATTATTTCTAATTTTGGAATGAAGTGTTATAAATGTTAATTCCACTGCCCTGGTCATGATTTAATCATAACGCAGGCTATTTTAGATTATATTTAATATCGATGTTAATATAGTTACAGTGGGCCATATCCAAGTTTTCTTTTTAAAAGTCTGATGAATTATCGAACAGGTAGCTGGCTTTGGATCTAAATGTCAGCCGTAGAGCAGTTTGTCTGTGTGCTGATTGATTTGAGCACTAATGGAACTTGATTTTCTTTATTGTTGAGAAAAAGAAAACTCCTGTTTACTCTGGAACATCAAAACTCACTGCTAGAGGGCAGGGGATGCATCCTAAAGCCAGAGTGAGGATCCCTTGGGGGGAATGTTAAGTTTGGGAGGCGAAAGGAATTTAGGACAGTGACTTCCTTCTCTGGATTGCCAAACAGATTAGGTTTTCATGGAATGGTCTGAGGGTGGTAATAGGGTGGGACATTCATCTTGGGTGGTACTGGGAGCAGCTGCTTATCTACAGAAGAATGCTTCCTCCATGCAATCAACAAGTGGTACCCACTAGAACTACTCAGGATGATGTTCCTTTAATACTGTTATCAGCACTATAAGCTTTCCAGTAGGGAACACAGCTCTGATGGAGGCCTGAAGGCCACTTTGTGAGTAAACAGATTTTGGGCCAGATATCACTTGGAGATGAAAGTTCAAGGTTAATTTCACTTGGTTGGCAAAAAAAATTTGAGGGAAAAGTTCATTTTCATAGTGTTTCTTTTGACTCGAGATAGGAAAATTGGGGAAAAGGTGACCATGCTTTTCTGTCCCTTCCTTTAAGGCTATCAGGCCACACCGCTGCGGACGCTTCCATTTGCAAGGCACAGCATGATGTGTACTGCTTGTTAAATTCTTTGAATCCCTACCATAATCCCAGAAGGTAGCACCGTCATTCTTCCTGTTATGAATGGGAAACCAAGGTGCTGAGAAACTGGATCGCTGCCTAGCTTTGACCATCTAGTAAGCAGCAGAGCTGGACTGTGACCTGAAGAAACCTTGCAGCCTATTTCCTCTCTTCACATCTGAGTTCAGGTCCATTTTCTACCTTACTTCCCTGTGCCAGTGAGACATAGCTCCACAGCACAATTGCTAAGGGGCAGCATGGCTCCAACGTTCCCAAGATCCCCTTTAGGGTAATAAGTTAGAATTCAGGATTTGTGCCTGAGTTTTCTAAGTTTTTAGATAAAGCGCAAGCCAAAACGAATGTGTCTGTGAGCCAGGTTCATGGCCGGCCACTGTTTCAGCACCTCTGCTTGGAAACCTAATTTGGCCTGTGTGATCTGCTTACCTCATGGGCAGCGAGCCCTGGGTTAGAGGAATGAGTCATAGGTATGAAAAAAGATAAGGAAGGAAAGCTGATGCTTCAGTAAAAAAAGAGTCATTCTAAAATAAGTAGAGTCCATCTAAATTTACATTTAAATACAAGTGGAATTCTCATTTCTCGCTTTGAAAGAATACGAGATTCCTTAAAATTGTTCTTTTCCCAAAATATCTAGGAATTTTAAAGAATAATAATGTTTTATTTCATTAAACTTAAAATTATTTGAATGGTAGGTGTTTTGCTACTTTACCATTCTGGACTACTTTGTTGTTTGAGGAGTACTTGAAGTGATCAGTCGCATCAGATCTACAGGTATGTTAGTGCTGTTTAATTAGGCTGTTATGTATTTCATGAGAAACTATTGGTGACCTTGCTATTTTAAGTGAAAAGCTTGGGGCTTTGCCATGGGACTGTAAAGCTGCCTCAGTACTAAGTACAGCTTGCCTTCTCTGTCATTCCTTCATCGCTCCAAGCGCTGTTACTAAAATCACAGACTTTCTTAGGTCCCAAACTTATTCCCAAAGCTGAGGAAGTCACCCCAATAACTTTTGTGGGGACCCATTTTTAATAAATACCACATTCTATAAACAATCATCCCCATGTTTTCCTAAATAGGCAGCTGATATGATCAAAATGCAAGCATGTTTATAAACTGAATATTTTCTGCTAAATGGTCTAATAAATTCTGAGTTTTAAAGCTTCCTAAACTGCTAATCTGCAAAAATTGGAATGTTTGCAGTGAATCTAGGGAATGCTCGTGTGTGAGCGATTGAAAGCCTCTCTGTGCATGAGAATCACTGTGGGAACATTTAGAAAATACTCAGACCCATGCCAATAGATTCTAGCTGGGGTAGGGCCTGGGCATTGTTTTGTTTTTAAGCCTTCCTTGGGTGCTTCTAATGTTCATTCAGGGATAGAAGCCATTATTCATCTTAGAAGGTAATACCAGTTATAGCTGATGTGATGCCCCAAAATTTCACCACTAAGCTTACCTCTGTCAGGTCTCCAACAGTCTGCCTAGATCATCCTACCAGGACCTAGCCTTTCCACATGGCACAAGGCTGAACTCTCCCAGAGGTTACAGCCTATCCCCTCAGTGCCAACCAGCAGAGGGAATGCCATTGAACTCCATCTTTGTCTCTGTCTTCCTTAACAATATTTATACTTATGGAGGACTAAGCCCTATGCTTAATATTAGAATCTTATTTAACTTTCCTGACAACTCTGCAAAGTAGCCACAATTATTATTATAGTTTTATAAGAGAAAAACAAAGAGTACAAAGAAGAGGAAAGGGCCACGCTCACTAGGAGGTGATCGAATTTAGCTCAAGCATGTCTGAAGGCAGTGCTCACATGCTGTAAGTAACTCATGACCCCAGGTAAGGAGCAGAATTGAGCCTAGCCACTCTGACTCCTGGAGACTGAAGCATAAAGGGTGACTGCCACTCAACCTCTGCAAATTGTTCCCAGACAGGAGGAATAACAAAGTCAGGACTCTTAGTTTTTAAAGGTACACTCTACAAACTCTGAAATTAGAAATTAGAAACATGAATCTTTCCCATGTTTTTTTTTTTTTTTTTTTTTTTTTTTTTTTTTTTTTTTTTGTCTTTTTAAGACAGTTTCTCTATAGCCCCAGCTGTCCTGGAACTGACTATGTAACCCAGGCTGGCCTCGATCTCACAGAGCTGTGCCTGCCTCTGCCTTCCAACTGCTGGGATTAAAGGCCTGTGTTACCATGCCCAACTTGCCTAACTTTTGAAACAAGGAAGCCACTTAGCCTTTATTGCAGATTATTTATTGTTTTTCCTCCCTACTAAGGAGAGGTCTAACCTGGACAGAGGCATTGAAAAGAGACAAGTTCTGAGCTCTGAAAAGGGCTTGTACGAATTCTCTGTGAGGGACTAGCGTCAGCCTTAGACAGTGTCTTGGTCTGCCCTTGATCTTTATCTTAATTTCTCTGAAACTGATGTGGACTGGTGTTCATAGAAACCAAAGCTAATTGTGGAATTTTGAATGCTCTATTAGTCTGAATGTCATACCAAGGACATTTCTGAGTTCTCTTGTGTCTCTGGTCCAGCAAGGCTGATGACAAATGGTGATAGTATGATGTCAGAGGCAACTATAAGAAATGACCCAAAAATGAAGTCGGCATCCTAGTTTGGATCAGTTTCTAATTTGTGTGTATTCGTCTCCGCTGAGAAGCACAGTTTAGGTTTCTTTAATTCTTATTCATTTGATAAACATTTAGACTGAGAAGCATTTTAAAACGGAGAAATACAATATTTTATGATTTTTATGGGGCAATAGTATAAAATCTGACTTGATCAGATAAATTTCTGACCAAGAAGTGGTAAAAGCAACTTTAAAGGAATGGATTTCTCCTTCAGAGTTGTAATATAGCCTGTAATGTGTTCTGTGTTCTTACAAACAGTGTAGAATGTTACAGCACACTCATCGTTAATGGTGACATAGCTATAGGGTCTGAATGCTGACATTTTGATTTAGAAGCAAACAAAAGCTTATTTTCCATAGCCACTATAGCAATGGTCCAGATTCCTTTAGTTTGGGTTATTCATCTGAACATAATAGGAACTGGCTTCTTGTTGGAGGAACCAACCTTTATTCTTTTAGAGGGTATGGGGGTCAAAACTGGTACTCTACCAGAACAGGGGCAGTGTGATTAGTTATTTTTAAGGAAAAATTTCAGCTAAACTCATTGCAGCTAGAAATTCTAAGGCTGTTAAAATTTATAGTGTTTGCTGGAAAATAAATGTTTGAAGATTGTGAACTTTATTTTAGATCTTGAATTATTTGAAATTATTTTTTTGATTATGGTTAGAAGCAAACTTCAAACATTCATTACTCTTAATGATAAAGAAACAATTTTAAAAATAATTTTAGATTATAAATATTTAGAGGTGGGTATTTTACCTAATAATTCTGTTTCTTTAAATTATAGTTTCTCAAATTAAGGCCTTCCTCCTTTGGCTGCATTTTATGTCTATACTCCACAGAGTATTTTAATGAACTGTCTCTTTCTCAGATAATAACATCTGTTTGGAGCCATGCGATGATTAAGGATGAAATGTCCAATTTGTAATTCCAGTTTCCTAGAAAGAATACTACACCTTGCAAATACTTGTTGAAATTTCGGAGTATTTTTTCAGTCTAGTATTTATTATTTTATGCAACACCAATTACTTTCTGCATATATAAGATTAAAAGATGACTATTTCATTCCATATCATCTGTTAGAGATCTAAGGAAGAATATGTAGGCTAAATAATTGAGAAATGCCTCAGACAAAGTGAGTTATGTTATACGTGTTGAAGGATGGGTTGAATGCACATAAACAGGTGGATGAGGTTTATATCAGTAACAGCATGAAATGACTGCAGAGAGAGGTGGTTTGGAGTCAGTAACAGTAGTGATCGAAGTGACTATAGGAGTAGTAAAGAGGGTTATAGATGGTATTAAACAAGGCAAGCTAGATGCCGTGGGAGTGATGCATAATGATTGTATATGTGCATCATTAAGATGAGTGTTTAAAATGAGCATTGCTTATCTACTGTCACCTTGTCCTGGGTGATTCCTTATATGTAATGGAAGCCATGCCAAATTTTGTTCTGAGCCAAGGTCACAGACAGCTCTCGTCTCAGAAACATATTCCACGGGTAATAAGTAGCTGGAGTGCCTGAGGTCGCCAGGCACAGGGAGGAAAGGAAAGCCAGGAATCATCTTGTTTGCCATTGGACTGACAGTCATTTCACACAGGCTTAGGTAGAATAAAAAATTCTGCATGTTAGAATCACATTAATGTTGTTACTGAATAATATATACATATATATATATATATGATTAGGGGTAGGAAGAGAAATTATTTTCATTAACTGCAGCCTTTTAATGCTTTTTTAAATCTTTGGAATGAAATATCTTCTTATACTTGGAGAAAAAATGAAGATAATTATGAGTTCTCACTTTAACAGATATTTAACAATTGTTTGAAAAATATGAATTCAAAACATAGCAATAGAGATAGGACGTGTTGCTCACTATGAATTTGATATGTTTTTTAAACTTTTTTTCTTAATTTTTATTTTATTTATTATTTTTATTTTATGTGTATACGTGTATTGACTGCATGTAGGTAAGTGCAGCTGTGTTGTGCAATGCCCATGGAGGTCAGAAGATGCTGTCGGATCCCCTGGGACTGGAGTTACAGACAGTTCTTAGCTGCCATGTGGGTTCTGGGATTCGAACCCAGGTCTTCTGCAATGCTTTTAACCGCTGAGCCCCGACATGCTTTTTAAAAAAGATTTTATTTATTATTTTAATTTTATGTGTATGAGTATATTGCCTGCATGTATGTGAGTGCATCTGTGTCATGCAATGCAGCGGAGGTCAGAAGAGGGCTTTGTATTCCCCTGGAACTGGAGTTAAAGACGGCCGCCATGTGGATGCTGGGAATTGAACCCGGGTCCTCTGCAAGAGCAGTCAGTGCACTTAACCGCGGAGCCATTTTCCAGCCCCAACATGCTTTTATTTAAGGATTCAGTTCTGTTATTATGATCTAGTCTTGGACTAAGCTTTCTGGAAATCAGAGAAGCTGGCTTGATCCTAGTCTTTGAGAACTTTATCAATAACCTCATTTCTTCCTGCAGTTTCAGGAGAACAACCTTACCATGAGGTCCAGACAGTGAGTTAACACATATAGATTAGCCTGTGCTATGAGACAGGTAGTGTAAAATCCTGGGGGCCGGGGGGCGGTTAGAAAGACAAACAATGAGAACTGGATGTGAAGAGAAGACAGGTGTTCTATTTCATAAGACATTTTGTGTTAAGGATTTAGTATATTTCAGTAGATGTAGAAGTGTACTAAATTTTAAATATTTTAAGTCAATAATTTGTTTCTTTTTATCCTTTCCCCCCTCCCTTTCTCCTTTTTTGCATTCTTTTCATCTTCTTTAAGGCTAATTACTTGATGCAACCTTTATTTCTACTTTCTTTACATAGTGGAACATAAAAATGTTTTATGAGGGAGTTGGAGAAATGACTTGGTGGCTAAGAGTGATCACTGGTCTTCCAAAGGACCTGAGTTAAGATTCCAGCACCCAGCTCACAACTGTCTGTAACTCAAGTTTCAGGGAATCCAATGGACTCTGCCAGCACCCATACATATATGGCATATATAAATTTACATACATACATTTGCACAAATAAAAAGTAAATCTAAAAATATTTATATATAGTGAGAGTATACATTTTTGATATGTAAACCACCAAATAGAATTTTCATGACTTTTTTATGATTAAACTTTTTATGCTGAGCATAAGATATAGCTTTTTCTTTTTTATATTTTCTTTATTGTTTTTATTTTTTGTGTATGAGTGTATTACCTGCATGTATATAAGTGCACTTTTATTGTGCAGTGCCCAGGGAGGTCAGAAGAGGGTGTTGGGTCCCTTGGAACTGGAGTTATAGACAGTTGTTAGCCACCATGTGGGTGTTGGGAACCAAACCCAGGTCCTTTACAAAAACAGCCAGCCAGTGCTCTTAACTGCTGAGCTATGTCTTCATCCCCATAACCTTTTCTTATAAGCTATTAGTTTATTTAATATTATTAGTTTATTTAATATTATTATTATATTTATTTCATATTTTATTTTGTTTTGTTTTTGAAACAGTGTCTCACCATATAGCCCTGACTGGTTTGGAATGTATTATATAGACCAGGTTGGCCTCAAACTCACAGACATCTGCCTACGGCTGCCTCCCAAGTGCTGGGATTAAAGGTGTGTACCACAACCTCTAGTCTTGAAGTTTTTGTTTCAGTTAATGGGTGCCACAAACATAATGTGGCATAAATACCTAATGTGAAGACAATTGATGATTAATATTTGTAAAGTGCCATTTCTAGTCCTAAATAAAACCATGTGTAGTTGATTGTAGAATATAGTAATTTGGAAAAAAAAATCTTTACACAGCATATGGGATTAATTTGTTCTTTCACTGTGCTTCATTATCCAAGTATCCAAGATATCCAAGATGCCATTATGTTGAATATTTATTATATTTATATTTATTTTGAGAAAACTATTCACACTAAAAAATTTTAATATTGTCAACTGGAGTGAAAAGCTATTGAGTTGCTTCATTAGATAGGTAAATATTTACTTCATCAGTTGTAATGTAGACTATATCCTAGTGGATAGTGTTTGTGTTAAACATTGATATGCTTACCTGTGTCCATAGCACACAATGAGACCAGAATTAGTTCATCCGTTCACTGCTTGAAAGACATTAAGGTTGTTTCCAGTTCATGTATTATGAATAAAGCTGCCATAAATGTTCCTTTTTTAATCCTTCAGTTAACATGTTTCCAGTTTTCTTGAGTGAATTCCAAGGAATGAAACTAATGAGTTGCCTGGCCACCGTGTGGCTGTGTTCACTCACACAGACCTTCAGCAGTGATGCAGAAGAGATTCTAGTTGTTCCATATCCTTGTCAGCACTTGCTGTTGTCAGTAGTAGTGCACTCTGGGATGGTATGGGGACCTCTGGAGGATCATCTGAGCTCTGCTGCCCAGACTTTAGCCTTCAGTGCCCCCCCCCCCCCCCCCGTTTTGCCCTGGGGAAGGCAAGGAGAGCTTTCTCAGGTCCTGCCCTGCCTCTGGCACTCTTTAGCATTAGCTGATGTTGCTGGCTGGTGCTTATGAAGTGTCCTGTGACTGAGATGCCTTGGGGTTCTCTCATTTGAGATGCAGCCTTTGCGTATTCTGATCTGGAGTCCTGCTCCTGCTGCTGTGCCTCCAGCTGTGGAGAGTAGCTACAGTGCCTTTCTCACAAAGAGCTCATCACTTTCTAAAGTTCATTCCTTTTAAGTGTTTTTGTATCATCAGCTTTCTGAAAAAGTGTGATTTTGTAGCTTGTGTAGTTTTTTCTGCTTGTTAAAGTGGGAGCACCTGCCCCTTGCAACTTTTTACATCCCACTAGAAATACAGAAGTGATACATAGAGTTCTTTAAAATATTCACTTACAATGCATGGGGGGGCGCCTGGAGAGATGGCTCAGCAGTTAAGAACACTGGTTGTTCTTGCAGAAGACCTGGATTCGAATCCCAGCACCCATATGACTGCTAACTACTGTCTGTAACTCCAGTTCCAGGGGATCTGACAGCCTCTTCTGTCCTCCACGGGCATTGCACAACATGGGTGCACTTATATACATGCAGGCAATACACGCATATACATAAAAAAATTTAAAAAAAAGATTCATGGAGAGGAGACAGATTTTCTTAATGTGGTTGTCCTTGTTTTAGTAGAAGCATTTCATGCATTGTGTGAATTTATATATAATAAGTGGACTTCGGAAATTCAGAGAACATGATTTACTTTTTTTTTTTTGGTCTTTTTGAGACAGGGTCTAACTGTAGCCCCAGCTGTCCTGGAACTCACTATGTAGACCAGGCTGGCCTTGAACTCACAGAGATCCGTCTGCCTCTGCCTCCCAAGTGCTGGAATTAAAGGCGTGCACCACCATGCCCAGCTGGTTTACTTATTTTTAATTAATTAATTTTTGCATTAACATGTAAATTTTTGGTTTCATTATTACATTTTCAAATACAATTTGCTTTTGTTGATTCCTCTTCCCTTCCTCCCTCCTTTCCCTTGAACCCCTCTATCTCCTTTCTGCTTTCAAATCACGTGTGCTGTTTCCCCATCCCTTAGTTCCTTTTTCCCCTCTCTGTGGTCTCCTTTATAGTTTCATAGCCTACATCCACACTCATCTCCACTTGTATCCATAAATAGAAACATTAAGAGCTAGGATATGTGTATGAGAAAGGACATGTGATATTCCGGCACTATTCTTTTTATTTATTTTTGTATGAGTATTACGTTTGCATGTATGCACCTGTGTGGTACAATGACCGTGGAAGTCAGAAGAGGACACCAGTTCCCATGGAACTGGAGTTATAGATGGGTGCTGGGATTCAAACCTTGTTCTTCTGCCAGAACAGTGCCAGTGTGCTTAACTGCTGAGCCACTCTCCAGCCCCTCAGGCACTATTCCTGAATGGATTTTTACACCATCCAAATCCATTAATTCTATTTCTTGTTGATTTATTTGTGCCGGGCTGTGGATCAAAATCCGATTCTTACAAACCTCATTTACTTTAATTTAAGCAAATAGTAGCCTTTTTACTAATTGTGCTGATAGTGGCTTTCATTATGACATTTTCCCACATGTACATGTGGACTTCATTGTGTTCATCTCTCTCGCCTTTCCTCGTGTCTCCCTCCTGCTGGTTCCCTTTCCTCTTCCCAAATGGTCCCTGTTCTACTTTCATGTCTTTTAAAAATAAGCCCAGATTCCACACCTGTACACATGCTGCTGTTTATTTCCTTTCTTATTAATTTTTTTTTAGAACAGCATTTCCTAAGAACATCTTGCAAGGTGTATGTTTGACTTTGTTCAGGGCATAAGTATCTCTGCCTGAGGACGGATGATTTTCAAAATAATTGTGATGAACTCATCATGTACTTTATTAGCTCATTTCAAAGGAGATTTTTATGTTATTTAATTTTTTTTACAAAACTCTATTTCTTTTGTTATTTGTTTAGAATTTCATACATGCATTTCATGTGTTTTAATCAAACCTATTCCCTACTCCCTCCCCTCCAATTCCCTTTACTACTTTTCCCTCTCAACTTCATGTATTCTTTTTTAAACACTCTAGTCTACTTAGTGCTGCTAGTTTGTGCTTGGATGCAAACCATCTACTGGATAGCCTGTCAGGGGCCACAGCTCTAGAAAATTGACTCTTCCTCCCCTGGCAACCATCATGTGTCACTACCTCATCCACTAGTGGTGGGACTTTGTGAGTCCCTCCTCCATCTGTGCTGGGATTTTGGCTGGCTTGATCTTGTGTGTGCAGTCACAGCCACTGTGAGTTCATGTATGCAATAGCCCTGCCATGTCCAGAAGATCATCTCCCAGCAGTCCTCCACTATCTCTGGCTCTCACGGTCTTTTCACTGTCTTCTTTGACGGTCCCTAAGCCTTGAGGGGAGGAGTCGTGATATAGATGTCTCATTTAGATCTGAGCACTTCAGTCTCTTGTTCTCTGCCTGTTTACCAGTTGTATTAGTCACCAAGAATGCAAAAAGAAGTTTCCCAGATGAGGCTTGAGAGTTGCACCAATCCATAGGTGTAAAGCTAAGTATTCAGAGGGCAGTTCAGCACTATGATCATTTAGCAGAATGATAGTAATGGGATCTCCCCTACGGACTATAATCTAGCCATCCACAGGTTCTTGGTCCGGTTAACAGTGCCAGGAATGAGTTCCATCTTTGGAGCAGGCCTTAAATCTAATCAGAAAGTAGCCATATTCTATTACTAATCAAGTCATATTGCAAATATTTTTGAAGACTTTTTCCAAGGTTTGGCTTTTATCTTAACTACATAAGCCTATACATTCTTCTCTTCTGTGTTTTCCTAAGAACCGGTAACTTTTATTAAAACAACATGATTCTTTAAGTGTCTAAATTCCTCAGATGGCAAATGATGTCTGAGCTAGAGGGGACACCTTTCCTGGGTATTGTTCTGCTCAGGGAACTTAGCCTTGGTAACAGCTGGAAGTCATCAGCTGAAAGTAGGTGCTGGATGGTGCTGGGCTTTCTGATGTGGTCTTCTTAACTTACATACTGTAATTAGGGTGAGAGGAAGGGATTTCTGTAAGGCTTTCTTCTACAAGTAGGATTCTGTTTCAGAAATATAAAGTTACTCTAATTCTGTGATTTTTCACTTAGTGAGGAAAAAAGTGAGAATAGTCAGGTGTCTTTAAGGGGAAGTGACTGACAGAATTTGAATTCCTCTGCTCAGAATAGGAAAACAGTGACATTCTTTTAGGTTCTTTTCTAAGGTAAGGGTAGGGACTTGAAAATCAGATTAGAAAATAAGCATAATTTGTTTTCTATTTTTGCATCTTTGTGAGGTCCTCTGACTGGACCAGTTTAACTTACCCTCAGGAAATGTGAGTCTACTATACCCAGTATGGCAGTTAGCGTGCTGGTGCTGTACCAAACAGGGATTGAATCAGGTTCCTTCATTCATTGCTGGCTGTTTATTTGGAGAAGTTACTTAGCCTTTCTGAGATGTCATTTCTTCACTGCTAAAACAGAGCCAAGATTACTTACAACATCACAGGATTATTGAAATGCTGGGATGATTTGTATATTTGGTAACAAAAAAGAATACTTGATGTACTTTGCTGTGACTAATCAGCACAGAGCAAGCTGAGTGAATGAATTGATCTATCAATCACTTCAAATGAGGAATATGGAATATTGCCCAGAGAAACAGGGACACCCTTGGGCAGGGCTGAAAGTCCTGTGAGAAATGAACAAGAATTTCTGTCTCACAATGAAGAAGGGAGGTAAGAAGTGTCTTGAATGACAAACCTTAGCTGTTTCGTAGCTGCCTTTCTTGCCTTTTGACCATCTGATAGTGGGTACTTATTTCATTTTTAATTTCTTTAATTGACACGTCAAGAATTAAACATATTGAAACAGGGGCTCCATATGGGTAGATTATTTCTTGTGTGTTTTCACTTAACTGTTTAGTGAATCACTGTTGCTTTGCTGTGCTTTACCTTACTGACATAAACTCTGCTGAAAACCCAACATTCTTTTTATTTTTTTGTCACTAATAAAAAGACCATGTAAATTTAGATGAAACATTCTTGGTTTAGATTTGTAGCTGAGTACTGATTCAAGTAAATTTTTGGTGAAGATAATTTTTAACATTTCCCTTGAAATACTCCTAAATTCATATATAAAATTATATAT
>NW_008356952.1:1657351-1672662 GCF_000622305.1 Nannospalax galili
ATATAATACTTATTTGTTTCTGAACCCCTATTCAATCCTTTAGGGTGGGCTTTTTTCCAGAAAATGTTTTATTTATATTAATTTTATGTGTATGAGTGTTTTACCTGCATGTATGTAAGTGTATCATGTACATGCCTGATACCTGGAGACCAGAAAAGATCGTTTAATTCCCTGGAACTGGAATTAAGGACAGGTGAGAGCTGCTATGTTGGTGCTGGGAACTGAACCCTGCTCCTCTGCAGGAGCAATGCGTGCTCTTACCATTAAGCCATGTCTCCTAGCTCCTAGTATGGACTTTGATATCGGAAGATTTTCATTTGCTTACATCACTTTGGAATAAGAAAGAACTATAGACTTACATTTCATTTATTCTTAACACAATATGTATTAATATGTATTGAATGTAGTTCAAAATCAGTTAACACTGTTTACAGGCAGCATTTTTGATGGCTTCACTTAATTCAGTTTATAGAGCAGAGGGGAGAGATGAATGAAGATAGAAATAAACGGAAAGAAAACCACACTGTAGCCATGCAACTGTCCAGTAGTTGGCATTTCCAATAATTTAAGAATCGGAAAGGGAGATCTGGAAAAGATATTCCTTGGATTGTGCTTAGTAACTGATATTGTTTTTGTGTGCATTCAGTTTGCCCCCCTGCACCATGCTTTGCTTTGAGATGATAACTACTGACATGTTCCCTCCAACTCTTCCACACCCTGCCTTTTCCTACCCCAGTGTAGTGGTTTGCATACAAAATGCCCCCCAGAATACTCCTGTGGGGTTTTGGGGAATGATCAGATCATTAAGGATCTGACCTCATAAATTGACCCAATTAGTGGACACTACGCTAGAAGGTGGGTTCTGATGGGAGGAAGTGGGCGCTGAAGGCATACCTTTGAAGCCTGCATCTGGTCTCCAGCCCCTTCCTCCCCATGTCTCTTTCTGCTTCTGGCACCATGAGTGAGTTGCCTCTTCTACTACTTATGCTCACTGCCATGGTGTTTTGTGTCCAAAGCAAGGGAGTTTCCCCACCTACGATAAGAGCCTCTAAAATTTTGAGCCAGAATACAGTTTTCTTCTGCTAAGTTGTTCTTTTGGTATTTTGTGGTGGAAGGAAAAGGCTGACTAACATATCATGAAAAGGTCTCAGTGTTCATTAGTTGCTCAGGCAAAAACTTAGAAGACAACTTGATTTCTAATTCTAGCTACTTCTCACCACCTTAGCTCAACACCGTCATCTCTACCTACCTTCTTTTGGTAGAAACCAGTTGGTCTCCTCCATAGCCAGTTCTCCAGGCAGTAGAAGGACTGAACATTTAGACAACTCCTCTGCTTCTAATCCATCAGTGATGCCTCATTACGCCAAGAATAAAATGCCAACTCCTTCCCAAGAGTCCTCATGTCTTGCATGATAAATCTACCTGCTTCTCCCTCTTCTGTCTTCTTCCTGTGAGTCTGGAGATCCACTCTGCCCTTCCTTGGTGTCTGCACATGAGAATACTTCATTCACTCCAATGGTTGGTGCTTTTGCCCATTGGTCTTGCCAGATACTCCCATGTCTCACTCGATTAGCCCCCTAAGGTCACCTCTCAAGTGACACCTTGTCAGAGAAGCCTTTTCCAGCTATCAATCTCTCCCTCTTCACAACTCCTCTTTTCCCCCAAATGTTTACCACTTTTGGACTTCAAGCTCTCTGCTTTATTACCCTAAACCAGATTAATGATTATGTATAGCCTAGAGACATTTCATTTAGATCCTCCATTTCAGGAGACCCAAAGTGATGCAGATTCTCCTGAGGCAAGAAGCAATCAGTGTTAGCAGATCTTGCTTTTTTGTAGTAGGCAAGGAACTGTATGTATTAGGAGATGCTTGCCTTTCGTAGTTGTGCAAGTCTGTTGTATCTTTATGGATATTAATGAAATTCATAGATAAACCATGGACAGACATTAGGTTTTTCTTTGTTTGCTGTTGTGTAAAACACAGGGCAGATGTATTTTTTAGTTTTCATAGATTGTTTTCCCACCCCTGAAGGAAAGCTTGTTTACCTACACCCAATTTGCCCCATGAATATTCAGCTGTTGACAGGGCTGCAAGCCAATATCCATGGAAATAAGCTCTTTAGTAACATTTTTCTGGCTCTTATTTTATTCATGAGATGTGGAGAAGTATTTCTGGTATTTCATATTGTATTAGTCACTTTTCCGTTGCTGTGATAGAAACACTGACCAGAACAACTTAAAGAAGGAAGTTTATTTGAGCTTATGGTTCCAGGGGAATAACAGTCCATCATGGCAGGGAGGCATGGTGGCTGGAGGTAGCTGGACCAGGAGCAGCAGAAGCTAAACTCTCACATCATCACGCAGGCACAGGAAGCAAGAGGGCGACTGGAGATCTGGCAAGGCTTAAGAACTCTCTAAGCCCACCCCCAGTGATGTGCTTCCTTCAGGATAGCCACACCGTCTAAAACCTCCCCAAACAGCGCCATTATCTGGGGACAAAATGTCCAAACACTTGGAGCCTATGGGGGACATTTTCATTCAAACCACCACACATATTTTATTTTCCTGATCTTTGAAACATTAAGACTACTGATGTAATTATTATCCCAGATCTTCTTTAGCCTTTTCCTCATATTTCTTAAATGTATCAGAAAGTACCCTTCTACAGGTTGCTAAAATAATTTTACAAAGAAAATTGTGAATAAAGATTATGAACATCTTGGAAAGTTTTAGAAGTTTTACATATTTATGTGCACTCATAATACTTATTCCTCTTAGCTGGCGATGGATGCCACCACTTCTGATTGCAGTGTGAATGCTGTAGGGACTGTTCATCTTCCTCCTTTTCACTATGCTGCCCAGGCTGTCCTGGAGCTTATCATCTCCTGCCTCCACTGCTCAATGCTGGAATTATAGGAGGCCCTCATGCTGGCTCACTGGTTATCTCTCCCCTTCTCTTTCTTTTATGTTTGTTTGTTTGAGACATGGTTAATGTAACTTGGACTGGCTTCGGGTTTACTGTGGCCAAAGATGACCTTGAACTCTTAAAATAAGTTTTCTAATTTTTGAGATTTTATATATGAGTATTATATTTACATTATTTCCACTACTCTCCATCTTTCCTTCAACTCCTCCCATGCCCTCCCCACAATTTCTTCTTTGACTATTATTGTTACATATACATACATATGCATATGTACATATACAAACATATATACATATGTATATATATGTATAATGCACCACGTCCATTTAGTGATGCTCATGTGTTTAGGGCTGCCCACTTGGGATTAGATAGCTTCTCAGGGAACTAGTACTGGAGAAAATGGATTCATCCTCCCTTGGTATCCATTGACTGCCTATAGCCAATTTGGATGGGGAACTCTATTTCTAATTAATTAATTAATTAATTTTATTTTATGTGTATGAGTGTTTTGCTTACATGTACTTAATTGTACCACATATGTGCAATGAATGCAGAAGTCAGAAGAGGGCATCAGATTTCTTGTAACTAGAATTAGAGATAGTTGTTAGCTGCCATGTAAGTGCTGGGAACTGAACCAGATCCTCTACAAGAACAGCCAGTGCTCTTAACCACTGAGCCATCTCTCCAGACCAACATTGAACTCTTTGATTCTCCAGTCCCAAGTGGTGGGATCACAGGCGTGTACCACCATACTTAGCTGATTTACCTTCTTGAAAGATATGGGAGGTGTTGGGAGGGAGGGAGTGGGCATGGATTTGATCGAAACCCCTTATATGCATGTATGAAATTCTCAATAAAGTTTTTGTAAAAGTTAAAAAAAGTCCTCCTTCAGAGATTGTGTTATTATTAATGAAAATAATCAGTGTCATATCCATTAAGTATATTTGGTGATTAAAAAATTAACAACAGAAAACATATATTGGAGTGGGATATTACGATTATATACATTAGTATATTCAATCCTTGTAGCAAGTCCAAAGGCATAGAAACTGTTGAGTTTTGTTAAGCAAATTGGACTTCTGTCTCAGTGTGGTAAGGTTGCTTATCTGGTAACTGGTAAAGTTTGATTGGCACCCAGACAGTGACAGACTGTTATCCCAACATCTGGCATTCTTTCTTCACTGATTGGAAATACTTCTTTCAGACACTAGGTTCCTGTATCCTTGGGATGTTTCTAGTCATCTCTATGTCATGGATCTCTATAAGTTAGCTCACCTTAAGCCATTTCAATTATTATACATCAGTTCCTTTTAGATATAGAGTATGAACAGAATTTAAAAGGAAAGATAATGTCATAGACTAAGGAGCACCTTGTACATTGCATGAGGAAGGCAAAGACAATACTGGGTTATAAGAAAAGTAGAGAGAGGAACATGGTAAGTCTGAAGGAGTGAACGATATAGATTTGGATTGTAAATTATTTCTTCAGGAAGTGGGCAGGCAATTTTAATAGTTTTAAGAAACAGGTAAAATGGGCACCTCAGTTTCTCAAGTATGAAATTTGGAGTCAAGATAAATAAATTTCAAGATTAAGAAATAAGTCTTTCTATTAACCCAACAAAATGTCTATTATGAAGCCGATTTATAATTTTTTTCTGTCTCTCATAGGATTGGGCACTGAGTTAGAGCACAGAGTGAATAGAGAGGGCATGGGTGCCAGGCAGAAGTAGAGCTTCTGGTTGGTATCCTGATTCCTTTCCTTCAGTTGTTTTTCAGCATCGAGTCCTTTTCCTTCCCCCATTGCTAATATTTCCTTTTCATGGGAACTGAATTTTTGAATAGCGACTTAAACAGGAATAGTGTTCTGAACTTTAAATTCAGGAAATGACCAGTTTCCTGTGCCAGAGAATAAGCTGTGCTTGAGAATATTATCTATATAGTGTGCTTAGTGCTTCCCGCTTAGCCTTCTCTTTCATTCAGTTGTGCTGTTTAAGTTATCTGCTATCAGTGTAAATTCCTGACTAGCACAATATGAAGGATTATATCAAAGGAACAATAGCCTACTGACATCTCAGTATAAATATTTGTATAATATTAAAAATAAGGCAATTTAGACAATGTCTTCTTAAGGAAAAATTCATAAATACATTCTTGTAGGCAGGGTATGAGATACTTTTAAAAATCCACTTTCTGGGGCTGGAGAGAGCTGAGCAGTTAAGAATGTTTGCTCCTTTTCCAGAGAACAGTTTTCAGCATGTACAATGTCTGTAATTCCAGCTCCGGGCATCTCATTGTCCTCTTCTGACCTCCATAGGTATCTGTACACAAGTGGCGCGCACATACACAAACACACACACACACACACACACACGAACAAACACACACACACACACGAACGAACACACAGACACAAAGATAAAAATAAAGATAAATATTTAAAAAGAAATCCATTTTCTTTCATGGTGATTGCCCTCTGACACTGTGAAACACAGTTTTATGTGAAATGTTACCAGAAAAATGAGAGGATATTTGAAACCTATTTATCTCTTTGCTTTCTCTCTTTCTCTTTCTTCCTCTGTTATTTCTTCATTAATGTCATCAAAATTTTATTTTCTTATGGCATTAAGCTCCTTTCCAAAAATAATAATGAGTCATACATAGGGAGTAAATTTGATTTTATTTTGTAAGCTAGTCTAATAAATTGTCATTGTTTAATGGTTCATTAGTATTATAAAGAGTTGGTAGCATAGAGGGTGTTCTGCTCATTTTCTCAGAATTTCTCATACCGGCTTTCCATTTCATCTTCAGCCTGTGCGATTCTCATCCACAGGTTTCCTCTGTGAAATTAAAGGTTCATCTGGCTTTCTTCACACACACTGTCCAGTTTTTATTCATTCTGTGTTCTACAAATTCTGTCAAGGATTGAGGAATTACATAGCAATCTCTATTAGATTCGTAGCTCAATCCTGAATGAACTATGTTTACCTTCTACTCTTTCTCTTTTGTTGTTGTTGATGATTTTGTTGTTGTTGTTGGTGGTGATGGTGGTGGTGGAGGTGGTGGGATGTGTGTGTGTGTGTGCATATGTGGGCAGTACATGTGTGGGTAGTTGTTCTAGCTGATCTTAGATCCTCATCTTACATAGCAGGTTACTGCCTGACTTATCGCCCCAGCCCCTGCCTTCTATTCTTGGTATGTTTAGAAAGTAAATATATGGGTAGAAAGACTGGGGTATAGGCACACTATCTGTGAAGGGGGGTGTGGGTTGCTGGAATCCTGAGTAGGAAGATCCAGCATATATAGAAGACATAAAGTTTTAAAAATACCAGTGGCCCCCAACTCATTGATAATCTGGCTTACAACTTTTTGATTCCAAACTCATATGTGTTTAATGTGAACCCTACTTCAAATTTTGAATTTGAGGCATTTCCTGTGCAAGTGAGGTATAGGAGAGTACTTTCTTTTGAGCTAGGAAATGGCAGGGAGACATAGCTCCTGTCAACCACATGGCCGGGGGCGGGAAACATCTGCTAGTCTACAGTGGACCATGTGCCTGGCCTATAATGCTCTGCAGGTTAGGTCAATTCAATCCATTTTTGGGATTTGATATCTTCAGTTTACAGTGGGCTTGTCAGTGCATTTCTCCACCCAATATGCAGCATCTGTAAGCAGTAGACTTTTCCCTAAAAGACCTGAATTCCAGAGGACTATGGAGCATCTCTTGAAATGTCCCGTAACTGTGGTGAGTCACCTGTCCTCCTGTTCAGGGAGGCCATGGAAACCCCACCAGATGGACTTGAACCAGTGTCCAGTCTACAAAGAGGAAGGTCAACACAGAGGAATCATTACCTCCATGCTTCCAAGTGAAGCCAGCCACGGTCAAACAGGACCTTTGACTTATCTTCACATAGATGAAACTGATCTTCCTAAAACAAGGAACTCTAGATAGGCTGACTGGATTCAGAGGATGAACAAGCACTGCAGAACGGGTGGGAGCTCTGACAACACAGTGGACAGTAAAAGGGATTACAGAGTATATGGGCTGCAGTGCAGGGTGTGGGGGTGGGGAGACTACTGGAGGGTGCCATTTGGGATGTGGGTCTAAAGGCTACATAACAAAGAAACAATTCCAGACAGGAGATACCTTCCTTTGAGTTGTTGGCCAGGGTAGCCCATGAGACTCCCAGACAGTAACCCAGCACAGAACTGGGAAAATGAACAGCAGACCCCAATCTTATCTAAAGAAATGTTAGCAACTGATTGCTGCTAGATGAGGAAAAGCTGATTTTCCTTAAAACAAGGAACTCTAGATAGGCTGACTAGACTCAGCCGATTGACTTGACTGGGGAACAACTGGGGGCACTGACAACACAGTGGGCAGTAACAGGGATGACAGAGTATATGGGCTCCAGTCGGGGGTGTGACTATGGGAGAGTACTATTTGGGATGTGGGTATGAAGATGAATAAGATTGTTTGGGATGTTCTTTATGAAATACACACAAAAAATCAATTAAAAAAAGACTTGAATTATAATGTTTGTTTTGATATCAAGAAATTCTCCAGGAATTAGTCAGTGGGAATGATTTACTGTTAGAAGAGGGGTGGAGAGGAAAAGACAGTGACCTTCCCTTTTAGTTTTGTTCTCTTGAGTATTAATAATTATGTTCATTACCTTTCTTGTTGCTGAGACAATATACTTGATGGAAGCAAATAAGAGGAAGAAGATTTATTTCAGCTCGGTTTCATGATGTGAAAGCATGGCATGTTCATAGCAGTGGAAGATGGCCTTGTCCTTGGCTGTGAGAGTGAGATGACTTGCCCACAGGTTAGTAGCTGACCAGTGAGCAGAGCCCTCAGCTAGAATGGGCTAAAATCATTAGTCTAGCTCCTGTGACCCTAGTCTGCCAGCTAGGCTTCAGGTCCAAAAGGTTCCACAGCTTCTTAAGACACTACCAGCCAGGGACCAGGTACTCCAACATTGGCCTTGGGACTTTACACACTCAAACCATGGTCATAATAATGATAACTAGTGGACGTAATAATGCTGTGGCTGTGGATGTAGCAGTAGTGGCTAGTGATAATGATGGCAGCAGAAGTATCAGCTAGTATTTAGTGGACATTCTTTGCTGGTACTGCACAAGGTACCAGCTAGAATTATTTCCATATGATCCTCTCCATCCCTCTGTGAGGCAGGAGTTGCCGTTATTCTGATTTAATTGATGAGGAAACCGAGACATGGAAACACATATCATGGAGCTAAAATCCACCTCCAGGACATATCCTGTGGTCGTATATGAGTTGAGTGGGTATTTCCAAGTATGTTGGAGGAGGTATGTGGGGAATTCATTTTGAAGGGCTCCAAACAGTCCCCAACACGATAGGCTGTCTAAGGTTCCTTACTTTAGTATCTCCCTAGAATTAGTATCTCCCTAGAATCAGGTCTGTCTCTAACCATTCTGGAAAGAGACATCATTCACTGGCAAACAGTACAAGGAACACAAGCTCTTCAGGAATCTAATGATCCTTACAGTAAATATGCTAAGGGGAGTTTATTGCCAAAAGTACTCATCAAAAATGAATAGTTTAAAAGAAGGGAAATAGGGAAGTGAATTATTTTGATATTTGTGGAAACTGTAAACCCAGAGCAGAGCCATTCTCAGCATCTCCACTAAGAATGGGGCTCTCAATGTTAGACTCCTCGGGAAGCTAAGAGTTAATAGAGATACCAATGCTTTTGGGGGAGGGGTGTTTTCTAAGTTTTTTCCCCTTTCTTATCTTGAAAGTACTCTTTTACTTAAATTCTTTAAAATTGAATGGTATTTTAAAGCTTACAACTCTGGAATGATCAGTATTAAATATTTGTGAGAGCCCAAAGTACCTTGGCAAAATCCCAAGACTTTGGCTGTAAACTGCAATGGCTACAAAGATCCAGTTACAAAAAATGAACAAAACAGACTTTTTAATAAAAAATCCCATGTGGCTCTACACAGAGATTAGCATTCAGCTTTAGGGGCGGACATAATAGGGAATAGTGATGACTGTGGCAAAATGAAGTGAACATGTGGGTCTCGTAGCGTCAATCTGTTGTTCCCCTCGAGGAAGAAAACACCTGATCTTACTTTCTTCAAGTGTTGAAGGAAGGTCATAATTGTTGACTTTTATGTGAATATTCTTTTTGAAAAAAATGGTAGCAATTAAAGAAATGTATTATTTGTGTGTGTTGATATGCATATGTATGCGTGTGTGTACCTGTGTGTTTGTGTGCACATGCATGTGGTGGCCAGAGATCCACATTGGGTGTCTCCCTCTATTGATTTCCACCTTGTTTTATTTTTCTAAGATTTATTCATTTTTGTATGTATGAGTGTTTCACTTGATGTATGTATGTGTACCATATGTGTGCCTGGTGCCAGAAAAGGCCAAAAGAGGATGCCAGATTCCCTAGAATTGGAGTTGCAGGACTACAGTATGGGTGCTGGGAGCCAAAGCCAGGTCCCCTGAAAAGGAAGCAAGTGCGCTTAGCCACTGAAGCATTTTGAGAGAGTGTGTGTCTCACTGAACCTGGAGCTCACCAATTTGGCAAGACTAGCTGGCCCGTGAGCTTCAGAGATCCTCCTGTCTCTGCCTCCCCAGGACTAGGATTACAGGCACATGCCACCAAACCCAGCTTTTTACGTGGATGCTGGAGATGTTAACTGAGATCCTCAGGCATGTGTAACAATCCCTTAATAACTGAACTGTCTCCCCAACCATCAATCAATGTTTTAGCTGTACGGTACTGTGTACAAATAAAAATCATCTGGTGCTCTTGACCTCTACATTAGAACAGTTATTACCTTAGGCTAACAGAAGTTTAATATCTCAACATAATATTTTTACCAGTTGAAATAAAAATGAATTTGTAGGAATTGACATTTCAAAAGCAAAAACTTTAAAACAACGAATAATTAATAAATATGCATTCTAAAAAGACCAGTTTTCATTTTTCTACTTCCATGTAAAACTGTGATTCTACTGGTGACACTTTTCATTGGTTCCCCATCTGTCCGCCTTCACTATTGACTCTCTAGTCTCCCATTCAGCATCTTCAGGGTCCTGTGTCTCATACATGAGACACGTGCTAACAGGTGATGAGATTTTTTTCCTGAAGACTTTGGAAGAACACATTTTTTTCGTTTTTAGGTTTTGGCTTATTTGGCCAAGTAGAGGACACTAAAAACGTTTTAGTTCTATTGAAATTCAGATAGTATGACTACAGTTGTCTACTTCTGAGAGGACCGGGGGCTCACTTGGAACTTACTGTGAAAATGGAGTGAAGCATTCTTTAATGGGAAGTTGCGCACATGTTGAAAGTCAGTATCAGTGGCATACAAAATGCTTTTAGCTCTGAACCACGAAGAAACATCCATGATTCTGGGGCTTTCACTGGGAATTTTGGCATGCTGTTTTAATGTGACTGCAATTTAGGCTTTTATTTGAATAATCCAGGTGTGGTATATTCTATTTTAATGACTTGTAGAGTGATAAATGCCCTTGGGGATGAGCCTTAAATGTTATTCAACTGCTTACCAATGATTTAGCACTCCTGAAGTTGCTGTAGTTTTGTCTGGATGTAATGTTGCCATGGTAGCTGAGAGACAAACTATCATCTATGCCAAAGCTGAAAAGATGCAGCTTATATTCAGCAGGCACACGAAGTCCAGTGGAGCAAACATGCAAACCAGTGTTATTTTATTGTTACCATTCAGTGCACCGGCAAGGGAAAGATGTTATTAAACATCCTAGTGTGGACAACAGTCCCTCACAACAAAAGGATTATCTGGCTCCAAATATCAACAGTGCCAGGATTGGGAAAGCAGTGATGACAGTGGAGGAGACTGTTTCATAGCCTACATTTTATGTTGGTTGTCAATATTTAGGAAGATAGATCACTAGGAAGATTTGTATGACACAGTCTAGTAGTCTTCCAAAACAAAAACCATCTACTTATGAACAAAAATTTTAAAAATATTTTCTTTATCGTTTTTATTTTATGTGCTTGTAAGTGCACCCATATCATGCAATGCCGGTGGAGATCAGAAGAGGATATTGGATTCCTTTGGAACTGGAGTTACAAATGGTTGTTAGCCACTATGTCAGTGCTGGGAATTGAACCCAGGTCCTCTGCAAGAGCAGCGAGTGTACTTAACTGCTGACCCATCTCTCCAGCCCCCAGAACAAAATTCTTTACATGCTCTACAAGTTTATTGAGCACATAGTAAGTGCTAAGTATTGCTGTAGGTGTTGGGGAAATAATCAGTGAGACGAAGAAGTAATCTGTCTTTTGGAGCTCTTGTTCTGATGTGGGGGACAGAGAGTAAGCAGACGCAATGGAACTCTGAGGAGCTCTAGGGAAGGCAAAGTGTAAGGATGCTATAGCTGGGGTGTGGTGGGAGCATGTCAGCCTGGTTGGTTATGAGACATTTCTCTGAGGAAATAGCATTTAAGCTGAACGTTGAAAAACAATAGGAGACAACCAGATAAAAATATTCCAGGCAGAGGAAGGAGGTCCTGAAATGGTGCCAAGGTGGAAATAAGCCTGGCATAAATGGGGAGAAATGAAATCTAGTGAAGATTGAGCAGTGACATAGAATGGGGACATAAAGTGGGATGACATAGAGACTGAGGTTGATCCTGTAGGGCTTTGCTGTGGGGAATAGTGGGGGAGGGAGAGGATAGATAAGAACATGGTGTAAAGATCCACGTATATAGAAATGATATAATGAAGCTCATCAGTATGCATGTTAACTAAAAATGTTAATTACAAAGGGATTAGCCAGATGTGGTGGCACATGCCCTTAATCCCAGCATTCAGGAAGCAGAGGCAGGCAGATCTCTGTGAGCTCAAGGCCAGCCTGTTCTGCACAATGAGTTCCAGGACACCTGGACTACAGGGAGACCCTGTCTCAAAAAAGACAAAAAAAAAAAAAAAAAAAATGGATTGGGGACATGGTTCAGTGAATAAGCACCCACATAAAAGCTAGGCATGGTTGTACATGCCTGTAACCCCAGTACTGAGGTCAGAGACAGGCAAATCTCAAGAGTGTTATTGACCAACCAGCTAAACCAAAAAAAGCAAATTGCCGGTAATCTTGCTCTGGTATTCACATGCCCATGGCCATGTTAATGTACACATTAATATGCATGTACCACAGACACATACATCATACACACACACTCACGACACATGCACACACACAGACACGCTGGGTGTGGCAGTATATATCTGCCAACTCAATGCTGGGGACATGGATAGGCAGATCCTAGTGGCTCACAGGCCACTAAATTTAGCCGAAAGGATGAAGTCCAGGTTCAGTGAGACATTCTGTCTCAAAAAACTGAGGTGGAGAGCAACAGAGGAAGTCATCGACATCAATCTCTGGCCTCCATATGCAGAAGTTAACATACTTGCATACACGTATATCCCAAACACACACACACACACACACACACCAAAAAAAAAAAATCTTGTAGTTGAAACCTAACCACTGAAGGATGATGTAAGAATGTTGGGCCTTTGGAAGACAATTAAGTTATGAGCTCTCTGCCCAGTGTCCTCATAAGAGATGTTGAGAGATACTATTTACCCCTTCTACCATGTAAGGACACAGGGAGGGGGCTGTCTTTGGGAACAGGCCATTAGCAGGCACTGAATCCTCTGCTGCCTTGATCTTTCACTGTCTAGCCTCAGGCTCCCCAATCAAGATGTGTTACAGCAACGTTGTAGGCTTTGGCAGTGTGTGCAGGTTATGTTCTGTGTGGAGAGAGACCCTTTAAAGATTTTGAACTGGAATGTCTTAGTCTGAGTTGCATCTTTAAATGCTCATTTTGGCAGCTGCATAAAGAATGGATTAGGGGGACAAGAATGGAGACTAGAATTTAATAATAGGACTGGAACCCTAGAGTGCATCACGGTAATAAGATACTTAAAAGAATATCTGAAGTTGGTTGTTTCCCTCTTTGCACTTTTTGTTACTCTCCAACCTGATTATGTCCCAAGGGCAACAGTAAAAATGAAATTGAAGAAAGTGCGTGCCTTTTTCTTTGGGGTTAGTCAGTAAATGGAGAGGGACCTGTTGTCTCCCATCCCGCTCTGAGTCTTATGTGTAAAGGGGATGTCAGACTAGAAAAGATGGGTACAGGAAGGACGGAGGGCTAATGAAATTGTTTAGCAGAAGAAAAGATGCTAGGGATAACAAGAGAAAGGCCAATTTAATTAAATAACAGCACTGTGTATATAGATTTATGGTGCTAAATAGAATCATAGGCCTTGATTGGCAAATACATTTTATGATTTAAAAATTATTATAGGGTCTAGAGCAATGGCTCAGCCGTTAAGAGCACCGGATGCTCTTGCAGAGGACCCAGGTTTGGTTCCTAGCACCCACATGGCTACTACTACTGTCTGTAAATCCAGTTCCAGGGCCCACTTTTAACCTCAGTGGGCATTGTGCCACACAGATGCACTTACTTGCATGCAAGAAATACACTTATATATAAAATAAAAATAATAAATAAAAAGTTTAAAATTATTACAGTAAGTCTTTAGTTTACTTTTAGCCCTTACCTTCTTTTGTTTTGTTTTGTTTTGTTTTGTTTTGTTTTGTTTTGTTTTCTTTTCTTTTCTTTTCTTTTCTTCCTTTTTCTTTTCTTTTCCTTTAGTTATTTTGCAGTGCTCAGCATTAAACCCAGGACATTACAGATACTAGGTGAGCACTCAACTGCTGAGTTACACCCCCAGCACCTTGCCTTCTCATATATAAGAAATCATTATACTTATTTTAGATAATCTTTAGATAAGATCATCTCCTTCCACTAGTGTATAAACAGACACCTTTGACTAGTAGGCTTATTGACAGAAGCCCAAAACTGTGCTTCTCAAGGAGTGGTCTCAGGATACCTGGAGTTTTATGCAAAACTTTAAGGGAATATATGAGGCCAAAACTACTTTTACGACAATTCTGAGACTGCTTTGCTTTTACTGTGCTGACATTTGTACTGATGGTGCACTGCCCATAGTCTGTAAACTTGCCAGTGCTTTAGGGTGAATCAAAGCAGTGGCTCCAAACAGTACCGTCACTGTGTATATTAGTGTCACCCACTCACAGGGGATGAGGGGATGATGACAATTCCACTTAAGAATATTCTTGATAAAACAGTAAAAATAGTCTGTGTATACATAAGGACTTCATCTGCATACCAAGTACTATGGCCGTCTCCAGGAAGGGACCTGGTGTAGTTGCTTTAGTTGCTATGAAACATTGTATTTACTTGAAATAGTGACTTAAGGACAAACTATGGTTTCTGCTTCAGAGTATTTGAGTTTTTGGCAGACATTTACTCAATAAATGAAGTGACTGTCACTTCCAGGAAAACAACTGATAATTATTTGTTGAAGATAATAGAATTTAAGCTTTTAAGTGAACTTTGAATTTAGAAAATTTGTGTCCATCTTAGTGAGCTTGGCAGTTTTCTAATACTTAAAGACTCTTCTAATGAGCTGGATGCTAATATTCACAAATGCAATTTTTTTTCAATATTATGCAAAGAAGTCAATGTTTGGAAAACAGGTATAACTCTCAGTGAGCCAACACTGGAAAAACTTTAAAACTCTCACATAGGTAAAATACCTGCCGTGGTAGACCAGTGGATTTTAATGTAACAGAGTGAAAAGTTAATTCATGGTCTCAGATTCTGCATTGCTAGTAACGTTAAAGAAATTAGGACTAGTGGAGTTTGAATGTATTTAAGAAGAGTATCCGTGATTATCTGAATAAGTTATAACAAGGAAAACACTTCTTCCATTTTAAGTATGCATTTGTATCAGGCTGTATTTTCTTTGTATAATTCACTAAGATAACGCGTCACATTTCAGCATACATGAGAATCTAGTTGTCATCTGTTAAGGTAGACATTAAAAAATGCAATGATCAGCTGGGCGTGGTGGCTCACGCCTTTAATCCCAGTACTCGGGAGGCAGAGGCAGGAAGATCTCAGTGAGTTCAAGGCCAGCCTGGTCTACATAGGGAGTTTCAGGACAGCTGGGACTACAAGGAGACCCTGTCTCAAAAAGACCAAAAAAGAAAAAAAAATTCAGTGATCTGAAATAGTATCACATTTCTCTCTCTCTCCCTCCCTCCCTCCCTCTCTCTCTCTCTCTCTCTCTCTCTCTCTCTCTCTCTCTCTCTGTCTGGTTTTCTGAGGCAGGGTCTCCCTGTAGCAACAGCTGACCTGAAACTCACTCTGTAGACCAGGCTGGCCCTGATCTCACAGATCTACCTCTGCCTCCCAAGTGCTAGGATTAAAGGCATGTACCACCACACCCAGCTAATATTTCCTTTTTGT
>NW_008356952.1:1672711-1700004 GCF_000622305.1 Nannospalax galili
GGACTAATATGATTCTCTCTCTCTCTCTCTCTCTCTCTCTCTCTCTCTCTCTCTTACAACTAGCTAGGCATTATTTATCTGTCCTCTCTCTCCCTGTCTAACCATTCCACCATGGTTCCCCCATTTAAAGTGCCCCATTTTCCCCCTTTTCCCTTGCTAATACCAGCCTCCTATGGTCTCACTTCTCTTGAGCTCCTTCTTTTCCTTTACCCCCAAGGTTCCTTGTATAACCCTCTCTCCTCTCTCCTGTTTAAATAGCCCCATTTTTATCTGTTTCTCCCATAGTAACACCTGTGTTCTGCTGTTCTTCTCACTCAGGTCCTTTCTTTCCCTTTACCTCCCTTGTTCCTTTTCACTGTTCTGGCTCCTGCAGTTACAGCTACATACATACTCACATACAAGGATATGGTGCTAGGAGCCTCATATGAGGAAGAACATACGTTGTTTGTTTTTCTGAGTCTATGTTACTTCACTTAATATACCAGTTCCTAATTCCATCCATTTACCTGAAAATGTCCTGATTTTTTGTTTCTTTACTGCTGAGTAGAACTCCATTGTGTAAATGTACCACATTTTTATTATCCTCTCCTCAGTTGAGGGACTCTTAGGTTGCATCCATCTCTTAGCTATTGTGAAAAGAATAGCAACAAACATGGATCTACAAGTGTTTCTGCAATAGGATGAGTCCTTTGGGTATATTACTGCTGGGTGAGGAAGAGCTAATCTTCCTAAAACAAGAGACTCTAGATAGGCTGACTAGACCTCAGTGGATAGACTTGCACAGAGGAACGTCTGGGGACACTGACTTGACACATTGGGCCTTAGTACAGATGACAGAGTATATGGGTTCCAGTGTTGGGGGAGGACTGTGGGAGTGTGCCAGTGGCGATGAGGGCATAAAGATAATTAAGATTATTCGAGATATTCTGTATAAAATACACAAAAAGTCAGTAAAAATTTTTTAAAAAGGATTTTTATGTGTGTGCCTGTGTATGTGCATGTGTTTGCCAATGTCCCCAGAAGCCTAAAGAAGCTGTTTGTCAGATCTGTGGAAACTGGAGTTACCGGCATTTGTGAACTTTCCATTGTGGGTTCTGGGATTCAATTTCTGGGCCCTATTATTGAACTGAAAGTGCTCTTAACTGCAGAGCTGTATCTCCAACCCAAGTACCATACTTCCTCCTGAAAAGTTTTGTTAAAAAAGTGTTATTAACTGTTAATATGTAGTAGGCTTATTGTAGGTTTAAGTAATTTTCAAATAAACTATTCTATTGGATTAATTATTAAATTCTGTTTTAATAATCTGCAGTACATTAGACATTGATAGACACACACAAATAAAAACTCTTTGGGGTATACCATAATATCATGATTTTGAACAAACCCCAAGCCTTAAAAGCTTCCAAAAGTAGTGCCTGGCACAGAACAGAAATATTCTTGAGTTTTTCCAAGTAGTTTATTATTAGCATATATTTCAAATTATAGATACCATTATAGGAAAACACCATTATAGGAAAATATATGTAAAAGGAAGAACGACTACTCAAGAGATTGAGAATCAGCATGTGTTCAGTAAGGGTACAAGCCGGTGGACTGACGGGGCAGGAAGTATTAACAAGCTGTATTAGTTTAATCCCAGCGCAGGATGAGCATTCTTATTCTGAAAGTTCAAAATCTGAAATGTACGAAGTTCCAAAGACTTTGAACACTAACATGATAAAATTAGTGGAAAATCTCAAAGGTGTACTCAACTGTGAAACCTGAAGAATGAATTGCTATAGCGTCTTCCATTCTGAAGAGTAATCCCAATCCACACCCTAAGTTTGCTCCCATGTTTGGTAAAACACTGGCTCCATTCCCTTACACTTCATTTTACCCTCAGTCCATCCTGCTGGGCAGGCATACCAGGCACTGATGATCACCAAGTTCTCAAATGTCTGTCTGCTTTATCTTACTTGATTGCTTCGTACTACAGAAGCACAAGTGCTCTCTTGATCTTTAAGCCTCTCTTTTGCTGTTTTTGAGCTACTCTACTCTCCTGGCTTTGCTGTTCTCTGACTGGAATCCTTGTCTTTGATTTTCTTCTTCCTGACCATGAATGGTAGAATGGCTCTGGATTCCACCGTGGGGACTTTTGCTGTCTTCTGCATACTTTTGCCAATGGACTGAGGTTGAAGGTTGCCTCTCTCTTCATGCTTTTCTAGTAGATGAAGGTTGGTGGCCTCTCTCTCCATGATTTTTCAAAGTTATATATTTATTCCAGTGATACTCAGCACTGATCTCCCCTGACAAAGTGCAAGAAATTCTTCAGCCATGTTTTCCCTTCAGAAATTGGTACGCTAACTTCTTACTCAGGAGCTCTACATGAGTGTCCAGAAGACACCTCGACTCCACATGTCAACAGCAAACCGATTCTCCCATCTTCTAAATTCATTCCTCCTTTGAACCTTTGTTCCCCCCAAGTGCCGTCACTATCAGTATCAAGGCAAGCTTGTTTCATTTAAGAATTTATGTTCTCAGGGCTGGAGAGATGGCTCAGTGGTTAAGAGCTGCTCTTGCAGAGGACTTGGGTTTGATTTCCATTCCCAGCACCCACAAGGCAGCTACAAACCATTCTTAATTTCAATTCCAGGGAAATCTGAAGCCCTCTTCTGACCTCCACGGCATTGCATGACACAGGTGCACTCACCTACATGCAGGCAATACACTCATACACATAAAATAAAAATAATAAATAAAATAGAAAAAAGATTTTTATATTCTCTTAGGAAAGCAAAACAAATATTATTTATCTTCCTAAGAGTTGAGATACGATAATATTGTTTCAATTTTTAAAAAATTTATTTTTATTTTATGCGTATTAGTGTATTGCCTACATGTGCATAAGTGTACTCATGTCATGCAATGCTTTTAGAAGACAGAAGAGGGCATCAGATCCCCTGGAACTGGAGTTACAGATGGTTGTTAGCCACCATGTGGATACTGCGATTTAAACCTGGGTTTTCTGCAAGAATAGCCAGTGCTCTTAACCACTGAGCCATCTCTCCAGCCCCATTATTTCAATTTTAAAAAAATCAAAAGGCCAAAGAGAAATATTTACCCTTATGGTTTTTTACATTTATTTTCATAGAATGAGTACACCTTTTCCCTGTAACAGTATGAGCTGTCATGAAATTTTCTCTTTTCATCTTTATATATGAAATACATTCATCTCTATTTAATAGACACATTTTCAAGGTGACAGTATGATGCTAAGATATTTCTAAGTGTGCTATATTTGTAAGAGTACAAAGACTTAATTCTTACATGACTCTGTGAAATTCAGATTAACAGTAAGTATCTAGAATGAAAAGTGTAAAGTGTAAACTATTAACAATGTCTGTGGGACTTTTGAGGGTAAGTCGTGTATCTGCTTGATGAAGAGTGGGAAGGACAAAAAGGAGTTGAAGGGTCCATTTAGAGCATTGAAATTATAAAACAAAACTTCATTCCAAGAGTGAAACTTTGCTAGCTGTTGGACTAGTAGCAGCACAGTTAAGCAAACAAGGAAGAGACTTTTTTATCTGTCTCTCCTATCTTAATGATTTCTTCCTTCTTTTGATCTCCTAGTAGCAAATTTATGGCACTTGTGGTGTTATTAAACTTTGGTTAACCTTTGCCATTTAACCTGTGCTTTCACCTAACATGCTACAAAAGGGAAACAAACTTGGAGCAAGTTAAAGAGAAAATGAATTATTCACCCTTTGGGAGAAAAGTAGCCCATCACTAGATTGGCATCATGGAACATGATGTGTGGTCGTGTTGTTAGGGGAGTGCCGCTGAAGGAAGTCTGCTCACACATGTATGAGCTGTAAGGCCCATGCAGCGGCTACCGGTAATCTGACCTGCTCCAAATATGGCTTAGTCTATCTTATCTGACCGCCTGTCTGCAACTCTGCAGTGAGGTTTGTGGAACTCATCTTTTGATTCTCATGGGGGTAACATCTCCTGGCAGGTTACCCCAAACTCCAAGTGGTTGGGCGAGGGGGTGATATAAAGATGATCATTATTAGATGTTGAACAGAAGGTAAGGGTGAAATAAGTGAACCTGGTTTCCCACTGTGCTTCATGAAGGAGTTTCTCTGGCTCTGTTATTGGCAGTCTGTGGAAGAATAAACAAAGAAATGCCCATCAAAAGGTGGTTCCCGGATCTGCTTTATCAGGATCACGGGGGAGTCCATTCGTAGCCCAGACTTTTGTATCCCAAACCAGTAGGTCTTCTCAGGACTTCCAGGAATAGGGATTGGCGCCTGCATTTAGACTTCCCAAATCTTAAACATAGCAGAATGTTTGAGGATCACTGGCATTAAATGCTGCTTTCTAGGCCTTATTTTCAAATGTATTCTTGTCATGGTAAAAAATATCTAATTCCAACGAAGCTGTGGACCGAGTAAATGCAGATATAAAAGTGTGTCAAATCCCTCCCATATTTTTGTGACTGGCTTGCTAATGCTTCCTTGATATGAGAAGGGTTTAATGCCCACTTACCCAAGTCCAAGGGGACTTTGTAGACACGGGTTGTTAAAAGATAATCATCTTCCACCAAGAACTTATTTTTATCTTCAGAAAAGAAGACAAACTTTTCTTTTTTTGTAAAAAAATGCCAGGCGGTTTTCATGATTGCGCATTTCCACTAAGCCCTGTAAAGCCTGCCTTCACTGTTCTACAAAATGAGGCCCTTGGGTAATGAATGCTTGGTTAGACATGCTATCGAGTTCCAGCTTTCCTTTCCTATACAGTTAAACAACATATTCCACATTGCCATGGAGGATAAGAAGATAAACGTGCGATATCGAGGTGGTATACTAAGTGTGTATGTTCCCTTCTGATTCCTATTTTGATTCAGTTTTACTACTTCCAAGATTTCGTTTATTGGTTTCAGAATGTGACTGGGCTCTGTTTATTAAGAAAAAGTTTATAGCTGTAGAGGTGAAGTTTAAGTTTCTCTTGCACGAGAGATTGCCTGTTTACTATGTGGCCAATGTGAAATGTTAACTAGGCAAGTAAAACATCTATGTTGCTTTAAAGCTAAATAGAAACAGCTAAGGATCATTTGGGGGTGAGTGTTTGGAAAGTACTCAAGAAAAACTTGAAATTAAAAATTAAACAGAATAATACTAATTAAAATTGGTACTTAAAGTTAGAATATTCAAAATCTTTTTACCCCATCGCCAACTATGTATAACTTCAGGAAATAGTTAAATTTTATATCGTATTTATAAGAAAAATGAAGATTTTGCTCGGTAGTTTCCTGTTTGTTTTATTTAATGCAGTGGATGTATGGGATTTTTTTTTAGGATGATTATTTTGCTGTAGCTCTGTAGTTTTGGACTCTAAGACATAAACCAGCTGAATCAGGACTCCATCAGTGCTGAAACTGATGCTATGGGGCTTTTTGGTTTGATTTTGTTTAAAAAGAAATTTTAAAACAAAAGTAATGAGATGCTCATAGCAAACTATTCAGAAAGCAGTACGCAGTGGTCTTCTTCATGGCACCTAGCGAGAAGTAACTGCTTTTTGCAATTTTGGTGTATGCAACCCACTTTTTTTCAGTGTTAACACATACTGACATGACACATGTGTATAGATATTTGCACTTCCATGAATGTGTTTGCAATGTGTATGTATCATATCAAGTGTGTCACTTAATAAATTATTTTCACTAGACAGTTGTTCATGAACATCTCTCATGCATACAGATGTATGTGTGCCTATGCATGGACATCGTTCCCAGTACATTTCACTGCATTTTTCCATCGTAGTCTATATATGAAGGCACTGCAGTGTACCTTCATGGTTCCCTTATTGGTGAGTCTTTAGGTTGTTTCCAATTTTATTACTTTTGTAACTAGTAAGTCTCTTTGTCAAGATATATTCCCAGGACAAATTCTTAAAAGTAGCATTCCTGGATAAAAGGAAAAGCCCATTTTAAGGTGCCTTCAGAACTGTTATGCCACTCATTACTCTTACCAGTGATGCCTTGAGGGTGATAATTTTGTAACATTATGAGCAATCTTAGCTTTTTAATCTCCTTTTCAAAAGTATTTTTATTCTTTGAGAACTTTGTACAATGTATTTTGGTCATATTTATTTTATCTTATTTTTATTTTTTGGTCTTATTTAACTCCAACTCCTCCCCCTAACCTCTTCCAACCCCCCTCCCAATGTTATGCCCTCTTGTTTTTGTTTTTAATAACCTATTAACTCCAATTTGTGCTGCCCATACACTCTTGGGTGTAGGCCACCCATTGGAGCATGGTTGACTTACCACTCCCCTAAAGAAACAGACTGTTGCTTCCCCAGAAGCCATCAACTGCCCATAACTCAGTTTGCTAATTTCTTGAACATCCTCAGGTTTTGTTAATCTCTTAAATCTTTAACTGTAACATGTTAAAGATGATGATTCTTTCTGTAATTTCATAGCTAGAGGTTTCCTGTACTTCTGTGCGCCTTGGGAAGTGATCACACCTTCATTTGGCAGGTGGTGGCAGAATTCTTAAGGCAGAGAAGGGGGAGAGAAGATGTTTTTTTCCTTGTGTGATGCTGGGGATTTGGCCCAGGGCTTCTCATCCATCATCTACAGCTGAGCAATGTCCCCAGTCCTAGGAGCAATCTTATGTGGGCACTGGGTAGTTAATGAATAATGTTTTGAGGACATAAATTTGCTAGGTAGAAAGTTCCTTTTCCTTTGTCCCTTCTTTCTAAACTTTCTCATTTAAGGATCACTGTGTATCAAGCATTCATCTGTATTTGGCCTTCAGTGAAAGCTTAATGACTATTAAGCTTAACCCCTACCACCTCATGCTGGGCAATTATTCTACCATTGAACAATACCCTGTGCCTGCCTGAGCTTCAGTCTTGAAGGATTTTTTACCTACCGTGGGGCAATGGAGAACTCTGTCCTGAACCCAGAAATTTTAATTTTAGCTTCCTAAAAATGTGGTGATACAGAAGTGGGAAAAGGATCCTTCTGAAATTAGTTACTAGCCTGTGTGTGTACGTGTGTGTGTGTGTGTGTCTGTCTCTGTATGTGTGTGTGTCTGTCTCTGTCTCTGTCTCTCTCCCTCATTGTACTAAGAATGCTTTCTTTGTAGTAGAAATAGCATTTTTTCATTAGATTTTTTTTGTGTGCTCTGGAGCACTTGAAATTAGGAAACACCTGCTTCTAAATGTTTATCCTAGAATTCTGACACCTAGGTAGATAAATTTAAATTATACTGTCTTGATCATTTTTGTCTCTGCCTCAACATTATAGAGGAAGTATAATTCTCAAGCAGGGACAGCAGTGTACAAAGATTTCATGTGTTACAGCAAAACTATTGTACTCCGTTACTGGAGTTTTAAACTTTAGCCTCTGTCTCTGTCTCTGTCTCTTTCTTTCTCTCTCGCTCTTTCACTCTCTCACTCTCTCGCTCTCTCAGACAATGTCTCATCATATAACCTTGGCTAGTCTAGAACTCCTTGCATGGATTAGGCTGATCTTGCCGGCTAAGCAAACTTGCTGATTTTGCCCCCTGAGTGCTGGGATTGCAAGTATGCTCTGCCAGACACACTCTTAAACTTTGGCTTCTTGTAAGGCTTTTTCATTTCATTCTGATCAATACCCGGTCATTTCATGAAGCTAACATTACTCTCGTAATGTCTCTTCTTATTTCACACAGGCATTCTTACATCGCATGAACCAGTGTGCAGCAGCAAAAATTGACAAAAATGTAACGGAGGAAACAGTGAAGGTAAATGGGCCCAATTAGCCCTTGCACCGGGCTCCAGTTTTCTGTAGAGAGCTTTGTGCCTGTGAGGTGTTCCTTCAGGATCCTTCAGTTTACCCTCAGTTGCACTATGAGTTCCTGTAAAAGTCACTTGTGTCGATAATAATTTGAAAGAGGGAAGCTAGAGTTTTAGAAAACAAAGGGAAGGTAAGAAGGTGGTTTACTTGTCATAGAAATTTTCTTTTTAAACCAGGAGCATATAAACATTGAAAAGATGAAAAATAAACTTAAGAAATAAGAGCAAGAGCTTCAGTGTCTGTGAGTGGGAAGAAGCTGGGTGAAGTGGGAGACAGTTGCTAGTGTTTCAAGAAGGTATGGGGATATGGGGACTCCAGTCTCTGTGATCACCAAAGACCAAGACTTGGATCGATAACTGAGGTACAGAAAAGGGCCATATAACATCTTTAACCCCAGAGCAAATGGATAAGTATTTCTTATAAGATATAGGGAAAGGGTCTGCGATGTGGCTTTCTGGTAGCGTATGCCCTGGGATGGTTATTAAGTCACTGTGCAAATATAAAAGGCACCAGCTCAGGGGTACAGATAATATAACCAGGATTGCAGAGATGCTTCAGGGGGCTCTGAGTTCAATCCCCAGCACATACACACATACCACATAGGAAAAGTTATGAAGAGTTTTGGAAAAAAGGTAAAGGATGGTAAATGAAAATTTATTTTTCTGTAGTGGCTATTGATGATGCTAACTTACTGTTTTACTTTACTAATAAAAATAATAAGGAGCTGGTTATGTGGTGCACTCCTTTAATCCCAGTTCTCAGGAGGCAGAGGCAGGTAGATCTCTATGAGATGGGCCAGTCTGGTTTGGTCTACATAGTGAGTACCAGACCATCTGGGGCTAGAGCTACAGAAAGACCCTGTCTCAATAATAATAATAGTAATAATAATAATAATAATAATAATAATAATAAATAGGGATGTTTTAGGTGCTTCAGATTCTGTTTCCTTATAGGTTATATATTCAACTTTTAGTTTTTTCTGCCACAGGGAAATTTAGTTAGCAAGCTTTTTGTTGCAAGGAAAAGCAACCTATGTATCAGATGTACTTAAACACGTTCATAAGTTAGGGACTCCAGATGGAAGAAAAGATTCTGTGCAGGGGTTTGTGGGAAAGGGGTGCTGCCAGGTCCTTTCCTGAGCCTCACTCTCTCATCAGGATTACCAGCTTTGTCCTGGAGCTGGCTCCAGCCATGCCAGAACCTTGTAGTGGACCTACTTGTCACTTCCACATGCAAGGCGCCTGCCAGTGGGAGGAAAGGGAGGAAGGGTGACCTATTCCAGGATGCCCTTCATCGGGTCTAAGATACACTTCCTTCACAAGGCTGCTGGCAAATCTGCCTGTGCTTTTATTTGCAGTCCTCCTGGGAAGAGGGAGGGGTTCTCAGGCTGGGATTTGTCCCCTGAGGCTTTGTCCTGAGCTCCTGCATAGTATCCTGGTCCCCAGAGTTGGGTGGGAGTAGAGAAGTACTGTTCTGTTTGCCAGGTGAGAGAAAGGAATGCTGTACATCCAGGGACATTTTATTTTTCAAATTTGCTTCACTACTGTACTTATCAAATTTATTTGCTATGTATTTTTACAGATGTTGTTCTCTAATATTGAAGATATCCTTGCAGTACATAAAGAATTCTTGAAAGTTGTAGAAGAATGCTTACATCCTGAACCGAATGCTCAGCAAGAAGTGGGAACCTGCTTTCTTCATTTTGTAAGATTTTCTTTTCTGTTTATTTGAATACTGTTTCTCCCTTGATTGTAAGGGCTGTATCCTGGCGGAGTAGTATGTGTGAATTCAGCCTGAAAAGTAAAGTTTGACACCGAAAGTTTGGGGTTTTTTGAGGCCAATGAAATCATGCCTTTGAAGCCAGAAAGGGGAGGGCATCTCTCATCATCCATTTCAGTCAGAGAAGGATAAACAGCCTTTTCTTTTTCCTGACAAGTTAGTTCTTCGCATCCTCTGTAGCTTTGAATTCTAATGAATATTCAGCCTGTTTCATAATGAATGGATTTTTATGTTTCTCGCAAACCTAGAGCATTTTTCTTTTGAGGCAGAAAATCCTCAGTCTTATAATGGCACTGCAAGCCTTTCTCATTGGTCCGAATGTTCCCTTTTTAATTGGCTGGAGACAAACCTAGAGGTGAACAAACCCTGGGTTCCTGTGGCTGAATTTTCCTCAAGGGTGGCTTCTCAGATGTTTGTTCTGAACAGTGCAGAAGGAATAAGTGGCAGGGGTTCAGTTCTCTCAAACACACATCCTGTGCCTGTGTGATCAGTTTCATGAGGAATTATGCATTCGATTTGCAAAGTAAAAAGCCACCTGTTTTCGAAAGTATCACCATTGGTACCCATATTGGTTACTTTTCTGTTGTTGTGATAAAATACCATAATCAAGGTAGCAGGTAGATGGAAGTTTATTGGACTCCCTGTTCCAGACGCATAAAAGTCCATCATGGCAGGGAGGCACGACAGATGTCAGCCAGAGCAGAAAAGAGAGGGCTTACACCTTCAGGCAGGCACTGGAAACAGAGAAAGACAAACTGGAAGTGGGCAAGGCAAAAACCCACCCTCCATGAGTGGATTCTCCAGCAAGGCCATACCTCCTAAACTTCCCCAAACAGCCACCAACTGGGAACAGCGTTCAAATACCTGGAGTCTATTGGGGGCATTCATTCAAGCCACCACAATACCATTCTACCAGTGCTAATTTTCAGAATATCAAACTGCTACCCAAGGAATGTTTCAGTTAAACACATAGGTGAGAGTCTTATGTCATGAATTAAACTCTGTGTTTGTTTTCCATTCAGTCATTTATATGTGTTTTCTTGATCTATCTATACACAAAGAACAGGCTCTTTCTGTAGTCTATATTTCATAAAGATAATTCTGTCAAAGCGGGATGTTACTTGGTTCTGGGTGGATTAAGCTGTGCATTTCTTGGTAAAGGCTGGAAGCTCTGCTGTTTCTGTTCACTTCCTCAAGCCTGTTTCCTTTCAGCAAAGAATCAGACCCTCTGGCCAGCTGAAGGAGCTGTTATCTCAGGCCAGGGCTGCACATGGGAACTCTGCACCCTGACAGCCATATCCTTAGTAACACATTATGAATCTGTCATCCATGAATTTAGCCCAGCTATTTCTGAACACTACTCTTTTTCTGATACATCTCCTGAGATAAGTAATTCAACACAGGCTCTGCTGGCTGTATAAAACAGTGCTTCATGTTTCTAAGTACATGTTTTTGAAATTTCAAAGGGTACCCTTCTGTTCTGATTTTTTTTATCAATAAATTATTTGCATCCTTTTCATTGGATTGCTTTGAGAGCTGTTATTTACAGACCTTATAGATAGTCCTATAGATGGTAGGAAGCTCAGAGATCATGATAATAAGATTCTTCCTTTATTGGAAAAAATCCCTCTAACTGAAGATTATTTTTTTTAATTAATTAGAATATTTTGGACTTTTTGAGACAGTGTCTCCCTGTTGCCCCAGTTGACCTTGTTCTCACAAAGATCCACATGCCTCTGCTTCCCAAGTGCTGGGACTAAAAGTGTGTGCCACCAGGTCAGCCATTTATATTTTTTTAATGGCAACTCTAATCAGCAGAATATCTCTGAATTGATCAGTATCTGTCCATCACTGCCCCAGCAATTTCCACTGAAGGGTCCTGTTTTGGAGCTACATAAAGATCCATGTCTCTCAGAATAATGGCTGTTTGAAAGTAGATTGTACTATTTCCCAACTTTTCCATCTTAACAACTCTCTATGAAATGACCATTCAGATGCTGTATCTTCAGGGTCTGTCATCCATTATCTTACTTGATGCTGAATATTGTCCTGTTTGTTTAACGTCCCTCTTAAACACCACTGCCCATGTTAATGAACCTGAACTTCAGGATACTGTGTTTCACAATCCCGACTGTTGTGGTGCATGCTTTTTTCCTTCTGTCTGAAATAACTTTCTTCTGCCTCATTGACACTGGACCCTGCCTGGTAATACCATTTAAACAAACAAACAAACAAACAAACAATGCCTGAATTCTCATGACAAAGCTAAGTCTTTTCTTCTTTGTGCTTGACACCACCTGGCTCACTCATTATTTTATTGCATTCATTATGTTGGGATATATACATCTTCTCCATTCCTAGGCTGTACTTTATGGATGAGGGGAATAAACATATATATACACAGTATACCTCTTAAGCTATAGTACCTTCATAGAGTTTATGTATTATCACACAAGTTAAAATTTCAAACTGGCAATACAATGATTCTAATTTATTCTGTCTTGAATTCACAGAAAGACAAGTTTCGTATCTACGATGAATATTGTAGTAATCATGAAAAGGCACAAAAATTGCTTCTTGAACTTAACAAAATTAGAACAATCCGGACATTTCTTTTGGTAAGTGACCGTTGTTCTTTATCATAGCATTGGTTGACAGGTCTGCAAGGACAAGAGCTTAGCATCTTGTGTAAAAAGCTGCTTGTGAGCTACCTCTGCACCTCCAGACTTGGAAGCCAGTCCCTAGACCACAGCGTAATCAGCAATTCTGTGATGAGCTTGTGTGTAGGAAACACTGCTAATACCTTCTCCTGGTTGACCATGAAGTGCATGTGAGATCTCCTAGGTTCCTAGTGATCAAGGAACTTAGGTCAGAGTTCACCTTTGCCCTCCATCCTCAGCTTCCCAGGGCTCAGAGAACTGAGAGTAGGGTAGTCACAGGAAGGAAACAAACCACAGATGTGGCAGAAAATGACTGTCAGGACTGTCCTATACATATTGCTTATTCAGTTTTCATAAAAACAGCAAGATTAAATGTTACATTTCTTTAAGGTAGAAATACCTCTGTATAGCCGTCTCTCCAAATCCAGCTTTAGAGCATTTCTGCTGCTGAAACAGCCCCCCCATCTCTTTACAGACTATTTCCTCCCTCCACCTGCTCCAGGCTACATTGATTTGCATCTCCCATATAGTGCCTCATTCTAGAAGTTTTTTATTTTTTCCAGACCATTTCATTATGTAGTCCAGACTAGCCTTGAACTTGCAACCTTCCCTTATCTACCTTGTGAGTGCTGAGATTAGCGATCAGAATGCAAGCTCCTATAGATTTTATACAAATAGATCTGTACAATGTAAACTATTGATTCTGGCTTCTGTTACTTAGTAAAGTGTTTCTGAGGCCCAGCTATATGTCACATATCCATTTGAAATTCATTTTTAAAATACATTATTATTTTTATTTTATATTTATAGTTGTATTGCCTGCATGTGTATAAGTACACCCATGTCATGCAGTGCCTGCAGAGGTCGGAAGAGGGTGACAGGTCCCCTGGAACTGGAGTTGCAGATGGTTGTTAGCTGCTGTGTGGGTGCTGGGAACTGAACCTGGGTCTTCTGCAAGAGTAGCCAGTGCTCTAAACCACTGAGCCATTTCTCTAGTCCCTCATTTGACTTTCATTATTACTAAATAGTATTCCATTATATAGATGTAGCATGTTTTATTCATTTTTTTATCCCTTAATGGACATTATCTCTGACTCTGGTTTATAATGTTTATTATAAATAATGCTATTATGAACATTCATGCCCAAGTCTGTGTGTAGACATAAATTTTAATTCTCTTGGGTAGAAACTAAGAGTGAAATTCGTGGTTAACCTGTTAAATTTAACTAAGAAGATGCCAGTCTGTTTGCCAGCATGGCTGGGCCAACTTTATTAGACCTTCACTGAAATCCCAGATTGTCTAAATCTTGCCAATACTTGGTGTTATCCATTTTCTGCTTATAGCCATGCTAGTGGGTCTGTTGTTATACTACATTGTGGCCTGAATTTGAAAGTAAGCATGCTTTCATGTGCTTATTAACCATACATATAATCTTCTTTAGTGATATGTTTATTCACATCTTTTGTGTATTTTTAAATTGGAATGTTAATCCTATATTGATCTGTGTGCGACCTTTTTTAAGATTTCAAGTTCTTTACCGAATATATTACAAATATTTCTTTCCAGTCTTGTTCGTTTTTTAAAAAGTATCGCCTTTAGAAAATCAGAAGCTTTAAATTTCCATGCAATTCAATTTATTATTTTTCACCACAGCCCCACTTTTCTTGTCATATATCAGAAATCTGTACTCAGGTCTTGTGCTTTTTTTCAAGTTTTTAAAAAAATGTTTTATTCTCTTGGTTCCCTTGTGCTTGGAGTTATCTTCGTATTGGTTGATTATATCATTTGGGGGTTGTTCATGTGTTAGTTCCTTTTGTGGACTCAGGGTATTCTGTTTCCAGGACGTTGTTACTGGAATAAAGGCGGTTTTACTTCGTTCTTTCCTTGCCTTACTGAAAGATTTAAACCCTTTTGTAAAATGCTGATTAGAAGTGCTAAGAGCAGCTACCCTTGCCCTATTGGCAGTCTGAGGGGGAAACAGACTTTGCAAGCTGTAGTTTTTTTTTTTGGTAAATGTTATTTATTGTTTTCATTATATTCCTAGTTTTGAGAGTTTTCATTATGTCCTTCCCTCCCACGTTTCCCCCTACTCCCTCCATTCCTCCCTTCTTCTCATCTTTCCTTCCTCAACAATGGGAATTGAACCCAGGGCTTAATGGATGGTAGGCAAGTACCTTATCACTGATCAAC
Organism: Nannospalax galili; assembly: GCF_000622305.1. Lineage (NCBI taxonomy): Eukaryota > Metazoa > Chordata > Mammalia > Rodentia > Spalacidae > Nannospalax > Nannospalax galili. The sequence goes on from NW_008356952.1 coordinate 1,687,167, forward strand.
ATCCCCAGTTCCCACTGAATCGTATCCTCAGCCCTTCTTTAAGCATTGAAAGCTGTGACTCAACCATATATATGATATGAATATGATTTAGATAAAACATTAAAGTGAATTATTATTTACAGTATTCATTATCCAGTTAGAAAGGTGGATATTGAGTCCCAGTATAATTATTATCTTTTATAGCTTTAATTTTGTCAAATTTCGCTTTATATATTTTGGGGCTCTGTTGTTAGGTACGTATGTATTCATGATGGCTGTCAGATGCCAACCCACATTACTTTACCCAGCCAAAATGTCTATTATAGTCGAAGGGGAAAGAAAAATCTTCCATGACATAAATAGGCTGAAAGAATTCATGTCCACAAAACAAGGCTGTCAGAGATTTCTTGAAGCAATAAAAAGAACTGAAGAAACAATGACAATACCCAAGTTCATAGTTCTGTTTTTCCTTATGAAATATCACCTTAATCTTGAATAATCTTTCTTCTGACAGTCTGTTTTCCTTATGTTATCATAGCTATGATAACTCTTCTTAGTGTTTGAAATTCTGTCTTTATCTCTTATTGAGGGACTGTTTATGATTTTTGAAATGTTTCTGGTAGACAGCCAATACCTGGTGCTTCCTTTCTTTACCATGTTCGTTTTATATTAATACTGACTTAATTCCAATATGATACAGGGGAAACTGCTGTAGTGTGTCCTATGTGGAAATGGAAAACATTCCTCCTCTCTCTCCTCGGTTGTACCATTATTGTTGTCTATTCTATGTACGACTCAGCAGTGTGTTACAATTTTGCATTCTCTACTTTTCTACAGTGTTTTATATTTGCTGCCATTTCTTGCCTCTTACCTGTTCCTGTGTTTTTGGCTGTGATTATGACAACCTTTCACTCTGAAAAACAATCTTAATTTTTCCTTTAAGTCATTTCTACTAGGAACAAGTTCACGGAGCCTTTGCTTAGCTGGGAGAATATCTTTGAAGGACAGTTCTATTGATAGAACTCTTGATTGTAGTCTCTTCTTTTTATCAGTTTGAATTTATAACCCCACTGCTGTATGTCTTCCACTGTGTCCGGATGAGAGTGCATCTCTTAAAGGTACTGCTTATATATTCTGCATACTGCCAATACTTTGCCCTTCCATAGTACAACTATGCTGTAGTCAGATGTGGGTATAACTTTGCTTTTTACTTGAAGATAGGGTTTTTTAAAATCAAATTTGAGAAGTTTTAGCACAGCACAGTGACATGTGGCTGTCATCCCACCTCCTCATAAGGAGGAGGTGGAAGGGACTCTTGAACCCAGGAGTCTGAGACCTGCTTGGGCAGCATGGTGAGACTGCAAGGTTTCATGTTAAAACAAAATTTGTGAAGTTTTTAGCCATTAAAAATATTTATTTTATCTGTTCTCTTCTTTAGTGACTCTTTACACAAATGTTTTACTTTATTTATTTATTTAATAAAAATTTTATTTTGTTTTAATGTGAGTGTATTGCCTGCATGCATGTAAGTGCACCCATGCCATGCAGTGTCCACAGAGGTCAGAAGAGGGAGTTAGATCCCCTGGAACTGGGGTCACACATGGTTTTTAGCCGCCACGCGGGTGCTGGTAATCTTGGGTCCTCTACCAGAGCATTTAGTGATCTTAAACCCTGAACCATCTCTCCAGCCTCTATTTTTATTTTTTATGTATATAAGTGTTATGCCTGCGTGTATGTAAATGCACTCATGTCATGCAGCACCCACAGGTGACAGAGGAGGGTGTTAGATCCCTTGGAACTGGAGTTACAGATGGCTATTAGCCACTATGTAGATTCTGGGTTTTGAAATTGAGTCTTCTGCAAGAGCATCCAGTGCTCTTAACCACTGAGCCATCTCTCCAGCCCCTATACATGTTTTATAGCTTTAATGTTCCCCGTTGTTTCCTCATAATCATTCGTCTTTCTAAAATCTTTTTTTTTTCTTTTCTGTTTTCAGATTGGATTTCTGTTGATTTATCTTTAAATCAATCGAATTTTTTTTTCATCTCACGTCTACTAGATTTGGCTTCATAGCTTTTCCCTATAGAGGTTTCCTATTTGTTTCTTAACTGTCAGTGTAGTGTCAGCTCTTTAAGCAGGATTTAAAATTTTTTGAACATACTTACAATAGCTATTTTGAAATCTTTGTTAAATCCACATCCGGGTACACTCAAGAGCTTTTATTGACTATGATTGAGTCACATTTCCTGTTACTTTGTATATCTCATAATTTTTAAATTAAGAATTTAAATAAAAAGTTGTTTTTAATAACTTACTATAACAACTCTGGAATCTGTGTTTTCTCCTTGAGATTGGTTGCTGTTTTTTTTTTTTTTTTTTTTTTTTTTTTTTTTTTTTTGTTTTTTTGAGATAGGGTCTCCCTGTAGCCCCACCTGGCCTGGATTCGCTGTGGAGACCAGGCTGGCCTTGAACTCATAGAGATCCACTTGCCTCTATGGTGATTGATATTTTGCGTGTGTTTTGTTTGATCTGTACTGTTTTCAATAATTTACCTAGACGTAACCGAGTTCCTGTCTCTCAGCTGATGATACCATGGCTAAGTTTATTTTCATTATTTAGCCTTGCTTTTTGAGATTTTGTTTTTTCTGTGAGCTTCAGTTTGTTAGGGCTATCTTGTTTTGTCCATGAATCCACAGGAGTGTAGGTATGGGGGCCAGGTGATTTGCAAAGAGACTAAGTGTTCTTTTCCCAGGGGAGCTTTTCAAGCCTTCCCAGTAATCAAAGATAAATTCAGTCTGTCTGGGCCATCCATAGCTTTCTAGATTATCTGTTAAATTACTAGCTAATATGCTCGAAGGCTCTATGCAGGACTGCAGTCTCAGGCTAGCACTGTGGGCATTTTCCATTTTGCATATGGAATGTGCTAGTGTTTTTTTGACAGTGCTCCTTGGTGTGAGTCTTTTTCTGACTGTAGCTCCCTGCAGTCCTCTTCAGCAATTTTCAGAGCTAATGGTGCTGTGATGATGTCACCTCCAGTATATCCATCTGAGTTCAAATCACAGGTATTCTACCTACTAACTCTCTAACCATAACTCTTCCAGTATAGGAATAGGGGGAATGAGGAGACGCCCAGGTAAGGATGCCTTAGATTCCCACAGCTCCACATCAAGTCCTGCCGTTTTTCACGAAGTAGCAGTTTCAATTACTATTTGATATTTGATTTCCAGAGGTAGGAAGCCAGTCCTCTTGGCAGTTCTGGCCAGTATTATAGGCTTTATTGATCTCTTTTTCTGCCAAGGCCAGAAGAAGCCCCTATTCTGTTGAAATTTTGGAGTTCTTTGTGAAGTTTAGGAACTTTGCTGCCTTATTTAATGCATTTTGTCTCCAGTTGTGTTCACTTGGGATGCTCCTTAGTGCAGTTTGCCTAGTGACTTGTGTGAAGCCCCAACAAGAAAGTAACAAGTCAAGATTGTGGGATTAGGTGCCCCACAGCATAGTCTAGCAGTCAGTTTCTGCCTGGATAGTTCCTACCCTGGCGCTAAGTGGCCATAGTTTATCTGGAAGACTTTAGGATATTCATTATATTTCTGCTGTGATTTTCCTTATTCATAAAATAGGAATAATAGCAATTATCTTTGGAAAACATCAAGAACTTTTCAGATTTGGGGCGATGGTATAATAAGCTTAGAACCTTGCTTACGCTACCCTCCCCAATAAGTTAGCACCATTGTATACCCTGGAAGCTTATTCAGTAGACATCCTTATGAATACATAAGGACAGAGTTTGCTGTCCTAAACCAGCCTAAAGTGGAGAACAACTGTTATCCTGAAGCAAATTTGCTTTCTAAACTGTGTAAGCAATTAAAAAAGAGAAGATAGGGAGATGACTCAGCTGTTAAGCACACAAGTAAGTGGTTACTACACAAGCATTAGTACAGAGTTCAGATCCCCAGAATCCATGTAAATACTGTATGAGCCTTGGAAGATGGAGACATGGGACCCTCAGAGCAAGCTGGCTAGGATGACTAGCCTTCATCAGTTAGCTCTGGGTTTGATTGAGAGACTCTGTCTCATTGAATAAGAGGAAAAAGTGACTGAACATGATTCTGGAAATGGGCGTTGGCCCTCCACATTCAAATGCATCCACATGCATGCACACCCACATGTATGTGTCCACACACATGTAAACATGCATACATACATGCACATACATGAAAACAGAAAACTAAAATTCAAACCTTATCTAGGAACTTTCAGGACCCTTTAGCCCAGAGCTCTGTGAAAGAGACTACATTTCCAAGTTCATGCATGCTGAAACACCGAAATATTGCTGACATAAGATGAAGATAACTGTTTTATAAATACCTTACTTTTTGAGAATTTCATACAATGTATTTTGATCATAGATACCCCAGCTTCTCCCCTTAACTCCTCCCAGATACATCCTCACCTTCCTTTCCCCAAACTTTGTGCTCTCCTTTTTTAAAAAAAAAAATTTAAATAACCCATAATTTCCAATTTGTGCTGCGCATGCATTCCTGGGTGTGGGGCCATCCACTGGAGTGTGGTCCATCTACCTGGAGCCACATTGTTAAAACTTACTCTCCTTCCCTCAGAAGCAATCAACTGAACATAACTGTTCAGTTAGGGGTTGGGGCTCATGAATCCCTTACCTCTACATGCTGGAATGTTGACTGGCTTGATCTTGTGCAGATCTATGCAGGTAACCAAGCTGCAGTGAGTTCATGAGCGCAGTGGTCCCGTCCTGTCCAGAAGGCACTGTTTTGTCCTGGCTCTTGCAGTCCTTCTGTCTCCTCCCCTTCTATGATCCTTGAGCTTTGGGGAGGGAATATGACTGATATCTATATCTTTAAGGATTTCTGTGGAGGAAAATATATGTAATTTGAAAGAATATTGGCCATTCTGCCTTCTGTGCTGCCTAAGTGAAGTTACCTTCTAGCTAGATACACATATTGGGGTTGAAACTTTGCTGCCAGTGCGGGGCATTGGACCATTGGTCCACCTTTTGCATCATTTCCTCTCAGCGCTTGGCTTCTCCTCTCCATTTACATGGAAGAGTATTTTGAAGTAGGGATGTAGAAGGTGCTTACATATTAGTGTGTAATTTGAAGGTCCTGTCCTCTTTCTGTTAGATGTTTATATTAAATACACTTCTGATTGATCACACTGGTAAACAATGCAGAAATAAGATTTTTTTTTCAGGTTTCAAGTTTTAATAGTTTTGTTTAGAATGCTGAAGGCCATTGACTAGAATGGTTTTTCTCTCCACTGCCACTTTACAGTGAGCTAGAAATAGCTTCATTGCCACCTCCTTTGATTGCTGATTCTGAGATCTCTCCATTCACCTTGCTCTGTGGAGATCCTATGTGTCCTCTTCTGTCTGCCACAGTGTTCTTGGTGAAGTGTGATTAAAAAATAAAAATAACTGAGCATGGTGGTGCACGTCTTTAATCTCAGCACTTGAGAGGCAGAGGCAGGCGGATCTCTGTGAGATCAAGGCCAGCCCGGTCTACATAGTGAGTTCTAGGCTAGCTATAGCTACAGGAAGACCCTGTTTCAAAAGACCAAATAAATAAATATATAAAAATACATAAAAATAAATATGAAAAAGGCTTAGAAATCACCTGGTAAAAGCCTGTCACCTTGAGAGGAAAACTCAAATTCTGGAATCAGTTCAAGTTGTGTTGCTAGTAGACAGCAGAGCCTGACTTACAAGTTGGAACCCATGGTCTCATGTCTGCTTTTCTACAACACAGTGCATTTATTTTATGAACAAAATATGTCTCTCTATTTCTTCTCCCTCCCTTTCTTGCTCCCTCTCCCTCCCTCCCCTTCTTCTTCTTCCTCTCTCTCTCTCTCCTCTCCTCCTCCCCCTCTCTTTTCCTCTGTGCTAAGGAAATGTAAGTGAATTAATTTTAAGCTATAGGTTTTTTTGGGTTTCATAACCGTCATGAATGTGATGCAAAACAGATGCTCATCTTAGAGAAAGACAGTATTAGACAGACACGTGTTTTCACAACTTTTCAGCATGAAATTTTATGACAGAACAGTTTCACAACCTCAGTTCTGAAAAATGTACTTATTTATGTTGCTTGCCCCTCACCCCCCAGAACTGCATGCTGCTTGGAGGACAGAAGAACGCAGATGTTCCCCTGGAAGGATATCTAGTCACACCCATACAGAGAATATGCAAGTACCCTCTCCTTTTGAAGGTATTTTATGTGCTATCATTGGAGTATTTTCTTTGGATCTTAATATTTTGCTGGTGGTTTAAAACTTATCATTTAAAGACTAACATTCTAAAACAAAATCCAGATCATAATTACTGGAAAAAATGACTGTTTTGTCATAAATTCGTGTATGGAATAGCAAACAAATCTTCAAAAGAAAAGCCACAAAAGGAGGCTTTTAGTGCTCTTTGCAACAGACGTACTTGTTTGAATTTCATTTAGAGTAAATGCATTAGTTTCAAAAGAGACCCCATTAAATGCATTGTGACTGGTTTACATAGCACTTTAGCCACAGAGCTATTTATTTAACTAAGTCCACTGTTGCTATATTTTTATTTCTGCAAACTTTGGTGACCTGGTGCTAATGAAGTTAAAGGCAAAACTACATAATTTCAGAACTTGGCTTTTAAATCATTATTGTAAGTGAATGGTGTGAGCCACATGGGGCAATCAATGATAGAACATGAAAACACTGAGAATTACAGATAGGAAATCACACAATAATAGTTCTAGGTCTATCATTTTATGGCAGTAACCAGGACTTTTATTATGACACTGTATCATCATATAGTAGCAGCAAATTTTAAAGTATAGCTTTTGTAATTGTAACATTAGAATAGGAAATTTGGAATGGGGTTGAACACACAAGTCCTGAGTTCAAATCACAGGTGTTCTACCTACTAACTCTCTAAGGTGTGTAATCTAACTGTTAAAAAGCCTTTATTTTTCAGTTATAAAACAGAGATGATGATGAGGAGGATGATAATGAAATCAGAACTTATATATACAATAATGTATATATGTATGCATCTGTATATAAATACATGAATATACATTCACATGCATACACATAGGACTGTGTAATGGTGATTAATTTAGCTTTTTTATATCTGTCTTTAGCGCAGCTCTAACTATGTGCTCCGAATATCCATTATTGTTTATAGCTATTTGATTCTGATATATTTAAATAATTATAGATGGCATCTAACCTTTAAAAAATACTATCAAACACTATTGATATGTAAAATGGTGTTCACATTGATTTACTTTATAAATATTATAAATAAGAACTAGAAATAAATTTTTGTTTCAACTTCTATCAACTACACAAATTAACTATCTTGTATATTTTTGTGTGTGTTTATAAATGTATGTGTTGTGATGTGTGCATTGTATGTTCTTGTTAGTGTAGGTATGTGTGTGTGTGTATGCATGCACATTTGTGTGTATACATGTGGAAGCCAGAGACTGACCTAGGATGCTTTTTCCTTAATTGCTCTCCACCTTTGGTTTTGAGACAAAGTCTCTCATTGAACCTGAAACTTATCTATTTGGCTAGGATGGCCAGCCTGTTTCATTTTTCATGAATCCTCCTGTCTCTTGCTCCTAGCCCCAGCACTGGGGTTATGTAAGAGAAACTCAAGTGCATATAAGAACCTCTTGCTTTCCTACTTCATCCTGAGAAACAAAAAAAATTTTCATGAAGTTATACTTCAGATGTGTCTATAATTGTGTTAGCTTCATGATGATGGTGACTGTCATAAAGAAACAAATGACTAATTAAAAAGTATTGTGGTCACAACTGTCTAGACAGTGGGTGAGGTTGTTTAATTTTGTGTTTCTAAACAACAGCTAACAAGACCTTTTGATATATTCAAATGATTACAAATTATTCTGCTTTTGATGTCTGGAATGGCAATAAAATGACTCCCCCAATTAACTAAAACTCAAATAGGGAAGCTATTGGGTACATCAAGTTTCATTTATCACAGATAATGAGCCTGAGTAATTGATGAAGATGGCAGGAATTACTCCTTTAATGATGGAATGTGGTAAAATGTGTTCATTATTTTTCTAGAATATAAGACATACACAAGTTTTGTTTTGTGAGATACTTTTATAGTTTCTCAAAAGATGTTAGAAATTAATTTAGCTTATTTTTGAAATTATGGTATGTGTTTATTTGACGATTTGTTCTATTAAACAATCTAAGAAAAATGAAATTAGCATATATTAATGTGCTTCTGTTAGAACAAAAATCAAATTTATATTTTAAAAAATGACAAGATTCAGGTAAAGTGTTTGATGATTTGAAAGAAGAAACAAAATTCCATTTTTAAAAGCGAAGTAAGTTTTAGGGAGGAATTACAGTGGTTGATAAAATGTGTATTAGAGCAACGCTTACTCACCGACCTTTTGCTTTTGATCTCTATCTTGGAGTTTGTGATGTCACTCAGCAGAGTGCCTCTCACAATTTTTGTAGTTGTCATTTCCTGGTCTGTCTGAACCTGCTGTACCACAGAATTGGAGATCAAAGAGCGATTTGTATTTTGATAAACAGGAGTTGCTGAAGCGGACCCCAAGGAAGCACAGTGACTACTCGGCAGTGATGGAAGCCCTCCAAGCCATGAAAGCTGTCTGTTCCAACATAAATGAGGCCAAGAGACAGATGGAGAAGCTGGAAGTGTTAGAGGAGTGGCAGTCACACATTGAAGGCTGGGAGGTACATGTACTTTGCTCACTAATCAACTTAAAATAGATGTTGAAGTTACATGCTGGATTTCTTCTCACTGAAGGGAACCACAGTGGCCATCTTCCTAGCTATTGCTGAAGGACCTTAATCGATTCTGAAGTGCTTTCATTCTTACTTTAACACATATTCAAGATGGCAGCTATCTGGCTTAATCTCGACCTGAAAAATCTGTGGTGGAAGCAATGAATGTTGTACACCCCCAAGCTTTGTTTCTTTAGAATTTGTGAACCACAGTTCTTTTTCCTGTCTTGATTTAGGTCCGCAAGTACAGAACATGAATCCTTGAGAAAATAAAGGATTATATGTGCTGTGATATTATTTTTAGACTCTTAAACTAGGGGCTTGAAGTTGAATTTTATTTTAAGTTTACCTAATCTCTACATTTTTGTCTCTTCATTTCTAAAATGAAGGAAATCTCTAAGATTTGGGTTTAAAATCTATTCAAGATGAAAAATGTTATGAGTTTTATGATAGAAGACTTTTGTTTTAAGACTAGAAAGCAAATGAAGATCGTGGTTGAGAATCTTTAGATGTTTTCTGCCATGATAACAGGTAATGTGGAATCCTTATTATTTCATAGGGATAATGTCTTACAATACTGCTATAAAAAATAAACTAAAATTCTGTTTTTAAAGTACCTTAATTTAAATGAGTACGATCTTTGGGTTAGCAGTTTTTTTCCTGTGTAAGTAAACAATTAAGATAATACAAAAAATAAAAGTATAAACAAATTGAAAATGAACAACCAAGTACAATAACACATAAATCCAAGTGGATTCCTTTTCTCTTTAGGGATTTGTAGTTGACTAATTTGTTTCTTATCTTCAATCTGTTGGTTTTCATTTAGACCTAAAATCATATCCAACCAGAAATGCAAAGAAATCCCAAACATTGACCCAAGGGGAGCCTCCTATCTGTCCACCCCCTGCTATGAATCATTTAGAATGCTAACTGGGGTCTGACTTAGCTTCCTCTTTGCCTGTGTTCTTCCATTTCCAGTGTCTGGGGTGACCCTATTTCAGCATGAATGCTGCCTCTCTCAATCAGTGAGAATGGTTGTGTGTTTTACAGTTGATTCATGATGATAATTTCTTTCCTGCAGAGCGGTTGTCCTGCTGGGATGAGAAAAATGGAGTCCAGTTTGCTTTTGCAGTTCTGATGTCAGTCAGACATTGGAAGAAAAAATAAACTCTCTTTAAATTGCAGAATTTGTCATAAAATCTGCCAGGCTTTTTACAACAACTTCAGAGACTCTTTTCAGTCCTGTAAGGAAATGGGATCTGCCATAATTTTTTTTCATTTTGCTGTATTGCCTAAATAATTGACTCTACCAGAGAAAGGAGGCCTCGCTTAAACATTATTGATATTGTTTGCACAGCATGTACTAACCTTGGGTTGTGCTGTTACACACATAGCACACAGCAGAGGTTACATCAACTGTACTAGTTGCTGTAATTTGGATCGTGAATGTCCGTCCCCCAAAGGCTCATGTTGTAGAAAGCTTGCCCTTTGGTACTTCTTGTTGTGAGGTTGGTAGAATTTTTAGGAGGTGAGGCCTAATGGACCTAAGTTAGGTCACTGGGGAATGTGCCATTCAAGAGCATATGGAGGTGCTGGGCCTTTCCTGTTACTCTCTTTCTCTTCCTTTCCACCATGAAGCGAGCAACCATCTCTGACACACAATTTTACCTTGATGTGCTGCTGTACCATCACAGTTGAAAGCAACAGAGCCGAGTGGCTAAGCACCCAAATATTGGAAAACATGAGACAAAATAAACCTTTCCTCCTTCTACATTTATATAGCTCAGTTATTTGTTATAGTTACGGAAAGCTAGAACACAAACCCTGGTTTTACCATTGTGAGGGTAAGACAAAAATGGAGCCTCACAGCTGAAGAAGTTTTAGTGGCTGTTCAGGAATTCTGTGGAGTATGTGGTAATTAGAAAGAGCTCCGTCCCAGAAGGTCAGATAAGATGAGCCTCACAGCTGGAGAAGTTTTAGTGGCTGTTCAGGAATTCTGTGGAGTATGTGGTAATTAGAAAGAACTCCGTCCCAGAAGGTCAGATAAGATGATTGGCTAGTTCTAAGGTGTATGGCGATGCCCATGCCACTTGGGGAGATTTTGAGAATGAGTAAATGAGACACAGTCATAGGTTTGAGAATTTGGAGACTTTAGAAGATGGAGCTTGGTGCTGGGCTGAGCCAGCTGTTTGGTAACTTGTGATTAGGTCTGGTTATCCATCCCAGCCCACTATAGATGTGAGCCATTAATCCTTTTTGGGAAGTTGAGGAGAAATTATTAGTCTGAGAGGACCCTGCAGATGCATAGAGTTGGACAGGATGAATTCCAGCCCAGAGGGAAAAAGAATGTATTAAAAGAGTATTAAGTGTTTTCAATTGCTAATAGGATTACTGTTCGCAGCCTGGCAAGATAGCTTTATGTTATTTGTTAAGAGACTCTTGTGGAGTTAAGATAGGCCAAGTTCAGCTGTAGGTGGCATAATAATATTTATGTTAAGGCAGAGTTCTTGAAGAGATTTTGTAGTTAGGATGTTTGGGCAGATGCTCAGAATGAGCTCCTTGTCAAAATCCTACAGACCTTTAGGACCACCTCAGGGGTATGACACTCTTGCATCAATCACTAAAATGCTCTTGACTAGCATCTAAGTCTTACACACTATGAACCTGCACTATTTCCATGCTAGATAGAAATTCTTTCACATAGGTAATTTAACTATCCATGATCTTATTGTCCCATTAAGCAAATAAAGGTTTTGCTTTTACAATAAATTCTCACAGGTAACTTGCCCATCTAGAACTTTGTCCTACTAAATGATCATTACACTTGTATGTGGAATTTATATAAACAAACAATTGAAATGTATTGTTCCCCATCATATGACATAAGGCACAAAAGTATCGCCTTTGAGGAGGTTTGCTCTTTAGTCTGGGCTCCAACCATTTTCTCTGAGGCAACATGTCAGTCTTCATTGACAAACAGTGTGGATGGTTTCAAAGGTCCAGTGAAGTGAGTGAAAATGCTTTGAATATTGTAAAATGTTCTGCAAACATGAGGCAATATTTTAAAGCACAACACTTCCGTACTAGAGACTAATTCAGAAGGACATGAACTTCTGGGGGATTAGCGCAGCTGTGAGTCTCTACTTTCTGAGGTTCATGTCCTTCTGAATTAGTCCCTACTATGGCACTAAGTTACTTGGGCAATACAACATTTTCTTCAAACTTGAGATGCAATTGAGATTCTAGTCAGTTGTTTCATATCACAGGCAGGTAAGCAGAAATTTGTGCAAGGAGAAATGTTATCATATTGCTGGTATGCAGTAGACATGTTGAAAATTTGACCTTAGAATTCTTTTTGATAAAATAGCCACAGTTGTTTAATGACTAAATACATATTTATTAAAAAATAGGTGATGTTAAGAATTAAATATTGGCCTTAATTTTAAAAATGAAGATAAAATACAAACCGTGTAGAATAACATGCATTTTTAGAGGACTACTCAGTGATGCCGAAATACACAGTAGATATTAAAGAAGAAAATAGAAAAGGAAAACTACACCGGTCAGTGTAGAGGAAACACTATGCAGTGGCTTCGATACTACAGAGCACTTTGAATCTGCTGATAACTTTTTGTTACCAACTTTTTGTATAAAATACTTATATTTATTAATACAATAAATACTTGTATTTATTAAATAAGCACCAACAGGTCAGGGAATGTATTTTAAAGATTTCTGCCATATAGGAATATTTACTAGCATCTGAATATGTTAATTTGAATAATGTACTTGGAATATTTATTTAATATTCCAGTTAGGATAACATTGCACTATAGTAACTTACCATGCTGGGTCAGCTAATATATGTTACCCAGGACAGTTAAAGGGGAGTTGTTATGTAGCTGTTGCAAAATTGCTACTAATAAAACTAATAAAGACACTTTCCATAATATTTTGTTGGTTATTATGTAAGAATCAACTTGATAAGTTTCTTTTTTATATGTAATTTTGTTCTAATTATTCTTATAATAAAAATATATTAATTATAAGTAAT
>NW_008356952.1:1700183-1703754 GCF_000622305.1 Nannospalax galili
GCTGGCCTGGAACTGCTATGTAGACCAGGCTGGCCTTGAACTCACAGAGATTCGCCTGCCTCTGCCTCCCGAGTGCTGGGATTAAAGGCGTGCGCCTTTTAAAAGGAAATTTCCAAAACATAATATGTTTGTAATATAGATAAACAAGTGAACACAGTAACTCTTTCCCTTTGCTTTCATTTTAGAATTCTTTATTATAGATCTTAATTTTAATGTAATTCTTAACAACTGACTACAAAATGTATACTAATAATTATTGTGAATATGTTAAACTTTAAAATTAGTGTTCTGAAATTTAAATATCAATGCCAAAAGATAGAAACATTGATTTAGACAAGAACCAGAAATTTACCAACAGATTAAAAGAAACCAGACACATTTAAAGCTGAAACATCGTTGCCAATGAGAACAGTTACAGATTGCTACTGAAAATGTCCACTGTCTTTTCAAAAAATCCAACTCAGTGCGTCTGTTATGATAGGTTACATAGGAGCAAATGGATGACAGAGCTGATGGAAGATGAGAGTGGATGCAGCAGCCCTGCAGGAGTCCAGTGCTCTGCTCTGAGCTGTGTGCGCTGACGTTCCTTCTATGCAGAGCTTTCTGCTGAAGCCTCAGGGCTGGCTGCTTCCCTCTGGTGCTTCCTTTCACTCTCTCAAGGCTAGCTCTGTGTGAAGAATCTGCTTTCTCACTGATTCTTGAGCCTTTGTCAGCACTCGAGGCCTTATTTAGATAAGTGTATTCCTTTAATATATAGGATGGAGGGCCTTTGCCAAGCTTCCTAAAAGTATTCTGTTTTTAATTAAATGATTTATTTTATTTAATTATATGTGTGTCTATGTGTGGGTATATGCACATGAGTGTAGTGTCCCTGGAGGACAGAACAGGGCTTTGGATTCTCTGGAGCTGGAGTTTCGAGTTGTGAGCTTTCTGACATGGGTGCTGGGAACCAAACTCAAGTCTTCTGAAAGAGGAGCCAGCGTTCCATTTTTCTGTTTTTTTTTTTTTTTTCTTTCTCATTCTTTTTCCTTCTCCATACTTAGAGTAGATCTATAAATTGATACCCTCTAATAATTTCGGTAACTTTTATGTACTTTGTTAAGTGTTCATAGATCTTTTTCCCAATAGGGAAAAACAAAGAAGAAAGGAAAAGTGTGACCATTAATGTAATGAATGGCTTTGACATGATCTTCCCTAATAAGGCAGATCACATGATTCTATATGCTGAGGTACCATCAGTTGTCTTGAGGCAGACCCAGAGTGCCTGTGTGACCGGCCAGGTGAACAACAAATGAGACAGACTATATTTGCCGAACTACTTTTACTGTTTGAAATTAATCTGGTACATATATTGCCCCTTAATAAAAACAAGTGCAGTTTTAAAGAAAAGAATAATTGAGTACAAAAATTCAGTCAGGGCGGTGGGTGTGCCTCAGTATACAGTGTCTAATTTTCATGATGCCATTCATCACATCTTCAGAACCACAAAAACAAATTAAAAAAATGAAGTAATCAGACACTCCAATTTTTCTCTTTTCCTGATTCAGGGATCCAACATTACTGATACCTGCACTGAGATGCTGATGTGTGGAGTGTTACTGAAAATTTCTTCTGGAAATATTCAGGAACGGGTGTTTTTTCTTTTCGATAATCTTTTGGTGTACTGCAAAAGGAAACACAGGTAAGGCCATAAAGAAGTCACACTTCTTGTGGTGGTTTGAAGAAGAAATGTCTGCCATAGGCTCATGTATTTGAGCCCTTGGCTCCCAGCTGGTGATGCAAAGGTTTAGGATGTGTGGCCTTGCTTTAGAAAGCATGTCACTCACTGGGAATGGGCTGTGAGAGTTCATAGCCTGGTCCCATTGCCAATCTCTTCTCTCTCTCTCTCTCTCTCTCTCTCTCTCTCTCTCTCTCTTCCCCCCCATCCTTGTGTGTGCTTAAAGATGTGAGCTCTCAGCTTTTTCTTGGGCTATGTCCTGCTGTGCTTCTCCCCCATGATTGACATTTAGTCCCCTGGACCCATGCCCAAATAAATTTGGTTCTATACTTTGCCTAGTTCATGATATTTTATCACAGCATCAGAAAAGTAACTAAGACACATCAGAATTATTTTTCCTATCTCTTAGGTTCCTCTTATTCCTTGAAGCATCCCAGAACTCATCACCTCACCTGCAAACTGCTCCACAGTTCCATCCTACCCTGCCTGCTTTCTTTATCTGCTTGATAACCCTGAATGACATGGCACTCTTCTTTTGTGACACCTTCCTCCATGGCATTTGTGGCGTGGGGGGGGCATAGAAGGGGTGGGCAGGTTGGTGTGTTCTTGTTTCCCAATTCTGGTTCTGAAGCATTTCCTCTTCCACCCGCATGAGTCCTAGCAATGTGATTCATCAGTCTTTTCCACACACCGTTTACAGAGCACACTGCTTCTCTGCTGCACACAGATTCCATGATTGCTTTAGCTCCTAGATCTTTCTTTCCTTCAGTCCCACTCTTGTCACTAAGGGGGTGGGAGAAGGTTTCAAAATTCATGTAGACGATTTGTCTAGAACTTTGGGCCCATGGTCTCTTTCCCTGAGATGATCCTTCACCAGTCCTATGTCTGTGCTTGAAGCTTGTGAACACAGCAGTTATGAACTTGTAATCCACATTTTAACCATCCCAATCTGAATGCATATATCGCATCAACCATACAGGATTTACAAAGTTAATATCAGCGTGTAAATGCTGGTATGATGTGGTCTTATGGTCTTAATTGTTAAATAAATTAACTAAAAAAATTTATAAAAGTAAAGTCTTATTGTGTGCAAAGAATATCTTGAATGTGCAAGGTGGACCACACAGTGGCTAGAAATGGGAATAACTAAATAGACTGATGTGCCCATTTCTTTCTGGATTAGAGAAGCCCTTGTGAATGTACCATCTTTTTCTTCAAATTAGAATGTATTTCATTTACACGTTTCACCTTAACATAGACCTTTAAAGATCTAGAGATACTTTGGATAGTAGAGTAAACTGAACCTCCTTCAAAGTCCCATAATGTTGTAATTACAAATTCCAAGGAAGCGATGCATTCCTTTTGGTTCTTGGGTTTCATTTTTTAAAATAAAAAATATATATATATATCAGTGTTATGCTGGGCCTGTGGAGGTCAGAAGAGGGTGTTGGATCTGATCCCCTGGACCTGGAGTCATGTGGATGCTGGGACCTGAAACTCGATACTCTGCAAGAGCAATAGTAGCTCTTAACAGCTGAGCCATCTCTCCTTCTTTTAAAAGTAGTGTCAAGGCTGGAGAGATGGCTCAGTGGTTAAGAGCATTGACTGCTCTTGCAGAGGACCCTGGTTCAATTCCCAGCACCCACATGACAGCGACAAACTGTCCTTAACTCCAGTTCCAGGGGAATCCGACGCCCTCTTCTGACCTCTGTGGCATTGCATGACATGGGTGCACTCACATACACGCAGGCAATACACTCATACACATAAAAATAATAACTAAAATATTTAAAAAATAAAAGTGCCGGGCATGGTGGCACACGCCTTTAATCCCAGCACTGGGGAGGCAGAGGC
>NW_008356952.1:1703819-1713589 GCF_000622305.1 Nannospalax galili
ATAAATAAATAAATAAATAAATAAATAAATAAATAATTGTAGTGTCTTAGGTTGGGTGTCCCTTCTTTGTATCTTCTTAATGCTGTTAAAGCTATGATAGACTAATTTAAAAAGTGATTTGTGGGCCTGGTGTGTTGGTGCATGCCTTTAATCTCAGCACTTTGGAGGCAGCGGCAGGTGCATCTCTGTGAGTTCAAGGCCAGCCTGGTCTACATAGTGATTTCCAGGCCAGCTGAGGCCACAGGGGAGACCCCATCTCAAAAAAAGACCAAAAAAATTGATTTATGATGTAATATTTAATACTTGTGAATAAGATTTTGCTTAGTTTGTCTTGTTGATGACTTTCTAAGATATTATCATAGAATAATTAAATTCTTCTGATTTATATTTTCTATTCAGCAGTTTCTGACTTGTATATTCACTTTTGTACAATTTATTCATTGTAGCTGCTGCATGATATACTAATGGTTCAATATCCCATTTGATTAATTATGGTTTAAATATTCCTTCTCTGTTACTGGACTTTAAGGCTATTTTCAGCTTTTTGCTACTGTACATGAATACTGGTAACATAAAATACATAGTTAGAAGAGAAAGATTATAGAATACATATATATATGTATATATCTAGTGGACAAATGGCTCAGTGGTTAAGAGCACTGGCTGGCAGTGGACAGTGGACCCAGGTTTGATTCCTAGTAACCACACGGCAGCTGACAACCATCCGTAACCCCAGTTCCAGAGGATCCAGTGCTCTTTTCTGACTGCCATGGCCATTGCACTACATGGAGGCATACACTTATACATATAAAATCAAGAAAGAAATGAATATATAAATATTCAATTTCAGCACACAAAACCAGATTGTCCTTAATTTTTATATAGAGCCATTTTCTTGAGAAATCAAAGATATCTCAATTCAAGCCACATGTTAGAGTATTAATCAGATATTTGATAGATTTTCATATTGGATTTCAACATCATCTGGTTAAGATACAAAACCTGTTCAAACTTCAAAGAAGAATAATAAAGAAAATGAATAATTTGGAAAACAGGACCCAGTAATGGATTCTTTTCTGTGTGTGTGTATATGTTGTGACTATGTGTATTTTTGTGTGGGCATGTGAGTGTCTGTGTGTTTATGTGTGTGTTTATTTGCGTATGTGTTTGTGCATGTATTTGTGTGTATGCTGTGTTGTTTAGTGTATCTTGTGTCTGTGTTATGTGTGTGTGTATCCATGATTATTTTGCCTTCAACAAAAACTGTCATCAAGGATATTAAAAAAAAATTCTTTATGTGTATGAGTGTATTGTCTGCATATATGTAAGTGCACTTGTGTCATATAATGCCTGAGGAGGTCAGAAGAGGGCATTGGACCCCCTGGAACTGGAGTTATGGATGGCTATTATCCCCCATATGGGTGCTGGGGACTGAACCTGGGTCCTCTTCAAGAGCAGTCAGTGTTCTTAAGTGCTGAGGTATCACTCCAGCCCTTGTCCTCAAGGATATTGAACCTATTACATATGACTGGTTTTGAGAAAAAAAATCACCAACTCACAAGAAATTATATCTCATATGATACTATTTTCTATGCTGTAGAACATATAGTTACCTGCATATTCATGTACTTAACATAAATGTACAAATAATGAAATTATGCAGCTTCGACTGTAATTGCCAAATAAGTTTAAGAAGAAAAATATTACTCAGCTAAATATTTGATGTTTGGAAAATGCCTGCTGTAGTGTATAATGTGAACCGAATATAAGCATAAATGTTGACATTCTATGATCCCAATTTTCCTAGCACCTGACCTGAACTTCTTATTTATGGTATTTATATAGGAGTTGTAAGAAGGGATGTTTAGCAATTGTGGTCAAAGTGAGCATTATTTGGAGTGTGGGTTGGTGAAGGTTTGGGACTGCAGGTTCTCTAGTCAGATGACTTTAGTTTTCTTTAGTAGTGATGAAAGACTGCTAATGTAGATGAAGGATTTTAGGACTGATTAACCAGACATGTTGTGCTTTCCAAAGAAGGAGTCAGGGCAGGTGAAGGGTCTGGACACAGCTCCCAGTGTCATCCTGTCACCTTAGGGAAGGTCTCTGCTTAGATAAGAGGAGTGTGGGCATGGCAGTTAGTGGACAAGTGGTTTATCTTGTGCTAGCTATGTCTATATGAGAGGATATATTAATCTTTCTTTCCATATATTAAATTCTACCCCAACTTTTGTTAATGAGTCAGATTAAAGACTATGTCAGTTGAAATCTCTTGATTGCCTGAGTGTTTTAAAATTTTGCATAATCTTTGAGATTCTTTAATTACTATTTAACTAAAAGAAAACCCTGTTCCTTGTTTAATTATTCTAATACATAGCTGTGGAGTTCTTTGTTGCGGGTGTCCATATGTAGACCTGGGTGGAATTTTTATTTTGTTACACTTTTTCTAGTTTCAAATTGTAGATTATCTTAAAAATAAGGCTTTTAAGAAGGATTATAAATGTACTAAAAGTCTTGCTTAACAAGTATATGGTGATCATATCATAGAAGTACAGGAAAAAATATTTAATTTTTTATTTTATGTGTATGAATGCATTGCTTGCATGTATATAAGTGCACTTGTGTCATGCAATGCTCACAGAGGTCAGAAGAGGGTGTTGGATTCCTTGGAACTGGAGTAAGGGACAGAGTGGATGGTTGTTAGCTGCCATGTGGATGCTAGGAACCAAACCTGGGTTTTCTGCAAGAGCAACGAATGTTCCTAACTACTGAACCATCTTTCCAGTTCCAAGAAAAATATTTTTACAGCTGAATATTGCTCCACTTACAAAATTCCAGCTTTGCCAGTTTCTTTGAGGAAGAATCAGTAGAACTGTTTGTTTATCTGGGCTTTAAAAAGTGGAAATTACCAGCAACTGGAAAACAAGACTCAAAGGTGAAAATCTCAAACGCAGCATTACAGCAACCGGGTTGGCTTGACAGTGTTGAAGTCTTATGTTGAGGAAATGTGCATAACTGCACACCCACTGTGCTACAGTCTGCAGCCCAAAACTTCAGTCTAATTTTTAAATTCATATATCATGGACTCATTTGGTAGAGTGCATACCTAGTGTACAAGTGATACAGGGGAGAAACCGGCTCCCCTGGAGGGTCTAATAAAAAAATTTAAGAATGTACTCAAATGGAAGCTTCAGGACAACTTTATTTGAATTTAGGGAAAAACCCTCAGGGCAGGGAAGCCATTGATCTCAGCAGCTGCCTTGAGAATGAGAATGAAAAGAAGAAAAAAAGTTTAGAGCCACCTTGGAGGTCAGAGAGACACCTGGCAGCTAGCAGCTACATGACAGGGACAGGGAGTCCTAGAGCAAAGGGTAAACCCCAAACCCAGCCCCAAGCATTAAGGAAAGCATGATTAGAAAAGAGAAAAAGAAAAGTGATGTTATTCTTTTCTGGAGAAATTGGAAAGGTGGGCAGGACTTACAGAGAGCCACACATCAGCGACCTAGACCCACAAGAACAGCACTAAGGGGGGGGGGGATTCCAGACAGGAGAAGTTCACCATCTCATTGATGCATTGGTGTTCTTCCCATCTCTATAGCATAATTTAAGGTGAACCTGCCCTCCTAGGGTGCTGCTATGACCAGGTGATCTGGCAAAACTGGAAAGTTAAGTCTTCAAGCCACATTCTATTTTGACCAGCCTTCTCCCAGGGGCTTTTTGCTACTGTAACATAAACAGCCCTGGGCTAGATCTCCACAAGAAGCCCTGGGCTAGATCTCCAGCGCCATACAGTTGGTATAGCCAGGCACACCTGTAATCCCAAACTTGGGAAGTGCAGGCAGGAGGATCAGAAATTCAAGATCATTCTCTGTTATATAGCAGACCTGAGGCCTGCTTGGGACACTTGAGACCCTGCCTAGTAAGTCCCCTCTTCCCCTAAAATTTGTATGTCAGTCACAGAATGTGCAGCAGCCAGTAACACTGTGAATAAGAAGACTCAAGGAAAACCACCTGCCAAAACCTGTTCTTGGTATTGATCAAATTGGGGCCCCTTTTCCAAAGAATTTCTTAAAACATGCTATTTTACACTGTTAAAGTTCAGTAACAAAATCTTTGTGACTTCCTTCATTTCAAGACGGTTAAAGAACAGCAAGGCGTCTACAGATGGACATCGGTACGTTTTTCGAGGCCGGATCAACACCGAGGTGATGGAAGTGGAGAATGTGGATGACGGCACTGGTAGGTGCCATCAGTAAAGCCCTCATAAGACAGGAACCTTGGCTGAATAATTTACCTGCAATGCATCAGAATATACAAATGCTTTGTTAGGTACACTTGCTGTATGAGCAGTGGAGTATGGTGAGATGAAGGTGTACTGGGTTCCTGTGAAACTTGAAAATTGGGCTTGGTTGAAACACAGTAGCCTTAAAGAAAAACTACTGAAAGGTAGCTACACCATTGCTGTGTCTGAGTGTGTCTGTTTTGCTTTAATACCACAGGACAGTCACAATTGCTGGGTTATAAAGTATGTGTGCAGAAACTCATGAGTGAATTCTCCTGAAGTAATATTTATATGTATGATATTCTGTTGTATAACATTTTTACCATAGAATATGAAAGATGGTAAGTTTGCTTTAGCTGTGACTGTTACACATGGATAGTTGCCAGTTGACCTGTACAGGGAAATTGCGTGGTGGTTATCTAAGTAATTTTAAGTATTAATTTTAAGTACTTTATTATTAAAGAGTAAATGTTTTCTTCTGAGATTTGGCCATTTTAGCTATATTATTAATTCTCCCTGCCTACATACATAGGAGTTCTTTCTGTCTTCTTACATCTTCTCCAACTTGATTCTTTGTTATTTTATAATTTTTACTGTCTAGGTCTATTTGTATACCTTTTATTTGTTTCTCTTACCTTATCCCTCTGACTACAATTTCAAGTGCTATGTTTCAGTATGAATGGTGGGAAGGGGCACGCCACACGTTCCTGATTTTATAGTAATTATTTTCATTGCTTTTCAGTCAGTGTGTTGGTGTTTGTGGGTTTGTTATATGAAGTCTTTACTTCTAGCTTTTTTCAGAGCTTTTCAAGAAGGAATAGTGACTTTTGTCAAAGACTTTTTCTACGTCTATTGAGACGATCTCATGATTTCTATCCTTGACTATTTCTGTGATGTAGTACCATTATTTATTGCATATGTGGAATCTTATTTGCATACCGTGACTCAAACAAACGTCATATGGCGTATCATCTTTTTACCATGCTGCTGAATTCTGTTGGAAAGCATTTCGTTGGAGAAATTTCAGTTTATGTTCATCTAGGATATCAATCTATGGTCTTCTTTTTTGGTGTATCCTTATCGCTTTTAGTATAAGAATAATACAGGCTTCATAAAATGGCTTTGAAAGTTTTCTTTGCATTTCCATTTTATGAAAAAGTTTGACGATCACTGATGTTATTTCTCCTTTGTAAGTCTGGGAAAGTTCAGCTGTGATCTGTCCAGTCCTGGCTTTTATTTTTAGGAGACTATTAGAGGTTTTTTTTTGTTTTTGTTTTTGTTTTTAATCTCAATGCTTATTACTGACTGTTATTTAAAAATGAATTAATATGCTCATTTCAATTTTGATAGGCCATATCTGCCTAGAACCTTTCCAATATATTGACTTATATTTTCTCAAAATATTTCTGAATGGTCCTGTGGGATTCAGTGTTACTTATTACAATATCCTTTCTCTTACCTCTAATTTTCTTTATTTAAGCTTTTCCTCTATCTTGTTTTTCATACTTTTATTCTGTATCTGGAACTTTCGTTTACATCAGTATTTTGTAGACTAATGCACAGTAACAAATAATGGGTTCTGCCAGGCATGGTGGTGCATGCCTGTAGTCCCAGAACTTGGGAGGCAGAGGCAGGCGGTTCTCTGTGAGTTCAAGGCCAGCCTGGTCTACATAATGAGTTCCAGGCCAGCTGGAGCTACAAGGAGACCCTGTTTTGAAAAGACCAAACAACAACAACAACAACAACAACAACAAAACAGTAATTAATGGGTTCTTCAAAGAAATGAAAAAAGATTGACAAACCCATAACTAAACAAACCGAAAAAGGGAGAAGAGCCAAATTAATAAAGTTAGAGGTGAGAAAGAGGTGGCAACTACAGAGTCCAGTTGAATTCAGAGAATCATGAGTTAATACCTTGAAAAATTCCCTCAGACTAGAGCATCTAGAATAAATTATTTCTTCCTAGAAACATGATTCACGAAAATTAAATCAATAGAGTATAAACAACTTAAGGGGATCCATAACAATCAGTGAAATTGAAGCAATAATTAAAAATCTCCCAACAGAGAAACCTAAGCTATGGATAGAACCACTGTTGAAGTCTACCAATCCATTAAAGGACTAACCTGCCTCAGACCATTCTGTAAAAAAAAAAAACAAAAAAAAAAACCAACAAATAAACAAGTCTCATCACAAGGATGTGAAGTTGGTGCAATACATGGGAATTAGTAAATATAATATAGCACATAAACAGACTCAAGGACAGAAACCACATGATTACCTCTATTGATGTAAAAGGCTTTTGACAAATTTTGACATCTCTTCGTGATAAAAAGCCTGAGGAAAGTGAGAATAGAAGCGACAGTCCTCAGCATAATAGATACTATATATCACAAATCTATACCTAACATTTCAGTACATGGAAAAAGAGAAAATTTCCTGTAAAGTCTATGAGAAAAGGTCCAACTCTATTCACTCCTATTTAACACAGTGCTCAAAGTCTTTGGTAGAACATTACAAAAGAAGAAAAACTTAAAAAGATACAAATAAAGATGGAGGAAGTCAAAATTATCCCCTGTGCACAGATGATGTGATCCTATACCTAAACACTCTAAAAGATTTTTATACATAACAGATGCTTTCCACCAGAAAACTCTTTGAATGAATAAATACTTTCAGCAAAAGAGCAGGATGCAAAATCAACATACTAGAATCAGTCATTTTTTAAATAAAACAATGACAAATTTTTCAAGAAAGAAAACAGGGAAGAATCTCACTCAAAAAAGCATTACAAAATACCCAGGAATAAATCTACCCAGGAAAGTAAGAGACTTACACAATGAAAACTTTAAGATAATGAAGAAATTAAAGGGCACACCAGAGGATAGAAAGAACTTTTATGTTCATGAATTGGCAAAAGCAATACTGTAAATGAGTAGTGTTACTGAAAGCAGTCTACAGACTCAACACAATATCAAAATTCTAGTGACATTCTATACAAAATTAGAAGAGACAATCTTAAAATTCATACAGAAGCAAAAAAGACCCTGGAGAGACTAAGCAATCCTTGGCAGAAAGAACAATGCGGTGCACAAGACCTGTGCAAGCCCAAGCCAGATAAAAATCCAGCATGGGTCCGGGAGGTGGGCAAGAAACCCCACCCCTAAGTGAAGATCTATTGATAATTGATAGCTACTGGGAGACTGAGAGTCAGTTTTCAAGAGTGTTTTGCCTGTTAGGTTGACCAGACTCCAACGGATGGATCCACATCCAAGAACATTTAGGAGGCACAAATTAGATTCGGCATGCCTTTATAAAAGAAAAATAATAATATGGGACTGGAGAAATGGCTCAGTGGTTAAGAGTACTGACTATTCTTGCAGAGGACCCAGGTTCAATTCCCATTGATTGATTTTTCTCCCTTAGCAGCTTACATAGTGTCCTCTAAAACTATGAGAGCTAGTCTTCAGGGAGGAGACTTCTGGGTCAGTTTCAGCTCCATTTCTCCAAGTCCTGTCTCTGAAGTATGTCCTGTCTTCAGCAATAGGGTCTTACTTTCAAGTTCTGGGAGGTAATCAAAGGCTGTGGCAATAGCCTGTGTTATTTTGAGATTCTTCTTGGACTATCTGATCAACAATTTGAAGGGAGGTTTCTCCTGTCTGGCACTTATTACCTAGCCTTCAGCTAGCTCAGATTTTAAATCAGGACCTCTGGTCCTGAAAGATCTGGGCTAAGCTGATTATGTCCACTGCCAAATACCATGTTTGGATGCTGGATAAGATGAATGAGGAATGGAAAAGTATTATCAGACTTAACTGACATTGTTGAAACCAAAATTCAAGAGCTACACCTTCTCTAGACAGAAATAATAAAATTGAATGAGTTGAGGTAGAGTTTTAAGCATGCCTGGAACTTCTGATGGAAATTTAAATGGAATAATATTCATTTCATTTGAATTATGGAAACACTTATTACCGTTATAGTCTATAGATGTAAAATAAAATGCGCAATAGAAAAGACAGAAACTATCAGAAAATTGATTGCATTGCTTTAGTTCAAAGCTAGCAAGAGAAATAATTGTATTTGGAATGGGACTCAATTAGCTTTCAGATGACATGTAAATAAATCTCTAATCTTTTTAAAATTTTCATTTCCTTATTTTTTTATTTTATTTTACATATATGAGTGTTTGCTCTGCATGTGTGTAATTGCACCCATGTCATGCAATTGCTGCAGAGGCCAGAAGAGGGCATTGGATTCCTTGGAACTAGATTTATAGGCAGTTGTTAGCTATCATGTAGGTGCTGGGAACCCTGTAAAAGAGTTCTGCAACCCCTGTAAAAGCAGCCAGTGATTTTAACTGCTGAGCCATCTCTCCATCCCCTCAATTTTTTAAAGAAACAATTATTTTGTCTTTTGTTTTTCAGTGCTAAGCTCCAAACCCAAGGCTTTACACTTCATAGCCAACTGCTTTACCCCAAACCCTTCAGAAATATTATGATATATTCTATGTATAATGTTTAATGGTTTGTATACTATCATTGTTATTCCTTGGCATAGAAAAATTTAATTGATGATATATCCTTCAAAGGTAAAAAAAATATATATATATTTGTTTTCTACCAAGTTACTTTTTATGTTAGGTAAGGGCAATAGTATTTTAGTTTATATCCAGATTTGCATTCAGCCATTCTCTGGATTTCAAAGTTCATTTCAGTGACTCTAACTTATTTCTTTGAGGACTGTTGCTGAGAATATTAGTTTGATCATAAAGTTGTAAAAAGATCTAATATAAAAACAAAAGTAGGAAAGTTACTGAACTTCCTAAGATGAACTTTCATAGTAATTTTTGAATTCTCTTTTAAGAACTAGTTTATGTGGTTTGATAGAAGTCAGGAGTGAAGAATGGTGACATAGAACATGTGGTGTGTATTTGAGTGCTGGGTAACCTACAGGCTCCAAGACAGTACTCAGATTGGAAGGAGAGAGCATAAGCTTTTTAAGTCTTAATATAGTTTGTTCATTTGCTTTGTTTTATTTTGATGTGATGGGTATTGAACCCAGGTCTCTTTGTAGGTTAGGAAGCATAATACCACTTTTCTATTTTATTTTAATAAAATGTTCTTTAAAAGTTAAATCTCTTAAAATAAAAAATGCAGCTCTTGTTCTCAGTATAAACATTTAGAATAATTTTAAGGTATTGAATATATTACTGTACTACACTTTGCTTTAAGTGAGATTTTAGAATATTTTCTTTTTGGCTGGTCTGGTAGCTCATGACTTTAATCCCAGCACTCAGGTGGATCTTCGTGGAATGGAAGCCAACCTGGTTTACACAATGTGTTCCAGTTGATAGTGTGTTCCTATAGCTAGGGCTACAGAGAGCTCCTGTCTCAAAACAAAACAAAACAAAACAAAAAAACAAAAACAACAACTCTCTGCAAACCTCCAATAAAATAAAATGAAATAAAAATTTTCTTTGTGTATATTT
>NW_008356952.1:1713658-1713817 GCF_000622305.1 Nannospalax galili
TATGAGCTATTGTAGTTTTCACCTAGATAAAAGTATTATATTAATGATAGTCATCTTTATCTCTTGCCTTATCACCAAAAGCACACAGTTTATAATTGTTGTATAATAGCCAACCTAAAAGATAAATCGCACATACCTTAACTGCAGCTTGCATAAACT
>NW_008356952.1:1713959-1718758 GCF_000622305.1 Nannospalax galili
ATACAAAGAACATAATCTTATCTGATATATTTAAAAATATAATACTATTAAGTGAATTTGAGTATTCAAAAATGTTAAGAGATGAGCTACTTTTTAGTTTTAAAGAGAAATATGAATTTTTTCATTTTGTCATAGTGGCCTGTTATATTGGATGCCAGAAATTTTTCTTGAATTATTTGATAAGATCAAAGATTTATTCCAAAAACAATTTTATTCATATTAAATTTTTTTATCAGTGAGCTGCAATTTAACATTTTTTTCCTTAGGAAAGTATTCATTCTCTGTTGATTTACCATAATGAGAACTGGAGTCATTATAGTGACATAAGTTATTAATAGTAGGTGTTTTGAGTAGATATTTTGGCAATGTCTTCTGTTTCTAAGCATGTGTATACAGTACTTGAATATTGTCCATCTTATTAAAATACAAACATTATTAAATGGATGCCACTTTGCCCACGGAGATTTATAGTACCTCCATCTTGGAAGGCCTCCATCTCATTACATAAAACTATGCTGAATTAAGAGAAAGTAATTAAGGGTTTGCCCCTTGAATATTACTAGTTTTATAAGAAATTAGATACTAGAGCCTTTTGATCTTATACATTCTATATTGAATGAGCAGAAGTTTTAATTTCATTTTCATTTTCTTTCAGACACCTTATATAACATTAATATTTTAGATACATTGAAGCTTACAAATTTCTGTTAATTGGTTCTTTCATTAAAATTTTTTTCTTTTTTTTTGTTTTTGAGACAGGGTCTCCCTGTAGCCCCTGCTGTGCCCTGCTGTCCTGGAACTCACTATGTAGGCCAGGCTGGCCTTGAACTCATGGAGATCCGCCTGCCTCTGCCTCCTGAGTGCTGGCATTAAAGGCGTGTGCCACCATGCCCCGCTTAAAAATATTTTTAGTTCCTACATAGGTCAAAGAGGCTGGGGGTGGGGGCGTAGCTCACTGGTTGAGTGTACAGTTAGCATGCAAGGTTTCTGGGTTGTATTCTAGCAACAAAAGAAAAGAAGACAAAACCTACTGATGAGAGAGCACTGTTGTGTTTTTCCTTGATCTTAGTGTGATGCTTTGAATGGATACGTTTCTTATTTTGAGTATATTGAACAATGTGCTATGGTTAAAATGATGATGCTAGCAATAGAACATTATATTTTGATGTGAGAGGCAACTGATTATTTTGTAAAGTATATGCTAACAATAATAAACATACGTACTGCATTTTGAGACTTGTTAGAGTATATATGGATATATATCCATATGCATATATGTAAAACCTGTAAGTTTAAAATGACAAATGATGACTGGGTATGGTGGCACATGCCTTTAAACACAGCACTTGGGAGACAGAGGGAGGTGGATCTCTGTGAGATTAAGGTTAGCCTAGACTACATAGTAAGTTCCAGGCCAGCTGGAGCTATAGGAAGACCCTGTCCCAAAAAGATAAAAATAAATAAATAAATAAATAAATAAATAAATAAATAAAATTACAAATGACTTTTAGAGATATTATAGAAAGCTATTATCATTTGAATTTTAAATGGAGCATTATTATTCTTTCATTTAAAATTATACAATACTGGACCTCAGAGATGGCTCAGAGGTGAAGAGCGTTTGCTGCTTTTCCAGAGGACCTCAGTTTGGTTTTTAGCATTCATGAGTAGCTCACAATCACCTGTAACTTGAGCACCAGGGGATCCACCCAGTGCCCTCTTCTGTCCTTAGTAGGCACCCCTACACATGTGACAGACACACATATATACACACAAGTAAAAAATAATAAAACTTTAAAAATTATATATCATCTTTTTTTGCCAAAATTCTATTTGAGTGCCACAATCAACATGATCTTTGGGAAGGTAGACATTTTAGAATGAGTTAATGAGCTCTGTGTCTGTACATCAGAACTATAATTGCATGATACCACTCTTTGCTTACATGTCTGGTTCTGGGTTTAATTGTATCATTTCCAAAGGAAGTTTGAATGCACAAGCTGGAACAGTGAAGCTAGGTTTCATTGAAGAAGCGGTGTGCCCTTAAAAGAACTAGTCCATGCTGAGAGAGCAAAGAGGGTAGTTTGATGAGAACCTCAGCCATCAAAATGGACCAGTATTTGTATGCAGGCAGGAGAGGAGCAGACTGGACAGAGTTGTGGGAGTGCATTTGAATATCATGGAAAGTGGCATCAGACTGAGTGGGGATAGAAAAATCTCTTAAAGCAAAGTCTACACACTTGGATGACACATTGTCAGACACCCAAGCCTCTTGAGCTAAAAGAAGGGACACTGCAAAAGTACTGAGGAGCAATTTGGCTGTGAAACAAACAGGCATTCCAGGAAGGGAAGTGCAGAGACCTGCAGTCTAGAGGTGGCTGGCCCAGGGCTCCCACCTGAGAACTGGGAGCATTGCTCTGATGATTTTTGCATATGAATTTGTGTGGAAGGAAAATGCTGTGCTTATTTTAAAGTAAGTCCAGTGTCTATCATGCAGGCTGCACTAGTTATTGCAGTTTTCTTTCCCTACAGTATGATCACAGTGGTGAAAACTTTGGTGGGAATGTGGGATCCTTTAAATGGCAGTGCAGGCTTCACTTAGGTAACCATGTGTAAGGGTCTTGTGAGGTGACAAATTTGGGGGAGGAGCTGTAAACATTTATAATGGAAATTTTTGTTTTTTTTTAAATTATCAAAATTTCTAGGTAGAGCATGTATGGTAATTATGAAATAATTTATGTATTTTCCCTAATGCCAATTAATCTCTGCTCTCCTTCTTCTTAATCTAATATGAACATGAATTAAATATGTGAAAATAAGAAAACCACAAAAGTTCTTTGTAAAAGTTTGAAATTCTGTATGATCAAAAGTTGTTGTGGAAGGGGAAATATGAAGGTAATACATTATATGGAGTTTTCAAAGAGTTATTAAAATACTAAAAATAAGTAAATAAAATAAAATCTTTAAAAAGGTATTTGTGGGATTATTGCACATATCTAAAATACAGTCTAATATCTGATCTAATTTAATTCTGATACAAATATGACAGAAGTTTTAAAGGCACATAAGCATACAGCGTCATGTGAAAACACATTTTGGGAACCAATAGTCTGACAACAGGTAACGTGGTGACCTGGCATCAGTGAAAAAGACAATAGGAATCACATTATAAGGAAATTAGGGTCAAGAACATCTTCTTCTCCTCAAAACATGCTCAGTAAACAGATTATTTGAGAGAAGAAACCCCAAGCCAGGTGAAGTGTCATTTAGGGTTTCTAAACTCCCTCTAACATTTTCCTGGCTGGCCTCCTGTGCCTTGGCCATTGCTGCTTAAAGACTTGGAGGAAAACAAATGCCAGGTGCCATTTTTGTGGGAGTTGATGCTGATTCAGGCCTCTGTCATCCAGTTTTTCTTCTTGGAATCTTTGCTTGTCCTGCCAGCTAAGATTCTTTACAAATCATTTCCCTGCTTTTGCTATGTGGAATGACTGTGTTTCAAAGAGCACATTTCAGCCAGGTGCAGTGATGGTGGCTTATCCTTCATGTGCTTCTGTTTATTGCAGTGTAGGTGTATATACTTAGTCTATGACTTGTTCTCATGGGACTACTTATTTTTCTTTGTCTTAAAATATTTTATTATTTTTTATTTAATGTGTATGAGTGTATTGCCTGCATGTAAGTGAACCTGTGTTGTGAATGCCCATGGAGACCAGAAGAGGGCGACAGATCCTCTAGAACTGGAGCTACAGATGGTTGTTAGCCACCATGTGGGTGTTGGGAATCAAATATTTCTCCTCTGCAAGAGCAGCCAGTGCTCTTAAACAGAGACATCTCTTCAGCACCTATTTTGACTTTTTTAAGACAGGGTCTCCCTGTAGCACTGATGGGCCTGGACCTTGCTATGTAGACCAGGCTAGTCCCAATCTCAGAGATTCACCTGCCTCTGCCTCTGCCTCCTGAGTGCTGGGACTAACCATATGCACCATTATGGCAGGCTTAGTAAATAATAGGAAATTATTTTGTGCAGTACAGACTGTTTCTGAAACTGAGAATATTATTTACAGGAAGCATTAGAAAGATAAAATGAGCCTGATATCTTGAGTGTTTGATTATTGAAAAGAAGGCACTTAAAGGTTATTGCTTTATAAATGTGAACAATTATTTTGGACATAGTGTAATGAATCTTAATTTGTAGTACCTCTTTGAATGTAATAGATTAATGCTGTGAGTTAGATATGTTTCCTTGTGGGCCATTAACTGCATAGACATTTCCTTAATCTTCTAATATGTCCATACTGAATAAAAGTACTGAACTGTGTGCTTTGGTGGATGATCCTGCTGCTGCAGTGCTACACCTTACTCATTGGCCTTTTTTAAAACCCTTTACTTTTCAGCTGATTTTCATAGCAGTGGGCACATTGTTGTGAATGGGTGGAAGATACATAACACAGCAAAAAACAAATGGTTTGTATGCATGGCAAAAACACCTGAAGAAAAGCATGAATGGTTTGAGGCTATCTTGAAAGAAAGAGAACGTCGGAAAGGTGGGTACTTAAATCAGGAGCGATTATGCTCCGAGGAGTCGAACTTAATATGAGATCAGGTAGCAAGGGGCCGTTTTGAGAGTAGATTTGTGAGTGGCGTTCACTTTGATTTACTATGTTGTGTAAACACCACACTAAGACAGTTTTATTTACATCACTATTAAAACTATATATTGTTGGCCTTATGTATATTTGGCAATTTGTTACAGTACGGCGGCAATGTTTCTTTACTTTTACTTTTTTATATTTTTATTT
>NW_008356952.1:1718814-1733536 GCF_000622305.1 Nannospalax galili
GGTTTGTAGCTGCCATGTGGGTGCTGGGAATCGAACCCAGGTCCTCTGCAAGAGCAGTGTTCTTAACCACTGAGCCATCTCTCCAGGCCGAATGTCTTTTACTTTCATGTGATTTAAAATTAGTTTGTTTCTTTGTACATTGCTCTTGCCACCTCTGAAACACTGTCATAGTCTTTCTTTAAGAGAAAAAATCTATTGCAGCACCATGGAACCTCCAACAATTATTCTATGTACTCTTATTGTACATCGGACATTCTTAAACTAAATGGTTTAGCTCTCTAATTACAAATTAAGATATTTGTAATACACACATATTAACTTTAATATTATTTGAATGTCATTGAATGTAATCTAACCACCAATAAGCAGCTTGTTTCTATGAGAAATCCTATTTAAAACTTGCTTCATTCTTTGAGAACAATTTTCAAAATGTATTTGGCCTGGCAGTAGTGAGTTGTATAGCGTTTATCTGCAAGAAGACATATTTCAGTAATTCAGCTCAGAAATGGAAATGCATGTATTTATTTACCAACTGACTTTTTAATTGTTAGGAGGCATGATGCTGTTGATTACTTTTCTGGGATTTCAAAGGGACACCTCATTGGTAATGGAATTTCAGAATACTAACCAGCAGCTTTCTTTCTTCCGCCTTTACATGTTTTCCCTTGAAGAACATACAGAGATTCGTCATTGATTAGAATATGCATAATACTCATTTGTATAAGAATTTCTAACTCATTTTCAAATACTCATCCCTTTGAGCTGATCTTGGATAAAGAACTAGATTGAAAAATTGAAATCAAAGTCTGTTGATGCATAAATGACTTGGATTTGTTGTGTCTACTTATCAGTTCAAGCAGCAAAGCAAATAAATAATTTACTTAAAACGCAAATTGAATTTTTCATCAGGTTGAACTCTCCTCACCCCAAATAGCTATGATCTACTGAAGACAAAAATAAAATTGAAAATAAAACTATCCATACTCTATAAAACTCTTAATGATGTCCCTTTTTATCCTTCTCTATTCTTATTCAATTATTTATTACTACTGATGTTAATGGCCCCTACATTGTAAAAAATAAAATTTTAGTAGGAAAATTTGTGGCTTTTCAGATTAAAGAGTAATTAAATAGTTCTTCTCTGGCAGCAGTTTTCCACAGCCCCAGCCACTGATCACCAGCACTTACAGGATTTCAGCTTTGAGGCTGGCTTCTCTAACCAGATTGCTTGTTTATCTATATTCATTAGATTTGCTCTAACTCTGTACTTCACTGTTTCAACCCTGCATCTGGCCTTGTCTTCTCCCTTGAGCTTCATGCTTGTGTGTTGAGATCCCTGGAGCCCCCTTGACACTGTAGCATTCATGGACTCCTTTTGACTTGGGCACCTTTGTCTGAAAAGCATCTACACATCCTTTCAGTTCCTCTCTTCAATCCCTGGGAGCATCCTGATGTCCTTTCTCCTTCATAGCTATTTGGCCACGTGCAGTATTCTAACTATACCACCTCCTGCCCTTTTCCTCAATGTCCTCCTCACCTTGTGCCCCTCCTTGTGTGCAAGTTGTTGGACTTGCTTGGGCTTTCTGTTTCCTTCTAATTATTCCTGGTTTGAAACTTCCCCTTTAGCTTGCTTCCCACACTGTTCTAAACTGTTTCCAAAGAAACAAAACTTTCTTTCCCACAGTACCCTGCCTTTTCCCACTTGCTCTCTAAAATGTAACTGCCCCATATTGTTTAAGGCATGAAATGACTTTGCTCTGTAAGGACATTACTAAGCCCAGCAGAGCTTCTGTATTATCTCTAGAATACCAAGATTCTGTACCTTGAGTTGCCTGACTTCAGTAGGTCTTGTGAATAATTTATTTTTCTTAGGAATATGTCCCCATAATTTTTACATTTAAACACAGCCTTCTTGTGAAAGATTTTTAGACATTTCTCACACGGAGGTAAGCTATGCTGAATGAGCTTGTAGTGTATTACAGTTTTTCCCCCAGGGTGGACCCAGACCTAGTTATGCTGATCTCATCTGCTGCTCCTCCTCCACAGACTAACCCAAGTGCTGTTGGGGCACAGCTGCACAAAGGTGTCTTGTACACTGGGAATTCATCCTTGCTATTCTCTCTAGGATCCTATGAACTTCTTGAAAACTGGTCCCAGTGTTACAAAGCTCTGTACACACAACCCCCAGCAGATCGGAGACATAGTGATAAGGGCTTGTTTCCTGAGCATGAGTGAATAAATGAGATTTTTCAGTTAGCATAATGTCTTTTATTTAAATTTCGATAGGCTTAAAATTAGGAATGGAGCAAGACACCTGGGTAATGATCTCTGAGCAGGGTGAGAAATTGTATAAAATGATGTGCAAACAAGGAAATCTCATCAAAGACAGAAAAAGAAAGCTGACTACATTCCCCAAGTGCTTCCTTGGAAGGTAAGCATGGTTTTCTGGGTGATTTTATTATTTATTTATTTATTTATTATTTGATTTTTTGTGTATGAGTGTTTTACACATTTGTGTGTGCAGCGCCCATGGAGGTCAGAAGAGGGTGTCGGATTCCCTGAACTGGAGTTACAGGTGGTTGATAGCAACCATGTCGGTGTGCAAGGCAGCCAGTGCTTTTAACTGCTGAGCCACCTCTCTAGCCCCTCATAAGATTAAATAGATGTTCTGTATGAGACACACAAAAATTCAATAAAACTACTATGTATATATTAAAAAAATTATTGTCCTAAGCATTTTTGAATACTTACTCATGATCCACATTTCCTGGGCCATAGAGATATGAGGAAATGGACAGAGAGCTAAGGTCATGACCAGTAACTTGAGATATTTGTTCCTCACCCTTAACCTCCACAGTTGCTGGTATGTCATGTTTTCAGGGAGAGACAGAGGTTGTGACCTGGCAAGGAGTATCAGGCAGGAAGTATGACTATTGGGAACAGGACAGTGGATATGGTGAGGAAATGTACGGGGTCTAGAGTCAGAGTTGACCGTGAATACAGTTAATGAGGGAACATTGGAGAGCAAACAGTCTCAACTACCATTTAGGCAGAATTCAGACAGCTGGGTTCAGGGTAAGAGTATAGGTAGATGAAGATTGTCATGTGAGGGGCTCAACACCAATGACTATATGTCACTCGGTTCTGCAGGAGGCTAAGTGGGATTCCCTGAATGGGAAAATGTTCTGTTTATGCCAGGTCTTCTTAGGCTGGGCTCTATGCTGGCTTCTTTCTGCATGTAACTTCGAATTCAGCAATATATGCTTAGGAGTTTAATTCCTATGTATTTATTTAAAGATGTAGAAACTATGGATCAGGGAGCTTAAGTTCAGAGTCATAACAATTGACTAAAGTTGGAGATCAAAGCTTAGACAGCAAGTAAATGTTCAAATGAAGGTGCTACTATTGGTTAATGAATGGTTTGGGAAAGTTGTTTGTGATTCTTCTTGATCTATGGAGATGATTGTAGTGTTTACTGACCTTGCCCTCCAGGATGTCCTTTAACTAACTACCAGATCATATAATATGGCTATATCTACTTCAACCCTGCCTTAGAAAACTGTAGGCCAGGAATCAGACTGCAGGTCAGAATTGGCTTTTTTCTCCAGAGGGAGTGATCCACACAGGGGTCTACCCTACTGCCTGCAGACATCAGTACAGCTGTGCATCTGTGCTCTGTCATAACCTACTATACCTCTTCTGCAAAGGAAAAGGAAGATCTGGTTCTTGGCATAGAAGCTCCATGTACCACAAGGATGTATCTTGTTAAAAATCCGTGGATATAACTTTGAGGGTCTCCATGATAATACACCCACTTGCAAGAGAGTCAGTATAAGTTATGGCTTCCCAACAGATAATATAAGCATACAATGTAGTCATTGAAGATTGTTTCTTTATTAGAGGTGGGTTTTTCTTTTTAAATAGAGTCCCATGTAATCTAGGCTGGTCTTGAATCCCCTATATAGAATGGGATGACCTTGAACTTCTGATCTTCCTGCCTCTACTTCCCAAGTGCTAGGATTACTGGTGTATACTCCCTGTCTTGTTTATATAGTGTTGGGGACTAAACCCAGAGTTACATAGATGCTAGGCAACACTCTACCAACTGGGCCACATCCCCAGCCCTGGAGGATCATTTTCCTATAGCACTGCTCACTCTGTATCTTCTTCAGGTAATCTAGGATTTAGGGAACAAAGCTAAGTTAGTTCAGGTCAGGTTTGATCTATTGCAGGTGTTGGGCTTTTCATGATCCTTTATCCAAGCTGTCTTTTATGGTTGCAGAGTAGTTGGTAGTGGTGATGAAAATTTCAATATTTCTCAATTCATCTGATGCATAGGATAGATAGACATAGTAAATGTTATCTGTGGTCTTTACATAACAGCCTGTGCTACTCCCTCATGGTCCAGAATTATGACTACCTTGATGAAGATTATTCAAGGAATCTTCCCCTTCCTTTAGTAACTCCCATGATAAAGCCACTCACGAACCTTTCCTATCCCTTTCTGATTTCAAAAAGATACTGCGCAATATTTAAATTGGCCTTTTGCTCATTTGCATTTGGTATTTAGAGGAAGTAGGTAAAATTTGAAAGAAGAATTAGGCTTTAGCTATCTATCAATCAACTCAACTCATTTGTCAACCACTCACCTGCTTTTAATAAGAGATCATTGCATGCCAGGCCCTGTGCTGAGTTCCTGCTGTGCCTCATTCCAAGTAGCCCTGTAATAGCCCTGAAACAGTACTGTGACTGAAAAATTCCTATTGTTATTACTGTGTTACTGATGAAAACATTCAGCCTGTGAAAGAGGTCATACTGCCAATGGAAGAAGAAATCATGGGCTTTGTAGCTAGAGATTGCATCGCAATCCCCTAATTTCACTCAGTACGTGTTATTTTACATTTCTAAGTCCTTTCTCTTTTTGTCTTCTTAAATTATTTTGTTTCTTTTGTATAATCCTTTTTTTTTAAAAAAAGTTTTAATCATTTTTATTTTGGTGTGTGAGAGTGTTGTCTGGATGTATGGAAGTGAACCCATGTTGTGCATTGCCCATGGAGGTCAGAAGAGGGTGTCAGACCCCCTGGAACTGTAGTTACAGATGGTTGTTAGCCACCATATGGGTGCTGGGAATTGAACCTGGGTCCTCCGCAAGAACAACCAGTGCTCTTAACTGCTAAGTCAACTGTCTAGCCCCTCTTTTGTATAATTCTTATTTAATGAAAGAATAAAAAGCCCTCTACTGATTTTCCTGCCCTAAAGCATATCTCTTAGACTAGACAACCCATTTTGAGAATTTTGTATCACTTGATTATTTGATATTAGGCATTTTTTTAACCTATGGAATAAACAAAAAACAAATTTAGTGTGTTTTATTTATAAAGGGTATGAATTTATTGAGTATTTATCTCAGTGATGCCCATGACTATATGCTTTGCAGGGGTGGGGGCATCAGCTTTTAATCAAAATATTCATTTTGGGTAATGAGGGGCCTCCATAAGTGCAGTTATTTAGTGAGCGAAGTTTAGGAGAGTCTTAGTATATGCCCATGGGGTTTCTAGGATAGAATCCAAATTCTATGAGTGTGGGCCTTACATAGGTGAAAAAAATATCTGCTGGAATTCCTGAAAATGTCACTCAGAATGTTTACGATTCCTTTCATAGCTGCTTTGTGGTCCAGACAGCTTCCCGGGAAAGATTAATCATTTTCCGTTTTCACTGGCTTTCTATTGCAGTGAATTTGTGTCATGGCTGTTGGAAATTGGAGAGATTCACAGGCCAGAAGAAGGTCTTCACTTGGGACAGGCATTATTAGAAAACGGGATCATACACCATGGTAATTATTTCATTAATGGATTCATGAATAGTCTGTGTCTGAGTCCTACTGGTCAGATTTATTTATAATTCTCCACATTATATTTATATTAGCATTTCAGTTCCTAATATGCAAGAATGCCTCATGGGGGCAGTAGCATTAGTGCTGGGCATTGTAGAATGAACAGAACTCAAAAGGGCTGAAGGGTGCTCCTCCCTCAGGAAACGATAGTATTCAGGTACAGTATGAGAAATGTTCCTGGTGGCCTCTTCAGGAATTGGCATGGACTTTCGTAGAACTCTGCTGTGAGCTCCATGCATTAATGTCCTTGGAGGGATATATGGTGACAAAGGTGGTCAGATACCTGACTCCAGTAGCTGACCCTGGCTGTGTTCAGAAGGTCACAAACAGGCACATTCAGCAAGAAGTTGAAAGGACTCACACTCGAGGTAGAAATAATGGGAGAGAGACTTACTTGGGAACCATTTCTAGAGAGTGCCCCATCCTTGGACACTGGCAAAAAACACCCAGACAAGGAGGGAGTAGTGATGACACTAAGGTTAAAAGCTGGAAGAATTTCTAATGCTAATGTGAAATTGGTGAAGGAGATAAAGATACAGAACTATGATTTCTATCAATATTCTTCCACCTAAGGGAGATAGGGGGTTAGAGGAGCATCTGAGAGAAGATGGGGAGGGGTCTGAATTTGATCAAATACTCTGTATGAAGTTCTCAAAGAATCAATAAAAATATTATTTGAAAAATAGTCTTCCATTTATTAGAATTTGATTTTAGTGGACTAGGCTTATCCTGCAATCGAGATTTGATCAGGGGTAAAGTCACATTTGGCAAATAACATTTTTATGAGAAGAAACCTGTTTTGAAACTGTCTCGGAGATCCTCAAACTAAGGTTAAGGGATCGTATTATGCAATATCATATTAAGAGTAATTCTATTAGAATGAGGAGATATGAGCCAGATTACTAGTTACTGAGTATGTGGTCCCAGCTGCATCTTTGTGCAAACAGAATTCCTAAAATAAAGTTGAATGAGCCATCTGTTTAAAAGACAGCAAGCAAAAATAAAAATAAAAAAGCAAAAGAAAGAAAAATAAATTGCTATTGCTATTATTCACATTGCATATATTGTTGAAAACTTAGAGACAATACTTTATTGTATTACAGATCATTGGATTGGGACAAAATGTGCTTTCTCTGTGACAGGCCAATATTCATCTTGTCTAACTCTGCTAATTCACAGCAGATATGCTGATGTGAGATTTCAGAGCCCTCATTTAGTATATCCTGAAGCATGCTAAAGTTTGTTAATAAGCTTTTAAGACCTGGTAATTAAGTTTAAAAAAATTTGCAAGCTACTTGAATGTTAAGCACAATTATTATTAACATTGAAATTGCATAGATGTATGCATGAATTATATAAATTAAACAATAAGCAAGGATAATATGCTCTTGAAACTTGGCATTTCCTAATTATTTCATAGCTGCATTTTTTTTTTGTAGCCTATGCCCCTGAGGTCATGTGTGTTGGGAATACTTTGTAATGGTGTCTACTGTATAGTGAAATCCATGTTCAGTAATATTTAGTGGGTGGCTTGAAATTGGCCAGAAATGGGTAAACCACACACTGGCATTCCTTCTTCCACACTTGTCCGGAGGTGAGATATGGAAAAATCAGAGACCAATAGCCAAAGTCAGGTGAGGAGAGGAAGTTTAATTTTATGCTAGCTGACTGACCCATGGATCCTTCTGTAAGGCAATCAGTAGTCCCTTCCAGTTTTGGGGGGCTTTTATATTCTTGTGAGGAATGCAAGCAAAAGGTACATAGCATATACATGGTAATTAAGTAAGGTAACAGAGGGCCACAAAGGTAACAGAAATGCAAAGGTTACCAGAATGTGATAGCTTTGGAAAGCAAAGACTTCTATCCCAGGCAACCATAGGGGGCACAGAGGAAGACTCCTGTTTACCACTCCCATTTCTATTTCTTGTCTCGGAGCGTTTCCTGCTCCAAAGTTCTTAATTACCATCAAATTCCAAGAGCTTTTACCATCCATTTAATGAGCTCTTCTACTTCCATTATACGCACACCTTCTAGAAAGTCGTGGTTATTGTACATTTCTTTTTCTGTCGTAGATTTGTCTAAAAGGCTTTATTAGGCATCTTTTCTTACAAGGTGACTAGAGCTATGGTTGGTTAGTAAATCCATTTTCCTGTTAGTAGATTGAATACAAACCTGTTCTGTTGTTGAATAGCATCAAGGCAACATCTAAGATTTGTAGATTAACCCAAGGTTATGAAGAGTCAAGTCTCCAAAGTCCCTTACAGTTAGCACTGCCTTTTGAGTATCTCAAACTATCACTTGCTTTATTGTACCAAGAGACTTGGGCCCAAAGTTTCCTTGAGAATCAAGAGAATTTATTTCAATAAATATTAGAGTAAAATGGATATAGGTTGATTGCATAAGAGAACTAAATTGATGATCTTGAAGTATATCATAGAATTTAAAAATATTGCTTTTTATTTTATTTTTGCACACATACTTTTTCTTTATGGGTTAGCTTCTGGGGAAAAAAGTTGCCAAAATGCTGAATTTCTTTCTCCAAAATTAATCTTGACTCAATTTTATGTCCTTATGCCATGTGCTAGGTTTGCATGGATTGAATTAAAAAGTCAAAATTTCATGTGTCTCTGTGTGTATGCATGCATGCATGTATCTGTGTGTATGTGTTAATAAATCTTTTGATATTCTTCTGGATTCACCAAATGTAGCTAATTCTGATAGTATTGTCTCTCCTTTCAACATTTCTAGTATAAAGGCTAGAAATAGTTTTCTGTCTACTTATGAAAACAAAGCTCATTGTAGCAAAGTCCCTCTTTTGAGTTTTCTTTATAGAAAATATTTAAATAGAAAAATAAGCTTCATTTTAAAGCTTTTCTTTCCCAGAGTAGTCCCTTTCTGTTAAATTGTATACAAACCTACGTAAGAACCTTTTCACACGGTCTTATTTTGAGAAATAACCATTGTCAATGTCAAAACACAACTCTCAAAGCGAAGAGGGTAGGCGCATTTATTCTGGAGCCAAATATGCCTCAGATGCCATCTGATGACACTCAGAGGTTTGGTTTGTGGATTCTAGGGTTTTTCTAAGTTAGCACATCCCAAAAAGCTTTTATCTGTTAGTCACAGGATGCTAGAGCCAACACAAAGGTGAGCAAAGGATAGCTATTTAGTGAACAAAAGATAGCCCAAGATAAACTATAATTAGTCTCTGCCACATTCCAAACTCTCCACAGTCACTGAAGTCCTAATCAGTTAATCAGCCTTACAGAAGGTTCAATTTGAAGATGAAGGTTTTTTTTCTGGGAATCTTCCTTCACAATTCCCCCTGTTGGCTAAACGTCATATTTTGTGTATGCAGAGGCCATATATTATTTATTAAACACTGGAATATAGTGTCTCCTGTAGCAAGGAAGGCTCATTCCTAGGATCTGATTTAGATGGGGCTGGGTAGTTGGCAGGGCAACAGTCTTCAAGAGAGAGAAATAGCTGGTAAAGGCATTAAGGAAAAACATCTGGATCATATCAAAACTATTAGCCTTCATGTCCAGACCCAACTTTTCTTCTCTGTCATCCCATTTCTGATATAACATTTACATGTGACATATAATAGAATTATTATACTTAAAACAATCAAGAATACTTTGGCGTGATGGAATGAAGATAATAGATGAAGGAAACACATTTTAAACTACCAAAATTTACTACTACCAAATTGACTATATGGTTCCCTCTATAAACTTTATGAACTATACATGTTTTATAATGGGAGAATTTAAACAAATGTATTACCTTCTTTTTTGTGGGGGTGTTTGAGAGAAGATCTCCCTATGTATCCCCAACCTGCCTAGAACTCACTATGTAGATCATCCCAGGTTGGCCTCGATCACACATCTATTATCTTTTTTAATTTTTGCTTTTCTTCTGGCCAGCTATATTTTATAGATATAATCTCATGCGTGATTACTAGCTCTAACTCTAGGAAATCTAGGAATGATTGAACTTCAATATTTAAACTATCCTAGCTCTTATCTGTAGATAATCACTTGATTTGTTTTACTATACTGGTTTTATTCCATATTTATTTGGAAAAGTAAATGGAAAGCCACATCGTAGAAGAAATTAGAAAACAATATAGTATTCCGTTAAGCTTTCTTTTAACAAGGCCGTCATCCTTCATGTATCAAATATTAGTGACAATGATAGAAACAAGAGAGCAGATCTATTAGAAATGAGAATTTTGTAGCCCTTGTGGGCATAACCAAATCTTTTTTTATTCTTTTAATGGCTAGAAATGGAAACGGGACTTTAGAAGGCATCGCCGTAGTATTTTTCCATTTCCTTTTTATAAGCAAAATACAAATACTGTTTAACTCATTTTAAAAATCCAGTCTAACTATACTATAGAACACTTTAGATACACATTTAATCAGTAAACACTAGTACTTAAAGTATAAGACATCATGAATGTTATTAGAGATTGATGCTTTTTGCATAACTTGGATAGTAAGAGTTAACCCACATCTTTCAAGTATCTCTAACTAGAGTAAATGGGAGTGAAGTTACTTTGTTAAACATCTGAGCATGTGATAGGACCTTTATCAATGTTGATTTTGTTTCTTATTTACATTTTTAACATCAATATAAACAGTAATATTTTTAATAGGAAATAGTAGTCTATTTGTTTTGACTATATGAATTTGGATTTAAAATATAGATACCATGAAAATAAGTTACTTTTGGAAGATTTTAGGTTTTTGTGAATTTAAAAACTAGGTTTCTTTTATACAAGTTATACTGAATAATGAGAAAAAATGTTTTTCAGAGACAGTGAAAACACTTGAATCTTTAAACATAAAAACTAGATTTAAGTTTTATTAGAGATGGCTCAGTGGTTAAGAACTTGGGTTCCCAGCACCCACATGGCATCTAACAGCTGTTCATAACTCCAGTTCCAGGGGATCTGACACCCTCTTCTGATCACCTCGGGCA
The DNA here is from genome assembly GCF_000622305.1 of Nannospalax galili. NCBI lineage: Eukaryota > Metazoa > Chordata > Mammalia > Rodentia > Spalacidae > Nannospalax > Nannospalax galili. The sequence goes on from NW_008356952.1 coordinate 1,729,697, forward strand.
TTGTACATGACATGGACACACCTATATACATGAAGGCAATACGATTGTACACATAAAAAAATACTAGATTTAAGTAAGGTAAGGGTTTTGGATAAGGAAACAGTCATTAAAAAAACATGAATAATGAAAGGAAATACTTTATTTGTATCTCACTAAAAGCAAGGTTAGCATTTTTTATTATTTAGAAATACACCAAGCAAAATATTAAATACCATGATCAATTTTTGAAACATATAGTTATAAAGGGGGTCAAGGACTGTTCAAAGTTAATATTTTCTCCCATTCTTTAATATCAAAAGGAGACTTTCATTACTCTGTGTAAAGTAACAAGAAATGTTTTTTTTCACTCTCAGGATATAAATTTACCCCAAATTGTGCTTTAAGAAGTCTTTTCTTAGCATAGTAAGATGTTAACTGTAGACAGGATATTTGCTGTATAATTCAATTTTTTTGTATATTTGAAAAAAATCACAGACTAGAATACGACAATGCAATAAAAAAAAAAGCATAAAAATCAGAGGACTGTTCAGCTACTTGGACTACTTGATTGTGAGCATAGTCGAAGACGAGTGTCATGGAGTATTTTGAAGACCGAACTTGGAGCGTATTTGATATGAGAAATGTGAATCAAAAAGTTAATCTCCAGTCTGTAGTACAGGTGTAGGTTAGAAGCACCTGGATATAGTTTTTCTTTCTATAATCAGAATAGAATTTTTTCACATGATGTCCTTTTTCTCTTTCAATTGATGAAATAATCTGGTTTTCTCTATGTGTTGAGGTAGACTATTGTGTTGAGGTAAATATTTCTGAATTATTGGTGATCATATTAAGAATAGATCAATACTTAAGAAAACCTTAATGCTGTAAACAGAGAGTTGAGCATTAATTTTATCTCAGGATATTGAATTTTGACCTTAAGATTTTAATAAACTTTTTCTTACTGTCAATTATAATCATTCCTATTTGCTTAAGTTTAATTTTGACAAGTTTCTATACCATTTTCACCTTTTAACACTAGTCTCATCCACTTCCATTTGGAATGATCTTCATCTTACCTTACAAAATCCTTCCTCAGCCAGGCATGGTGGCGCATGCCTTTAATCCCAGCTCTCAGAAGGCAGAGACAGGCAGATATCTGTAAGCTCAAAGTCAGACTGGTCTACATAGTGAGTGCTAGGCCAGCTAGGGATACAGCGAGACACTGTCAAGCAAAACAAAACAAAATCAAACAAACAAACAAACAAACAAAATATTCCTTTCTCATCCAAAGGCCTGGTTCTTTTCATTACCAAAAATATATCTCATACCTGTTTTCCTCTTTTTTTAAGTTGATGGATTATTATTGCTATTATTATATTGTAAAATTTAGAAAATTTTTTAGTAAGATAATTATGAAGCTGTGTCTAAAATATAGAAAACATAGATAAGGTATCCTAAATATCTAACAGTTATAAATAGAAGTAAAACACATTAATAGTATTATTTACTATTGTAGTATGTGAATCACTTAGAAAGTATTTTATGCAAATTATTTTATCTTTTTAAAACTACAGACTCAAAAATAATTTCCCAAATATATTAGTAGAAAGTATTGTTACACATTAAGATTGTCCATAAACCAGAAGATGTCTTTGTAAGGTTTAAAATAAGTTTTAAAAAGGATTAATTTTTGTTCAAATGTTTAGAATTGTATTCTATGTAAGTTTGGCTAAGATGGATCTTGAAAAGCCTCTTTCTTTTCAAAGAGGCAGTAACTGTCAAAAACATCTTTAAAATTCTTAATATGTTTATATATTTTTCCCTTGTTTTTTTCTTCCAATTTTTTTAGAAGAAGCATTTCATTACAGCTTTAACATGCTCAACAACAGTTTCCAGAGCAAAGATACATCTTTCAAAAGTGGCTATAAAATTTTTATGTTCGCTGTTGAATTAATACAGTCATACAATATTGAGCTCAGTATAAGCCCTGTAAGACATAAAATTGAATGAGTTTTTAACCTTTAAAAAATATCTCCATTTCATTTTAGAATATTTTGTTCCTTGTAGAAAGACTCATTGTTTTTGCTACTAACTCTGAGATGTTGGCACATGCGTTTCTAATCTGTATGTATCTGATTGTTACTAGTCATAATCAGTTGCACTCGGATCCTTGGCACCTGTGTATGTCTATAAAGCCATCGGGTAGATTTCAATGGTATCGTTTATCACCTCTACTAATTAACATGATGGAAATTTCCATGCTTCCTCCTCAAATGTAATTAAATTTTTAAATTTGTTGATTTCTTTTGTGTGTGTATATCACACAGAACATCCCAAACCATCTTATTTGACTGTACACCCACTTCCCAGATGGCACCCTCCCATAGCCTCCCTCCCCCTATTAGAGCCCTCATATTCTGTCATCCCTGCTACTTTCCACTGTGTTGTTGGCACTTATATTTTTATACATACATGTATGTATGTAAAGCAAATCATTATTTTAATTCTTGGAATAAAGAATTAAGCATAACAGAGGACAGCAAAATTATACCCTGGAGCAGGAGTAATCAACTCTTATAATTAATTTACATCCTCAAGCAATAGGGACCAATAGGGAATTGAGACAAGGATCAAGGAAATAAAAACTTGACCAGAACTGTATAATTATATATATCTTGTATATTTTTTAAAAAGTTGTTTGTTAAAATTTAAAATTAAAAACCTATGTTAATTCTTCCAAAGAAAGGCCTGGGACCATTAGCCACTTTGACTTATGCCACCATTGTCATTCTTTATCCCTTTAACTGACGTATTGGACGTGTGGCCAAGTTTACGGAGCCTCTTAGGGTTGGTTGGAGTTAGAACTTGTTCCCTTAAAACTTTAGTCTTCTGGTGAGCCAAAAGGAAACTGAACCAATTGAACAAATTTAGTCTGCATGAGCACTTACAAGACAATTTGGTACTGAGTAAATGATATTAAAAAATAAAACCCTAAGCACATGTAGACAGTAAATATATAAAGATATATTTCTTTCTATTTTTTATTGAATTTTTGTACGTGTCATACAATACATCTTAATCATAGTCAGACCTCCCTCCCCTATCTGTACTCTCTCATAGCCCCCCACCAGATTTCATGCATTCTGTCATATATGTCATATATGTTAAGCCAAGTTTTTGTCCTTAGAGGTCCCTGGGTGTGAGTTCATTCTGCTGGAGCCTGATCAACTTATCTAGCATCACTCCCTTAAAGAAGACCAATTCACTCTTTCCCAGTAGTGATCAGTTACCAATAGTTCAGCTAAGGTTGGAACTTCTTGCCCATTTCCCCACTTCTATGCTGCGTGTTTTTCTGATTTGAATTTACATGAGTCTTTAAGCCTGCTGCCACCTTTGCTGTAAGTTCATCGGAATAAATTCCCAACTGTCTGGAAAACTGTTTCCTTGTTGGTCATCTAACATCCCTGGCTCTTACAGTCTCTCCACTTTCTCATCTGCAGTGATCCCTGAGCCCTGGGTGGCAGAGGTTTAATATTTAAGTCCTATCCAGGGACACAGTCTGCTTCTCTTGTTCTTATTCTTATTATGTCTCTTCTAATCTTAACTGTGGAAAGGGGTCTTAACACAAAGAACTTCAGCAAACATATATATGTATATATATATAAACATATAATTTTACATGTAGCCCAGCCTTAATAAAAACCTAACATTTAACATATCAGGAATATTTTAAGAATGATTTTATGATACCCATAAGTATTAAGCAAATGAAATAAAATTTCTATCTAGCATCTATCTATCTATCTATCTATCTATCTATCTATCATCTATCATCTATCTATCTATCTATCTATCTATCTA
>NW_008356952.1:1733770-1737733 GCF_000622305.1 Nannospalax galili
ACATTTTAAGATTTTCAGAGTTCCCATGTTAATAAAGCAGTATGTATTCATTAGGCCTTTTACTATATCACTAAGATACATTTATAAGCATGCACATGTTTATTTTAATTGGGCATGCCGGAAAAGGTAAAAATAAAAAATAATTTAAAATACAATAAAAACAAATGGAAAAATGAAAGTGACCACGGTTTGTTTAAAAAAATTCTTTTGACACAAAGAATACATGAAAACAATTATAGACACACATGGCACAATTATTAAATCTAGGTGCTGGCCTTAAACTCACAGAGATCCGCCTGCCTCTGCCTCCAGAGCGCTGGAACTAAAGGCGTGCGCCATCATGCTCGTCTTCATACTGTATCTCTAGTTATGATATAACTCCTACATTTTAAAATTTAATTTCTGATTTATTTTTATTGTTTCCTGTTAACTCACATAAAATTTTTAGGGTTCTTAATAATTATTGTAAATTAGCAATTTTATCATTGCTTTTTCTTTTTTAGATGGCTACATTCCAATTAAAGCAGGATGCTCATTTGTGATATTTAAAAAATTTTATTGCCCAGTACTTTTCATTAAGCATGCAAAATAAGCCAATTTAGAGGTAGTAAATGATCCCCATTTAGAGGAAACTTACCTTTAGTTAGATTTTTCCATATTTATTTTGTATTCATACATTGAATTAACACATTAATAAAACCCAAAGCCAGCTGGAGTACAAAATACTTGTTTGGCTTTCTCCAGTACTTATCGATTCCTTAGATTAGATGTAGGAGAAGCATTGAGAGAAAAAGAAAGGGAAGAAAAGAGACTGCTGGCAAGTTTAACAAAGAAATGTTCAAAATGCAAAATGCCCTCAGAGGTCTACAAGCAAAGAAAAGGCAAACAGGATGCTGAAACCAAAATGCTTCCAAAGCAAACGAACAAACTGACACCTTAAACCAAACACTTTGAAAGCAAACCCAAACCAAAAAGAATGTACCAAACAGGATCCTTAGACAACCAGCTCAGAATAAGCATGTGAACTGTGGACCAAACCAAGTGAGGTCTGAGAGAGCTCCAGAAAGAACTCCTCACAATTCACCTGAGAAGGCAATGCCAGGTGTCTTGGGCTCAAGGGGCCCATGCTGGTACCTCACTTTCATCTAGGCGACTCCTCTGGGGAAAAGTGGGTTATTCTCAGAGTATCAAGTTGTGACAGCATAGCTGTCAAGTAAAATACACAACACCCACTTCAAAGAAGGTAAGAGAGTTTATTCTAGAGCCAAGTATGAGTGACCACAGCCCTAGAACACAGACATAGGGTACCCCAAATTCCATGTTCCAGTGTGGAAGCAGTTTCATGGAGGTCCAATAGTAGTAGAACAAAGAAAGTCATAAGTCAAGGTACATTTCAAATACATTGGTGAGAACATTAGGTGGTTGTTGCAGCAAAGTGGAGAAATCTTAACTGTAGGTCTCAGATATTTTGGTTTGTGGAATCTAGGTCTTTTCTAAATTAACATATCCCAAAAGCTTTATCTGTTAGTCACAGGATGCTAGAGCCAACACAGAGATGGGCAAAGGGTGGCTGTTTAGCCCAAGGGTGAACATAGCCCAAGAAAAGCTGTAATTAGTTTCCTGTCCTGCGACACTCCTAATTCTCCACAGTCCTTGAAGTTCAAAGATGCAGGCTTTCTTTATCCTGGGAACTTTCATTCACACCATTTAGGTCTTGTCCATATTTCAGTGGGGTCATTTGTATTTTCATATTGGCTTGAGTGAGCTACTTTTGTATTCTGGATATGAACCCTTGTTGGATACATAGTTTGTAAGTATTTTTTTTCCTATTTGGTACATTGCATTTTCATTTTGTTGGTTATTTTATTTGCTATGAAGAAACTTTCAGTTTGACACAGCCCTACTAGTTTGTTTTGATTTTTGGGTTCACATCAAAAATTCATTGCCAGGTCAATGTCAAGGAGTTTTTCTCCTACCCTTTCTTCTAGTAGTATGTTTATATTTTCCTTTCTCTCTGTTTTTTTTAGAAGAGTTTGATAAGGATTTGCGTTAATTCTTCCTTAGGCATTTGTTAAAATCCACCATTGAAACCATCTGTCCTGTAAACAGAAGTTTTAGAAAGATGAAAATCTTATCCCATGGAGGACAGTGAGGGTGACCATTCTTATTTTCCAATAAGTAAAAAGCAAGTGACATGATAAAAAATGTATGTTAATGTAAGAAATGTTAAATTTTGGAATCAATTATTTGCAGGTCTGAATATAAGATGCATGTGTTGTGTTGGGCTTGGCCTGATTATCACCTGATAAAATAGATAAATATAAATACATCTAGGATTGAGAATCAAAAATCAAACAACTCGCTTATTTGAGGATCTGCTTTTTTCAATTTTTAAATAATCTTTTATTTTGGTTTTAGGAGTCAAGGTTTTACTCTGTAACCCAGGCTGACATGGAGCTCACTTTATGGCCCAGGCTTGCCTCAAACTCACTACGCTGCTCAGGCTGACTTTGGACTCCTGCAGTCCTTCTGCCTCAGTCTCCCCAGTGCTAAGATTGTAGGCATGTGCTGCTTCACCAGGCATACAGCACACTACATCTGCTCTTTGAAAGCTTTGGGGAATTGTGAAGAAATATGGGTACAACTTGTATATTTAGTAACTACAAATACGTTTTATATACACTTACCTACAAATACGTATATCATGCTAGCTGAACATTGCTAACCTGAATTAAGTTTTCAAATTAGTATATGGAAATTTTCAATATGTCAAATGACAAAAATCACAAATTTTACTGTGAAAATATTGGATTGGAATTGCTTTGTTGGAAAATCAAGTTTTTTTTTAATTTTGGGAATATAAATTTCATAAACGTGTTTTTTATTTGACACTTTTTAGATTGTCATTATTTTAATGTAATATTTCTAATTTCTTAGTTACTGATAAACATCAATTCAAGCCAGAGCATATGTTGTACAGATTCCGCTATGACGATGGGACATTTTACCCAAGAAATGAGATGCAGGATGTGATTTCGAAGGTAACAACCTCTTCTCCAGCCTTTTTGGTAGCAGGATTCATTTTTTTATACTTGAGAATGATGAAAAATTACTGAGATCTTGGAAATTCTTCTAACATAGAAATTCTTAAATTACCCTATAAACAATCTTCTTTTTGGTATTTCTAAAATTTGACTGCTCTGTCATTTCTTTTCTTTCCAGATTCTAAATGGAAGTAGTTTTTACCTCACTTGGAAGGCTATAGCCACTAAAAATTATTTCACATGTAGCAACCTGTGTTCAAGACATTTGTGTAAATTTAAAAAACATAAATATTAGGACAAATGTAATATTAGTTTTCTTTATATGCCTGGCAATATTTGTATCGCCATAGAATGAACACGTATTCTAGGTTTATTGCCATGTAGATTTATTTTCTGTTTAAAGTATGTCTTAGAATTTTTTTTTATTTAGAAATAGTTTAGAAAAACCTTCATGTATTTCGTACATACATGGTAAAGTCATAGAACAATTTTGTTCATCTTCTGTGACCTTGCTTCTATTTTTATCATGTATTAACATTTGAATAATGTTTTTAGCGAAGACTATGTAATAACTCTAGAAGACAGACAGGAATTCATTTGCTCTTTTGAAAGTTTATTAGCATGTCTTGTGAGTGACCCTGCTGCTCGTTTTTGATGTATCTTTCTTTCATGCAGGGAGTGAGGTTATATTGTCGTCTTCATAGTCTGTTTACCCCAGTGATAAGGTGAGTGAGTCTGTCAAATTGTGAAAATCATAAATGGAAACATTTAAGTTTCATGTTAGAACTTGCCTTATCTCATTTGTCTTCCCAAAGTAAAAAACCTTACTTTTAAATACAATGTAAATAATTATTTTTCTCAAATATTCCTGAATTTTTCTGAACCTCTGTGTATTCAGTGTCTTTACCTTTTGTTATGA
>NW_008356952.1:1738018-1812429 GCF_000622305.1 Nannospalax galili
TACTATTTTTGCCTTTTTGAGAGAGAGTTTCTCTGTAGCCCCAGCTGTCCTGGAACTCATTATGTAGACCAGGCTGGCCTTGAACTATAGGAGATCTGCCTGCCACTGCCTCCTGAGTGCTGGGATTAAAGGCGTGTGCCACCACGCCTGGCTATAACTGATGAGATATTGCTTCTTTTTTAGCAAAGAGAATCTAGAAGTAATTTTTACATGTTTAGAAAGACAATGGAGGATTTTGAGTTTTGTGTTCTGTACTAATAGAATAAATCACCAGGAGTATTCCTATGCTTTTATAATATACAGTAGCTGATAGAATGTTAAGATAATTTCAAATGGCCAGATATAAATTGGAGTTTATTGACTAAATCATATTTTCAAAACAGATGCATGGGCCATGTTTTAAATGAATAAAGATGTTTTTCAATAATAGCTATAGAGCCAAATATTTGTGTATGCATTGCCACTATTTAAATATTGATTTTCAATTCCAATATAATGCAGAGTTAGATAGGTAGAAAAATAGATAAATTGACAGATGGATAGATGGATGGATGGATGGATGGGTAGATGGACAGATGGACAGACAGGCAGACAGATATGAGATTGAGTCCAGAAGCTGCTGTTTCTCCCTGGAATACCCTCTTTCACTGTGTAAACATTGTGAGAAAAATGGAGAACTAAGAGTCTTACCCATTTTTCCTGAAAATATCATATCCACTTCACCAGCAGACCTCAAAAATGTAAGAAAAGTTGGAAAAGTGTGAATCCCTATTGAATTTATACCATAATTTATATTGTGGTACCTTTCAAACATTTTGGATAACTTAATATTAAATACTTAACAACAATTGTTCATTGTCTCTTCTGTTGAACATTAGAAAAAAAGTAATGGCTTAATTCTCCATGGCATGTGGATATATGCAAATATTATATGTTTGAAATGTATTCAGAAAATACATCTTCACCAGAAGAGATTTTTATGTAAAGAGTTACATTCCTTAAGAACTGATGAGAAGGTTTGCTCTTTGGCTAGAGATGACCGTTGTTTATGTGTTGTCAATGGGAAATTTATGGGAGAACATTAAACAGCTATACTGTATGACACCCATGCTTTTAATGCCTGTGAATTCAGTTTAAGCAGAAAAATCATTTGCTGTTAAGACCCAAACACGTATATTTGATCAATGGTGGGCTACCCCTTTCTTTCTTACTGATGCTTACTAAAACCAAGGTAAAAGGTGATGAGATATTAGAAACATGGAAATAGATTCAAAATGTAAGAAAATAAATATAAACTGAATAATCTAGTTTACATAGTGATGTCTCAGAAATTTCAACCAAATTTTAGGGATCGTTTTATGCAAGTGAGTTAAAGGATGTGAATATTAATTGTAAATTACTGACAGAGGCTAAAAGATAGTAAATATAGCTGGTAATTTTTAGTTACTTCAAGCTTTTTGCAGCTTGTATTTTTTAACATTTTGCATGGACTACTGTTTTCTCATTCCCTTTTTATCTGGGTCTGCAACATGAAATGAATTATAGATTTCTGCCCTTGGGCACAGGACTGATCACGAGACTTTTAAAATGTTTAACTGAACTTTGAATGATGCCTCCATTGTGAAAAGTCAACTGAACATGGAGTCTGATGTGGCCCGCCAGTGGATCCCCTTATTCCCCGGGGATGTGGATTTGAAGTTTCACTCTGTCCGTACTCTGATTAGACAGATTGTATGGTGGAGTCTCCTTCTGTCTACTTCAGGACAGGCCTGAGGGCTTTACAGAGAGCCAAGTAGTGAATAATCCTTTCTGGTTAATACAGAGGCGGGAATGAAGGCCATTGCTCTATTCTCCACATTTTGAGGAGAGTTTTAGAAGAATCAGCTATGATTTAAGGGTTCAAGTTCTATTTTGTTACTTCCCCCTTTGAATGAGATGCTGTGTTTCTAGCTAAATTGCTGCCAGACATTTTTACAGTAATACTTTCTTTGTGTATAAGAAAATGTGAAAGAAAATAATGTCTTATTTTGGAATTATTGCAGCTCTGTCCTCCTCTTATGTGAACTGATGGATTTTTTTTTGATTTTGAGGGGGAGTATTTATTTTTATTTTATGTAGTTGAGTATTTTGCCTGCATGTACGTAAGTACATCTGTCGTTTCCCCTGGAACTCCAGTTACAGTTACTGGTGCTGTACACTGGTACTGAATCAAAATAGTTGCCTGTGCTCACTTATCCCTTTGCTAAATGAATTTGGTTTCTTTTTCCTTTGTAGAGATAAGGACTACCATTTAAGGACCTACAAATCAGTGGTCATGGCCAACAAATTGATAGACTGGCTAATTGCACAGGTAAGTAAGCAAGTAGAGGTAGGCAGAGAGTAGACAAAAGAAGCTTCATTCTCTTCCACTTTACCTTTGAATATGTGTGTTGGGTACTTTCAACAAATTTAATATTTGCCTTCAGATGAGGCACAATAACTTACTTGCCTAAGTTCCTACAACTACTCTGAAGTTGAGTTAAAATTTGAACCTATAGATAATCTGACTCCTGCAGTCTTAAACAACCTTTATGCTATCTGGTTCTTCAGGAACAAGATGTTCCATTTAAAAACATGAGCTGAGTTTCATAAAAATTAACAAGCATAATTTGAATATCAGTGAAGAGTAGCTACATTCACCCCCTACTTATTTGCATGCTTTTTCTACTAATTTGTTTTAAATTATCTGTTCATTAGTCCTAGCAAATGATTCCAATCTCCCTATGCCACTTTCTCTGTTAGATACCAGTTGGGCTTTGGTAATGTGAACATTATTATGTCTTCAAAATGCAGAGGACATTATCATTGTTGTAGCTCAGTTTCACTGGATCTGCATGCAGACAGCTGGTATTGGGAGAATGAGATTTGCTTATAAGCAAAGCAAATGAACACATCTAACACGTCATCATAGTTTTTCAAATATAAATTTATTTAGGTGTTTTTCTATAATAGGTCAACTAGTGAGTAATTGAATGTGCTCTGTTAATTAAAGACAAAACATTGAAATGTTGATATCCACTTGAATTGAACTTACTGTTTGGGGAGTAGGTATTCCTAGGTTGAAATTCAGTTATTACACATAGATGTTTGAATCAATTTAATAAGCAGTCTTACTATTGTTTTTACTTAAAAATCTCATTTTCTCTATAACTCGCTAATAAAATTTGATATTAAATCCTAAAATGTCTGCTTACTATTTCATATTTTAATATTTAAAACCTGTTGGTTCTTATATGCACACACAGTTTAAGATGTTTGTTGTTCAGTATTCATTTACTCTTTCAAGTACTGTTTACTATTCAAGGCCACCTATTTTTGTATTTCATTGCACATAGATTTTTACATTGAGAAATGTTTTAGATGAAACCCAACAATTATTTTTAAATAGAACCATGAATTATGTCTCTTGTGACTTTCCTAGGATAACAGCCTTTTATAACACTGGGAGTATGTGAAACTGTATTCAGAAACAAATTTCACGTTGAAATCACACTGTTCTAGAATTAGCATGGACTTATACAATACATCGATTATGGGAGAAGACAGGAAAATTTATTTGAAGTAGAAACTAGTGCCAAATAAACATTTACATTCTAACCAGAAAGTCAGCTGTCCACTTTAGAAAATAATATTACTTTTATTTTCTACGAGAAAACATTTAGGAAGGATAGAATATGTTTTTAAAGTCTGGACCAAGTTGAAACATTTCTTTTCTTCATTTTTTCTTCATATTTTGTTAGCTCAGTGTCTGTAAACCTCTCCCAAGGACTGTACTCAAGAACCAGAGTCTAATACGAGCTCTGCTAAAAATGAGTGATGCAAACTTGGGCACATCTCTCCATTTCTGGTTTGCAGTTACGACTGTTCGCTAAATCCTGGAATCGCCACACGTTGGCTTGTATCTTTCATTGTGGCGTTATAATTTTGACAGTGGGAAACATCCAAATTTAAGCCAGACATTTCAGCTCTTATTGCTGAGCTTCAAATTAGAACAGCATGGGCTGCATTGGAAGAGGACGACATAGGGATGGGATGACAAGAGAGCAAACCACATTGCTTAGTCTAATGGGAAGAAGAGACTTACAGTAAGGTTCCTTTTCCAACATGATTCAAAAACGACATAATTTCTCATACTGATCAGTGTTGACTGAGTGGACTAGGACAGCTTCACTGGGTGGAGTAAAGCATCGACTGCAGTACAACAGCCCTTGTGTTGTTTGGAGTACAGTTGGGTCCTGTGGATTTCTGCAAAATATGAGTGACATCATCAGAGAAAATGGAATGACTTTTGTTTTCTTCTGAATGCACTCTCACTTGCTAGCATAGTGTCTTCATTATAATGGTTTGTAATACAGAACTTATTCTATGAATTTAACTCTTTACTGGATATGTGTATTAATACATTTCTAAAACATGATTTGTTTAATTGTGTTTAAGAAACATGCATCGTGCATACTTTTTAAACAATGCCTTGCAACGCCACGCAGTTTTTCTTGTCCCTTTCTTTAGTGCTCCCTAGATCTAAGTGGCCCCTAAAGAATTTTAAAAAGATATAGGGACATCACAATATTCAAGATTTTATTTTTACATTTTCCTTTCAATATCATATTAGGCTGGCAAATATAACATCTAAAAAATCAAATAAAACAACCGAAGTGTTCAGTAAAATTTTAACATTTAAAGTAATCACTAAATTAGAGCAACTAGACAGATAGCAGATATGATTCTTGCCTTCACGGGGTTGCTGTTCTATCTCCCAAAGAGGTCTTTCCTGGGTCTTCTAGCTGGGCTCAGGGTCTTTTCCTATGGGCCTAGTTCCCTGAGTCTATCTAGTGGATTGGGTATCTTCATGGAATTGGATAATGATGACTAACTATGTGCCACTTTTTAAGTGATTGAATCCTTTACAGTATTGAAATTATTGGAAAACAGCAAAGCATACTTTATTTGAGAGATTTAATGTATGATATCTTACAGTTGGTATGGTATTTAGAAAAAGAATAAATATCTTTTGAACAATTGCATAAAACTTGCAAATCACCTAGATTTTTGAAGAGGACCTGATCTCTCATCTGAAGGTAGAGAGTTGGTACCTTTGGTATGCTTCTATAGTTGACAAGGTTAAACAAGTTAAACAAGCTGCCATAGCGTGAGGTGAAGCTGGTCTTGGTTCTTCATAGACAGGCAGATAGACATGGCACTGTAAGTCCTGGTAGTGGCACTAATGAATGTGGGACTGAAACTGATGGAGTTCAGACACATAAAGACACAAGATTGACTAGAGGGAAAGGAACAGGCTTGAAACTTTGGAAAACGAAGCTGGAGAGGAAAAATCTAAGACTGGATGATCTCCTTGAAAGCCCAGTTGAGTATTTTTTATTATCATTAAAGCTTTGAGTATTAAAAAAAAACACTTTAAAATGTTGGAAATTGAAATTCAAATTATTAAATTGGATTCAATAATAGCTTGTGTTAGAATGAGTCCAGAAAATTATGGCAATTTAGATAAGGAATGAAAACCATCATCTTAGAATGCTGGAAACAGAAATGAAATAGAACTGAGAACAAATTTGGTAGAGCCCATAAGTGCTAAGGAAGGGACTAGAAAAAAATGACACAATGTATGAGAAAATGCTTCTTAGGCTATAAAGTAGGTCCCATAAAGCCTCTGATTGCTTATTAACATGCACTATGATTTTTTGTTTTTGTTTTTGTTTTTGGCTAACAGGGTGATTGCCGTACCAGAGAAGAGGCAATGATATTTGCAGTTGGACTCTGCGACAATGGATTTATGCACCACGGTAGGGATTGCTTCCTTTCGATTTTACAGACTGTTTTCATTTTCCTATTTTTCCTTGGGACATTGGGGCTATCACGGTGCTCCACTAAGGTCAAGACAAGCAGCAAGATTGTCGGGTCTGGCCGTGTGTTCTTGATGAGTCAATGCATGCGGTGGATCTCACCGATGGTGCCATTCCTATGTCAAATTGCTGTTATCTACCAGTTCCTCTGACTTCTCCCTTACTTTTCTAGGCTGTGCTAATTTGAGGAGAGTGATGTCTTAAATTGGAAGTTTTGTTCTTTTTTAAAAATCTCATTTATCTGTTAAACTGATTTCAGATTCAACTCATGATTTTGTTTGAATGGCAGTATACACTGGAATGATCAAATGAGAGCGTGTATGGTTTAATGTTTATTGTTCATTTTAGGAAAATACACTTAAAATTACCTTAGAGAGCTAAACCTTTGAAAGTATATATTTTTATTTAGTTTATTAGAGATTAGTTTTCTTGCATGATAACTTTAAAGAAGTCATCAAACAAGAGTTTTAAAAATTTCTACATTAACGTAATGAGAGTTTTCCCTCTGTATCCATGTCATCTTACAGAATCAAGAAACCAAGCATTCTCTTTCCAATTGTTACTAAGGCAACATCCTTCTAGACGTATATTTGATAGCGCTTGTTTCCACTTGTTGGTTAGTGTCAAGGTTATTAACACCCATGTAAAGAAGGAGAGCAGGGCCAGTTACAACAGCATTGAGAACAGCCTTGGTTGTCATGTGCTTCTTGGAGAATTCTGTTGTGTTTCATTCTGTCGAGATCACTGGTTAGAGAATCATTGGTCCCTGAAGAGCCAACTATGAAATGGAAATGACTGTGACATTTTAGGAAATTAAAACTGTAACATCAAATTGAAAACCTCTCATTTATTTTTTTCTTTAGCATAAAGCAACAGCAAGCAATAATTTGATCTAAATATTTGTTGTAAAATACTGAGTCACAACAAAAATTATGCCTATAGAAGTCTGTCAACTTAAAGCAAATTAAGCTTGGCTCCTGCCTGGTTTGATGCTTCTCTTGCCCCTTTGGACCAGCTGTTTGGTGGAGCAAAAGCAGTTGTAGCAGAAACATCGTGTGGTCTTTGGGAAGCTTCTTAGGTTGTGGGGGCAAAATGGGACTCAGTCCAAAATATTTCTCCTTTCTGTTGTCCGCTGTGGCTTTTATTACCTTTTACTGTATACAGTTGATAGTTTCATGTTACATGTTGCCAGGTAGTCTTCCATCTAAAGACCAATCCATGCACCTATTTGGTCAATAACTATTTGTTGGAACTCTGTAAAAGTAATGAAATAAAATAGTTGCCTCTTTGGCTTGCTTCACGTGTGCCACATTATTTACACGCAGTACTTATTTTATTGAAGGCAACTGTATGAAGAGTTTTGCTCTCGTTTTGATGATGAAAAACTAAACCAGAGAGTTTAAATAAACTTTTTTATTTTTACCCTTAAAATTGGTACTAGACCTAGACTGATGCTTCACAGTTTAAGTGCTCTGGGACCACAGTCTTCCCATTACTATGAATCATCCCATCCCAACAAGTAACTTCAAGACAGTAAAGACCAGGAATGAGAAACAGATTTCTCTTTGAAAGCATTTTGACGGTTGTAGAGATTTTATTCAAGAGACATTCTTACTATCCGTATTTACCCTTAGTTTAAACAAAGCTAATAAAACATATACCGTATGTCACCAAGTTATGGCAGATATCTCAGAAACTATGGGGAAAATATTAATATTCAGATAAAATGGGGAAAAACTTTGTAGAAATAAGGATATTAGAATATTGCTTTGGAACCAAGGAGAACTAAACTAGCAAGTCATGGAAAGTAACATCGTATTTCACCCAGAAGACATATTTCTGGTTTGAAGTATAGGAACAATGTAACCCCAGTGGGAATTGCTCACACACCGAAGGTCATATGCAACACAGCTGGATTTTCTCATAAAGATGTAGGGTGCTAAAACATACTAAAATGTTTCTTGATCATGGAAAATGCCATTTACATGTTTGGACCGTATGCAGTTTTGGATTCATTATATTTTCTATCTTAAATTTAGGTTTTAATTTGGATAATGAAAGAATTAATTGAGCACAAAAAGCTAACATTGGAAATATATTACTTATTTTAAAATGCAAAACGCTTTAGATAATAGTAATTTAATGGAAACATAGGCATGAAGTTATAGAGAAAGATACAAAATAATTTGAGGGACATTTATGAATATAACTTTGTCCTAGTAGTCAAAAGTTGAGGTTATGGTTGGCAGGTATTTATTGCATTTATATTGGTATGGGAAGTGAGCTTAGTTTTTTGATCTACTGAAATCATTTGACTCTCTCTCTCTGTTTCTATAGTTCTTGAAAAAAGTGAATTCAAAGATGAGCCCCTACTTTTCCGTTTTTTTGCGGATGAGGAAATGGAAGGATCAGACACAAAACACCGGCTTATGAAACATGATTTAAAAGTTGTAGAAAATGTCATAGCTAAATCACTATTGGTAAGTTGATGCCTGTGTTGTATAGGTTTTATTCTTGCTAAGACATTAGCAGGGGACTGTAGCAATATGTTTGATGGTTTCATTTTATTTTATTTGTAACATTTTTCTTGTTCCTTATCAATAATATCAATATTTTATATTTCAGATTAAATTTAATGAAGGCAGCTATGGCTTCGGGCTAGAAGACAGAAATAAAGTTCCAATAATAAAGTTAGTAGAAAAAGGGTCTAATGCTGAGGTAATGTAAATTAGCATTTTTATTCAAATGTGTTTTCATGCTGTACAAATATGAAAAGGCAAACTGAAATCAACACCGAGACAGTGCTTCTGAATTATCTTACTCTGAAGTTCTACCATGTAGCCTTGGGATCTGTGGCAGCTGAGCCTTTTTCAATGATGGCTTGGGGTGGGAGGTGTGGTGTTCCAGAAATCTCCATCTCTGAATTTCCCAAGTTCCTCAGAGGCCGAGTGGCACATTCTGCATTCCTACGACCTTTCTAACCGTGGATTCCAACCTAGAGCTCTGTGCTGTGTGTCAGATGTTCCCTCTCTTCAGTCAAGGGCAGTGCTTTCCACCTTCTTCCTTCACGGTCTTTTCTATGTACCCCTTCCATCAGGAAAGCGAGCACTTTGACTTTCTCATTGGTTAACGCTGCTTGACATTCTCTCACTCTCTTCTGATCATCCTTCACTGAGAAATTCTCAGTTGATATCTAAGACATGTTAGGCAACACTCTAGAGTCTAGGGGTGTAGCCATGTTCAAAATAGACAAAATTTCTTGCCTTGGGTTGGGATGATAGTATAGTTCAATGCTTAAAGTTATTGCTGTCAAGCATAAGGACCTGAATTTGATCCCCAAAAACCATTTGAAGAAAACAAAATAAAGCAAATATGATGATGTATGCTTTTAACCCCATGATGAGGAGGTTGAGGAAAGTGGATTTCTGGGGTTCTAGGCCAGCCATCCTAGTATGCATGGTGACTATTAGGCTAGTAAGAGACCCTGTCTCAAAAATCAAGGTGGATATCACCTGAGGAACAACAACCAAAGTAGCCTTCTAGCCTCCACATACATGAACACCCATACACAAATCGCAAACACACACACACACACACACACACACACACACACACACACACACACACACACACACACACACACACACACACACACACACACACCCCACACACAACTTCCTGGAGCCTATTTTCTAGTGTTGTGTCACAGTATATCAGACTTAAAGTCTCCCTACCTTATTACCTAATTTGCAGGATACTTAATCCTTAAGCAAACCTCTCAATACGCAGATCTTTAATAAAGAATGTAACAAATGGTAGATCTAGAACTTTTAATTTGAAGCTGTTTGCTAAAGTCAACCATAACATATATGCTATTGCTAAAGGCCTTTTTAATCCCAAAACAAATTCATGCAAGACAAAGCTTCATGCTTACCACACCAACTTCAATTAAGTTACCTCTGGTTGATTTGTACCCTGTTAGAGGATATGACCATCAAGTGATTAGAGTTAATAACTCTGTATGAGATGTTTCTCTCAGGCATTTTCAGAGGATGCCCCCAGGGCCCAGCTTCATCTGACTTTTCCATGGATGAGAAGCTGTCTCCTTAGGTAGCTGCTTTCCAAAACATCAGGGAGTTTACAGGAGGCCAGGAAGGTTAAGAACATCTGGGCTGAGTGGAGGGGCGATGTGTCTTCCTTGTCCCTGTTGTACTGAGGACACTTCTGTGCTTGCTGGACTTTCATCTGACTTTTCCATGGATGAGAAGCTGTCTCCTTAGGTAGCTGCTTTCCAAAACATCAGGGAGTTTACAGGAGGCCAGGAAGGTTAAGAACATCTGGGCTGAGTGGAGGGGCGATGTGTCTTCCTTGTCCCTGTTGTACTGGGGACACTTCTGTGCTTGCTGGACTGCTCTTGTTTGGACTCACTCCAGGCCAGTCTTTATCTACTTGTTGTACCAGACACACTCATTCTCACATGGGGTGGAGATACACATCGGATATCATCAATATATTCATATATTCAGGGCTTGAAATTCTCTGAGTTAAATATAGATACATAGATAGGTAGATAGATAGATAGATAGATAGATAGATAGATAGATAGATAGATAGATAGATGACAGATAATAGATGATAGATTGATAGGTATAGATGATAGACAACAGATGATAGATGATTAGGTTGATAGACAGATGATAGATAGATAGATAGATAGATGATAGATAGGTGATTGATAGATGATAGATAGATAGATAGATAGATAGATGATAGAAAATAAAGTAAAAGTAATTAAACTGGAGTTCGATTCTACTTTAAAGGATAACCGTTTTTAAAGGAGAGGTCAAGGGTGAGCGCAGTCTCAAAGAGAAAGGTGGGGAGAATTTCTGCGAAGCTGTGCCATCAAAGTTGTAATGAAGCCAAAGAGAATGACAAGTGTTAGCTCATCCACAGTTTTGTTATTTGAATTTATGAAACTATTGTTCATGTGTTTTCAAAATAGCCAGATCTATAACTGATGACCCTTCCCAGATTTGAGTTTTGTGAAAACTTAAAGGCTTTATTCTCACCACTTCTCCCTTAGATGGCTGGCATGGAAGTTGGGAAGAAGATTTTTGCTATTAATGGTGACCTGGTTTTTATGAGACCTTTCAATGAAGTGGATTGTTTCCTGAAATCCTGCTTAAACAGCAGAAAGCCTCTGAGAGTTCTCGTGAGCACAAAGCCAAGGGAGTAAGTTGTATGATTTTTGTGGCATTAAAAAAAATGACACTTGGGGGCTGGAGAGATGACTCGGTGGTTAATAACACTGGCTGCTCTTGCAGAGGACCCAGGTTCAGTTCCCAGCACTCACATGGCAGCTAACAAACATCTGTAACTCTAGTTCCAGGGGATCTAACCCCCTTCTCTGACCTCTGTGAGTGCACTTACATACATACAGGGAATTACACTCATACACATAAAGTAATAAATAAATGAACAAATAAATAAATCATGCATGAATGAGTAAAATAGAAAAGCTAGCTACCAAGTAACTATTTATTGCTCTGGTGCTCTGGTTCCCTATCTTAGAACATTTTGGCCTCTTCAGAGTGATGGATCGGGAAAGTTGTGTTGCTTATCGTGATAAATGCTTGCTCCTGAATCACATGGTGTCAGCAGCAATCGTTCTCGTTTTACTGTCCAGATTTTCTTATTCTGGGTTGACTTTGACTGAGTGAAAAAATAATCTAGCAAAACACTTGAAAATGAAGAATAGAGAGCTCCATGTTAGCTATAAAATTTTTGGTGCTATAATCTGATTAGACACAATCTATAATGCAGTGCTCATATGATATGAGATCAAGTCTAAATGACATGATGCTCAAGGAATATGCACACTTAGTAAAGCAAAATCAAATAGAAAACTCAATCTCTCTATCATCTAGCTACCTAAGATTATAAAAATGTTCATGTTTGTGCTAGCCTTTCATGATTATGACAGAATATCTGAGATAACTTAAAAGAATGGAGCTTTATTTTGACTTCCTCCGGTTGCAGAAGCTTCAATCCGTCATGATAGGTTTGAAATGGTGTTGCATTCCTACAGGAGGAGATGGTGTTGCAAACTGCTCACTCAGTGATGCTCAGGAAGCAGAGAGAGGGAGCAGGGAAAGGCCCCTAGACAAGACGCATCCTTCAAAGGCGCGCTTCCAGGGACCCATTGCTTCCAACTGTGCAGCAACCCCTAATAGCCCATCTATGAACTCATCCATGAGTTAGTCCACTGATGATGTTAGTGCTGTCATGCTCAGTCATCTCTAAATAATGCACCAGCTGGAGACCCTTCAACACATGAACTTTGTGGGGGAGCACTTCATGTCTGACCCATAACAATGTCTATTATGTAAATTTCAGAGGACATATTTTTCTAGATGAAGACATTTTTCTTCTAATCTTACCACATAAATAGCCATTACGGTTTTGCAATTCAATTCAGTTTTGTTTTTGTTTTTCTGAGTCTAGATCATCACGTTTACAACCAGACACATTCGGAGCAGTTCTGCACTCTGCATACAGCTTAACAGTAGTTAAAACATGTGATGTACTTGCAGTTCATTGGCTCTTCTGTAATCCATTTCCATCAGCCTTCTAATACTCTTTAGTCAGATTTTTCATGAATAATTTCATTGTCTAAATGAGATAATATGTCTATAAATATTTACCAGAATGTGTGGATGTACCTGCTATATCAGAATTACTATTTAAAATTTATATCACTTGTCAATTATGATGAGAAACTTGATTAATTTTAAGAAAAATGATGGCTGTCACATCAAAAACAAGATTGCTTATTTTAGATACTTATGAAAAATATTCCAGCAATCTGAAATATTCTTCCTGTCTTTACAAATATTTTATGTATAAAATCTTATATAATACACAGGCATTCATGACTGGCTAGATGCACCATGTATGGTTTATTTTGAGTCCAAGTGCAGTGCAAAGGGCTAGATTCTGCCTTGTACATCTCTTGGTGGCATGCCAAATCAATAAGGTCCATGGATGCCTTAGCTCCTACCAACAGGTTTACTACGTGGCCTGAAAGAATGAGTATGACTCATTAATATTGAAACTAATTTGGAAACGCTGAGCTAGAGGGCAGCAAAGAGCCACAACACTGTCTTCTCTCTACACATAATTAAATTTCATTATTCCCTCTTTATCCATCCCTGCCTAGGATGAAGGTATCCCAGTTGCCTATCTCCTGACACATTAGGGCATTTGAAAGGGAAAAGTTCCCTAGGAAGGAAAGCAGTGGTATTCAGAGCAGTCATTAGTAAATGTAAGTGTCCTCTATGACCAACTTATTTAACTCCACAACTTTTTGTCAGCCTATAAAGACATTTTAACAGTTAGAACACCATCAGGCCAAAAATATCAAGATTAAACAAGGGAGCAAATCCCCAGTCTTCAGAGTTGGGCACTGTGTCTTCTGACCCTTCCCAGTGTTATTGTACAATGTCTGCCACCTGAGGTTCAAGGCATCCTTCTTCCACTAGGCAGTAAAATGGTCATTTCCATGTCCCCCTCCGTGAGGTGGCACGAGGGTGCTTGGCCACAGAAGTTGTGGGCATTGTAAGTCCTGGTTTATAGACAGTTAGTGAAGTGTTCGGTACTCACCAGTGATGTTACATGAAAGCGAGCACTGCTTTGTCAACCCATTTTGTCTTAATCAGTGGTGACCTTCTTCTACCTCAGGCTCCCAAGGCCATCTAGTGGCCATCTGCAGATCAGGCACAGGGGAGCTACTCTATGGTGGAAGTTTTGTTGGGTCATTCATCGTATCTTAAAATAGCCCCTTATAGTTTAAAAAGTATCCTGGCGGAAGGAAGACGACAAAATATGAGAAGTAAATACTGAGCAGGGTTTTCTTTTGATTCGAACTCTATTTTACACTTGATAACATCAAGGAATTTTTCCAAAAGGCCTTGTAGTAGATAATTTCACATACTTATTTTCTACCAGAAATAGAACATTCCTCTTGTATAAGTTCCTTATTTTAATTGGCAGTGTGGTTTTTCCACCAGAGAAACATGTTCTCTAAAGATCAGTTTATTAAGAGAGTTCCAAATTTTTCCCTAAAATGGACCTCATGGTGCTGTGTACAAATTTTACTAAGAAAAACAGAACAGTCTTCCTGAAGAGAAGTCAACCTCATATAGCAATATTAGATCAGCAGAAAATCTCTTTCAGGGTGGACTGAAGCTGTTAGGAATTATGAAGACTCTGAGGGCAATTGTGAATCATCCTGCTCAGCGTGGATGCTGCTAGTTCAGCCTAAGTCAGTTTTCATTCACAGTTCGTAGAAGCAAGATGCCTCTTTTATTTGTTACTTTTTTTTTTTTTTTTTTTAAAAATTTTTTTTTTTTTTTTTTTTTTTTTCACACTTTTTTCTTTTTTTTTTACAAATTGTGATATTACTTTTTTTTTTTTTTTTTTTAAGACAGGGTCTCCTGGTAGCCCCAGCTGGCCTGGAACTCACTATGTAGATCAGGCTAGCCTTGATCTCACAGAGCTCCACCTGCCAGTCCCTCCCACGTGCCAAGATTAAATGCATGTGCCACCACACCTGGCTCAGGATGATTCTTTGTTTCAGGCTCACAAGAATGTGTATTTATTCTCTTTTTTTGTCTTAGATTTCATTCATTTTCATTTAAATGAAAACTCATCATGTGTCTTTGATAGATACTATGATATGCAGTTCCAAGGAAGTGGATACAGCCTTGCACACCAGAAAGTATTCAATTAAAGATGTATTGGTTCTCTGACCCCTGTCCTACACATATTCAAATCACTCTGTGGTATATAACCTCATTTGTAATAATACTTTAAAGTTTCCCCTGGACAGCCAATTTGCATTTTTATCATTGTAGACCTGCCTGAGTTACATGGGACGTTGCAGTCTGCCTTCAGGCCTGAATGCAGCCTGTGGCTTTTGGAGTGTTCTAGGTACACAGTCTTTCTTCAGCTCCCTCCAACATATCCTTGAAGGGTCACTGATACTTATTTCCTGATTAACTCATCTTCTGAAAAACACTGTTGTTTCTTGGGCATGGTGTGCATTCCTTCAAAATGTATTGCTGTGTGTTCATTTGGTGTTGTTCTCTACTGAAGTTTTTGATACTCATTTTTACAGTGGCCATGTTCTATGCTAGCAAGGATTATCTGCTCTTCAAGGCTGCTATCTGATTTCTGACTTTCTTCTGCTGAGTGTCTCATATCTTTGTGACAAGCTGAGCTCCCTCTCTGGTTTGCCGTGATGGCTGACTCATGTTCTCCTTCCCTCTGTGTTCTTCTGTGTGGGCTCACTGGCGGCACTTTCTTTACTTATTCAGGTTTACCTTTTGATCTATTATTCTTTCAGAAATGCATGGCACAAATATTAAAGTTGCTCATATTAAGTCATTCCTATATAGTGTTTGACAGCACCGTCCGTTATAACTTGTGTTGTTGTTCTTTGATGAAATTTCTAATCAGTAGAAGTTAATAGTATTCTTTATAATGAAATTTCTCAAGGTACCCATTTCTTTTTTGTAACATTAAACTAATGAGGGAAGCCTCTATATTACTAAGTATCTATTAAGTATTTATCACCATTCAGGGCAGTTAACCAATGGTGACTTCATCAACATCCCCAAATTTAATTTTAACAATAATATCATGCTGTGACAATTTCTGTGACACAGTCTCTGCTAGAGAATTTAGGAGCTTATCCAAATCCAATGTACCTAGTTACAAAGCAACAAAAGAGAGGCTTACATATGTTAGCTGTCTCCAGTGCCTATGACTCTCCCAGGATCTGTCCTATAAGGTGCCTCTGTATTACATCCTTGTTATGTGCTTGGTGGTGGAAGAGACCTTGCTCTCTGTAAGGCTTTCTTACTAGTGTTACTTTTCTGGTAGACCTTCCCCAGTTTCCTCTGGTCTTGATTTCAGCAACAGTCTCAGTTCTTATGCTCTGGACACAGAAAAATTCTGATGGAACACTAGAAAAGTCAAGTAGTGAAGAGTTTAATTAGAGCAAGCAGGGATGCAAGAATAAGCTCTTTTTCTAAAGAGCAGGATGAGGTGAGCAGAGCAGCAAGGGTCCTGGAAAGATGGAAGCTCTTTCCCAAGTTATACCCTCTCCTGTACTCCCCCACAGCAGGCACTTCTAGGGAAAGGATAACAGCCCTGGACATGCTTCCCTAATGAGGAAGTCCTGAGATTGGTCTCAGCTGACTTAACTAGAATAGGCCACTACCACCTATTGCTCTTTACCGTCTGCCCTGGGGGCCTTGAGCTGGCCCATCTGGAGTCCAGCACCATCATTATCTTTACGTCCTGCTTGAGGGCTGGAGTGACCACTGCTATTGATTTTTCTTTATGTCCTATTTTGGGGCATTTGTTGGTCAGTTCCTCCCAGAACAAACCTCCTGCCTAATATCCCAGTCCGTATGTATTTCAAGAATGAGCAAAGGTATCATTTGACCATCATTTGATCCAACTGTGGCATTTCAAATTTGTCTTGCCTCATTTTCTGATTAATTTTAGGACAGTGAAAATCCCAGATTCAGCAGATGGGCTTGGTTTCCAGATCCGAGGCTTCGGACCTTCTGTGGTGCATGCAGTAGGAAGAGGTAAGAAAGTCCCATGCATGGTAAACTACATACTGGTGTGCTTTGCCTGTGCCCTGTCAAAAAGGACTATGTTTAAATGAGGTGTGATTGGGCTGGAAAGACGGCTCAGTGGTCAGGAGCTCAGGGTTGATTCCCAGCACCAACATGGCAGCTAACAACCATCTATAACTCTAGTTCCTGGGGATCCGATGCTCTCTCCTGACTTGCACGGGCATTATACAGTATGGGTGCACTTACATACAAGCAGGCGGTACACTCATATACATAAAATAAAAATAATATATAAAATATTTTAAAATGAAATAAAATAGGCATGATCATAGAATTTTCTCCTTTCACTTTATTAACTCAGTCAAAGTACATTCTGGAATCAGTATGTTTGAAAAAAAAAAAAAAGAAAACTTAAAAATTGTAGTTGTGTGTTATGACTCACATCTCCGTTTCCAGCATTCAGAAAGCCAAAGCTCTTCAAATTTTGGGCTAGCTTGAGCTTCAGAGACCTTTTCTCTTTCTCGAAAAATATGAAGAGAGGAGGCTAGGGAGATGGATCAGTGGATAAAATACTTGTCTTGTAAACATGAGGATGTGAGTTCAATCCTCAACACCCACATAAAAAGCCTAGAGAGTCAGCACCTGCCTGTTATCCCAGCACTTTGGAGGCAGAGACAGGAGAATCCTTTGGACTTGCTGGCCATCCAGTGTAATCAGTCTGTGAGTTCCAGGTTCAGTGAGAGACGATGTCTCAAAAAGTGAGGTGGAGAGTGATGGAGGGAGACGCCTGGTGTTAACCTCCAGTCTCCATGCGCACATGCATGGATGCGTGCATATGCACACATTTACACTCTCTCACACACATACACAATAAATAAATACTCAAAGAGGAAAACCCTAAAAATTATGAAGCATATTTGTCGTTGCTTCAAGTTTGATTCAAGAGTCCATACCTTCAGGTATATTTTTCCTACAGAAATCAGTTTAACGAAGGATGATGTTAAGGTTGTCTCTGTATTTTTTCTCAAGAAATGTTGAAGGTTTTTTTTTTTTTTTTCTAGTGACTAAAAAAGGTGAGTTTTTAGACTTTGCAAAGACCTATGGACTTGATAATGTGTTGTTGTATACTCCCTTTAACTATTGTTTTGACTTCTGAATAAATCTCATCATAAAATTCATTTTAAATTAAGCCTGTTTACATTTTATTTTGTTTGAAAGGCAAATAGATTATTAAAACCTCATGTGTATGTATTTTAACTCACACTCACACTAGTAATAATTGAAGATAATATTTTTCACACTGCTGTACATAATAAGTAGCTTGCTGGAGCAAGAAGGGTCTTTGTGAGCAGATGCCCCTATTTATCTACTATGGAGAGAGATCTGCTTTATTTTATTTTATTTTATTTATTATTTTATTTTATTTTATGTGTATGAAAGTTTTGCCTTTATGTATGTAAGCGTACCCAGGGATGTCAGAAGAGGGTGTTGGAGTCTCTGGAACTAGAGTTATGGACTATTGTTAGCTGTCATGTGGGTATTAGGAATCGGGCGGGTCCTCTGAAAGGGCAACCAGCACTCCTAACCCCTGAGCCATCTCTCCAGCCCCTGAGATCTGCTTTTTAACACTAAGAAATATGAAACATCTTATATAATCACTCAAACATTAGGCAGGAACATTTTAAGAGTGTTGCCATCAAAATTAGATTTAGATTGTAAGATTAACCAATATGCATATAGTTTAAAAAATAAATCTTATTTCAAAAACTTATCTTTTCACTTAGCCTTTTACAACGGATGGATAAACAGTTAAAGCTTTTCCAATAGCTCATTACACACTGTCAAAGAGAAATAGGATACTGAGGCATCAAATACCTCTATTATACTCACAAAGCTCTAAAAGAAGCTCGCCCCATTGCATCCTGAGTGCATGGAGCTGTGCCTCTTCCCCACCACTGGCTTTGAAATGGCTGCCTTGGTCTCAAGTGTGTGTGTGTGTGTGTGTGTGTGTGTGTGTGTGTTGTTTTTGAAACTTAAGACAATAGGACTCCTGTGCCTTCCTTCTCTGAATTTTTTTTACAGGTGTGGTTCCTTTTCACACAAATTACACCATAAAAAAGGTCACTGCAGTCAATCTTACCAGCATCTTTGAGTTCCTCTTACCTTCATCCTCAGCTGTTTCTGGGCCATAGTTTAGTCTTGGATCAACCTTAAACATGTTCTTAGCTCTCTCTCTAGAATAGGTGGGGAAAACCAAAACAAAACGGAACAGCACAACACAACAGAAAACAAAGCAAACAATACAACATCTGCCATAGTCATGGAATCGGAGCCTCCTGGCTCTCTGTCTTCCCGTCCCTGGGTCCATATCATTACTCAGCAATCTTTTTACGTGTTTCTGATCTGCTAGCCCTTTCTTCTTCTCAAACTTGCCTCATGTCTCACAAGGAAGACATTTTTCTTACCTCACAGACTGAGACTCTCAGACATGTGGACCTCAACATCCCACAGGCTAAGGAAGATTCAAACTCCAAGGACTTCCCACCAGGAAGCTAGAATTCCCCAGTAGGGCTTTGCTCTGTTCTCCAGTCTGTCTCATTCCCACCCCACCCCCCACTGATTCTTAGTCACACTCCCCCCACCAACTATAAGCTTGCACCAACACAACTTCTTGTATGTCCCTGGATGCCAGGTAGTTTCTTGACACAAAGTCTTGCTCTCTGCTAAAATGTTGTTCCCTCCCCTAGACTCAGTTCAATGTAGGAAAACCACTTCTTATTTCTAGGAGTGAGTGTTAGAGGGGACTGGGCAGAAAAGAAAAGGTATATTCCTTTTTATTTTATTTTTTAATAGTTTATTATTTTTTCTTGTTTTTTTTTCTTTTTTCTTTTAGTTTATTATTTTTATTTTATGTACATAATTGTATTACCTGCATGTGTATAAGTGCACCCATGTCACTCAGTGCCTGTGGTGGTCAGAAGAAGGTGTCTAATCCCCTGAAACTGGAGTTAAGGATTGTTGTTAGCCACCATGTGGGTGCTGGGAATCAAACTTGGGTCCTCTGCAAGATCAGTCAGTGCTCTTAACCACTCAGTCATCTCTCTAACCCCTGAAAAGGTATATTCTTATGTATAACAATTTTTAAGGGGCTGGAGAGATGACTCAGTGGTTAAGAGCAATGGCTGCTTCTGCAGAGGACTCAGGTTTGGTTCCCAGCACCCACGGTGGCTAACACTCATACACATAAAATAAAAAAATAGATTAACTCATTACTTAAAAAATTTTTAAGTGTTTAATGATTATATTTCTTTGTGTGTGAATTGCTTGCAGTTGAATTTCTTTTTACTATATGGTATATTATAAAGACACTGGTATGATGTATATTATATAAATATATACACTTCTCTATATAGTTTATTAATGGTACTTCGTTTGATGTTGATTTGCTCCAACTATTTAATATCAGCAGTTGAAAAATCATAAACCACTGGATAAGAGATTCCATTTATGAATTTTAATCTATGCCAAAGCCAAGCAAGTGACTGGACAATTGACACCTACTACATTCCTTCTTTCTGCTCAGAGTTGCTAATTGACTTGATTTTTTTTTTTAAGAATGCTTTTTTAGAACTAGAGATATTGTTCAGTTGGCAAAGTGCTTGCATTATCTGCTGAACCTGAGTTTGAATCTTCAGCATTCACGTAAAAGAGCCAGTACAGAAGTACCCAACTTTAATCCTAGCACTGGAGAGGCAGAGACAGGAGGATTCCTAGGGCTGCTGGACAGCCAGTCTAGCCAGTTAGCTAGCACCAAGTTCAGTGGAAGAGCCTGGCTCAAAAACCAAGGTAGAACGTACTCTAAGAACACTCCCAGTGTTGACCTCTGGTCTTGGTACACACATATACATGGTATGCACACAAACACACACACAAACACACACATGTATATCCAAGCCCACATGAACATACAGACCTATATACACATTCAAAAAATAAAATAACATAAACATTTTAAAAATGAAGGCATGATGAGGCACACCTTTAATCCCAACACTCAGAAGGCAGAGGTAGGTAAATCTGTGAGTTGAAGGTCAACCTGGTCTACATAGCAAGTTTCAGGCCAAATGGGGCTACAGGGAGGCCCAGTCTCAAAAAGACAAAAAAAAATTGTTTTTGAAAATTTTTTTATATACATATTAAACTGTTGGCATTTGGAAAACTAAAACAATATTTCAATATTTTAGGATTTTTAAAAACAAAATAGAGCTTGTTTCTGGAGTTCACATTTTTCAACTATCTAAATTTAGAAAATTAGATTGACTAGACATTTGAAAGGGAAATAACTGGTTAGCATTGTAAAGGTCACTTTGCAATATTCTTTCAAAATAATTCTTATGGAGGCGGGGGAATATTCTGTTAATCACAGTTTGGATGATGAGTGATGGAGAATGAGTGAAAGCATGTTGCTCTCTGATCCAGACTTATCAGGAACACACCAGTTAGGCATTTGCTCTATTTTAGAATTGCTTTCATTGTTCTGTGTATGACACAGGTGAAATCTATTTCTTACACTTTTTGGCAATTCTCCCCATTTCTATCTAAAGGCACCGTGGCTGCAGCAGCTGGCCTTCACCCTGGACAGTGTATTATCAAAGTTAATGGAATCAATGTCAGCAAAGAGACGCATGCCAGTGTCGTTGCACACGTCACGGCCTGCCGGAAATACAGGCGGCCAATGAAGGTACACTGCTCTTCATAGTATTAGACTCAGCTGAAAACTTGCAGGGAAGACCTAGGGGCTGGCATAGGCTGATGTCTAAGATGTTCATGATTTCCAGTTCGAAGTTCCAATTTAAACACAGCACTGTAAGTCTCATTCTGACTGCTTCATCTGATAAAGCCTAAGCAATTAAAGGTGTTGACTGGATTTAAATAGTTGTATTATGTCATTACATTTTATTCTCATAATATTCTTGCTTGTTTAAAAACATGTTCTGGGGTATTTTCCCTGCCTCCTTCTCTCCCTTCTTTCCTTTCTCCCCTTGGTCCTGTAGGTTGACAAGGGCTTTGTGTGTTCTAGGCCAGTGCCTATCACTGAGCTCCACCCTCAGCCCTTCTTTTTGATAGGAGTTTATCAAATTTAAATCCACAAATGTGAACTATTTTCTTGTGATTAGGTTAAAATATATAGTAATCAAGAGTATATAAATCTTTATAACAAGTATATATTCTTTATAACAAGTCTTTAGAAAGAAAAAAATGGTTTTTTTTAAAGGTGTGCTTAATTTTTACATATACTTATTTAGGTAATTAAATTTACCTTTTAAAAAATCTTAATGTACTTGCTATTATTTAATTTTTGTTTTTAATTTGGAGACAGGGTCTCACTTATAACCCTGGCTGGCCTGAAACTCACTATATAGACCAGGTTGGCTTTACTGTACACTCACGGTTGTCCAACCACTTCTGCCTCCAGGGTGCTGGGATTAAAGGCATGTACAACGACGCCTGTCCAGTATTTAAGTTTTTAAGCACTATCTTTGGTCCATAGTGCTATAGAAATATGAAATTGGATTGTAATTATATACAAAGTTGGTTGTCTTCTGAATAAAGGTGAGCATTGTCCTGTGAGAGAAGTGTGTCTCAGGTTGACGACTGGGAGCAGAAGGAACCTTCATGGAGGGGCCTTATATAGTCCCTATCCTGTGCTCCTTTGCATTTGAGCATGTGACTTTGTGCCCCATCCGGGAAGATAAGTGGCTATTTTCTCAAAGGCCAGGGCTGATATTTTGTAAAGCACTGACTCCACATGAAAGAAGCTGACCAATTTTGCTTGCTAATAAGGTCAGAACTGGCATAGCACACTGGAGGTTACGTGTGCTGTTTTCAAAAAGATTCCTCTGAAGTAATCAAACCTTCATTTTCTGTTAGAATGTTGTTTCCAAACAGATTTATTTCAACTTTACTTCTTTTCTCTTTCCTTGCCTACCTTCTTGGGGAGGTATTGATCAGTGAAATAATTAGGAAATGCTATGAATTCACTGAGTACCATGCACTTTTAGGTACCCATTGCCATGTAACGGACCACTCCAAATCCTGGTGGCTTATGATAACAGTGAGTCTTTCTCGACTGACGTGGCTATGCTCTGCTGGGACCTCACTGGGTACCCAAGTCCTCTCCTCATGGTACCCTGTATGTGGTGGACTGTCCTCCAGAGTGCCCATGACTTCCCTTTCTGATCTCTAGCAGGATTTTCTTTTGTGAATAATAGCTAGATATCAAGAGGGAGTATTACCAGACATAAATCAGCTACCTGGATGGTGCTTCTTGTATACACTTGGTCAGATTGAGTCATAGGACCAAGGCAAGGATCAGGGTGAGAAGGAGCTGTAATAAGGCATGGGTACTGAGGGTGTGGCTCATTGGCAGTCACAAGAGTGACCAAACTGATTAGCATGTTTTAATGTGTATCCTGCTAGAGATTGAGCTCAGAGCCTCATGTATATTAGGCAAGTATCCTACCACTGGGGTATGCCACACCTGCAACCCCTAAACCATCATTTAATAATTATAGCAGTATAATAAGTAAACATGATTATGAGCCTGATTCATGGAGGAAAATGGATATTACATATTATATTACACTTCAGCAATTTAGCTCAACTTGATTATCGCCCTGTCT
This sequence comes from Nannospalax galili, assembly GCF_000622305.1. Taxonomy (NCBI): domain Eukaryota; kingdom Metazoa; phylum Chordata; class Mammalia; order Rodentia; family Spalacidae; genus Nannospalax; species Nannospalax galili. The sequence goes on from NW_008356952.1 coordinate 1,761,254, forward strand.
AGAGAAAATATAAACCTTATATAATAACCCTCGAACCATTTATTTGGAAGTCATTTTCTTTCTCTTGTTTCTCTAAATAAGATTGGAACTGCTGTTTCAATCAAATTAGGCTGATTTGAGATGTGGAAGGATTAAAAGCTAGTCATGTGACTTGGAAAGCCAATGCGATGAGAGCTGTTCTTCCAGTTTTCATTTGGTTTGATTCAAAATACCATCAATACATTGCAATATATGTGATAGATCATTTTAATGGTATATATAATTATATATAATTGGTTTATTGAAAACATGGTCTATTAATGTTTATTTTAAGATATAATTTAGAACTTACTTAAAAATATACTTGAGGAGCTGGAAAGATGGCTCAGCAGTTAAGAGCTCTGGCTACTCTCAGCACCCATGTGGTGGCTAACAACCATCTGTAATTCCATTCCAGGGAATCTTATGCCCTCTTTTGGCTTCCTCAGGTATTGCATGACATGGGTGCACTTAGATACACTCAAGCAAAACACTCATACATACAAAATTAAAAATTATGAATAATTCTATTTTAAAAAATACTTGAGGTATTCAAATGAGACTTTTGAGAAATGCATCCTGTTGTAAAGTATGCATCTTTGGAAGATAGATTTGCATAAAGCAATTCATTATCTTCTGAAGATAATTTAATAATAATAATTATCTTCATATCTTCTGAAGATAATTTAATTAGAAAAAGGTCACTGGGTTGAATTGTCATGGCTTTTCATTTTGATATTTTCTTTTTTTTTACTTTTAAGAAACAGGGGACATAAATAGGATTGTCAGCTCTCCCTGTAAGCAGGTTTATGAAGTGGATATGCATTCTGGTATCTGCATCAGTATTTCTGAGGTCTCTTTCTTCCCCTCTCACTTCCAGCAAGATTCCATACAGTGGGTGTATGACAGCATTGAGAGCGCTCAGGAGGACTTGCAGAAGTCCCACGCTAAGCCTCCTGAAGATGAAGCAGGGGAGACTTTTGACTGCAAAGTGGAAGGTAAGCTACTTCCTCATTTACTTACAATATTCTTTTCCCCTGTGCGTGTGTCTGCTCCTAAGTATTGAGGTCTTATATTTTCAACTTATGACTTCTTACCAAACAGATGTCATTTCAGGCATATAACTAGTAACAGCTAGTGGCTGACATGTAATAGCCACATCCTGTTGTATAGGCAGTTGGTTGGTTGGTTTGTTGGTTTTTTTGTTGGTTTTTGAGGCAGATTCTCATTATACATAACCAGTGTTGGCTGGGTTGGCTAGGAATTTTCTGTTTAGCCTAGGCTGACCTGGCATGTGGTGATCCTCCTGCCTTTGAGTTCCAAGTGAGGGGATTATAAGTGTACATCACTGTGCTCAGCAGAAGGCACATTTCAGTATTTCACTGGATTTTCTCAGCCATCAAAAGAGAAAATCTCATCAGTTAGATAGATTATCACCATTCTCTTTGTGGAAGAAGAAATTAGGTTAATGGTCTTCCTCACTAGTTACATCACAAAGTGAAGATTCCAGCCCAAGATTTCCTTCTTTGGAGGTGAATGCCATTTAGACTCTGCTGTTCCTGTGTCCCCAGAATGAGCTGCACTGAAAGCAAAGCAAGAATGAGAATCTCTACCTCCACCCCAGGTCTGCTGGGTCAGAACCCCATTTTGACAAGATCTGATTTTTTTTTTTTAATCCATGAAACTGTGAGATGTTCTGTGTCAGGAAAATCTGTAGCTCTGTTAAAATATGTTCCTGATTTAAGTGACTTTTATTCTATCCCAACTTTTTAACAGTAAGAAAGAGACAAGCTGAGAAAGAGAGAGAGAGAGATCTTTAGATAAGGACCCTTATAATTTCTTATAATTTTTTTTTGAAATGTCTATATTTACTGACTCTTTTGCCAAGCCAACTGAGGCAATTGTATTTGTGCCTCCACTTGCCAAATGCCTTGAATTATTGTTTCAGAACTTTTCCAAGGAAGCCCTTGTTACATTTTTGTTGTGTTCTTCCAACATATTTATTAGTAGGAGAATTTCTGGACACTTTCGTTACACAATTAGCTTCTTCTAAATAAGAACAGCTGAAAATTTTTCTTCTGGTAAGTTTTTATGGAAATGTCAGATGCAATATGTGTGGGACTCTTTCCTTGTAGCACCTAGATGTCCTACAGTTAAGTTCTCACATTCCCTGGGAGTTATTACAGACCCTACCAGTTAGCAACTCAGTCCCGCAAACAGCCCGTGTTGCAGATGCCTGTTTTCACCTCTATTTCTGAACAACTCATTTTAAGTTCAAGGAGTCTTACACACCCTCCTTTCACTTAACATTTTTCTATAATTCAATAAGATAATTTACATTGTCTATCTGATTTACTATGAAGAATGCAAGATGATCAGCTAGATGAAGAGGTACAGACAGTAAATTCTGCAAAGGTTCCAAGCACAAGAGCCCCATCACCATGAACTCTGAATGTACCTGTCTCCTGGCATGGGCTTCTACCTATCCCCTTGGAACCACTCTAAACTCCATCACTTAAGAGTTTTTATGGTGGTCTTGAGTTATAATGTGATTGATTAAATTATAAGCTGTTGGTGATTGAACTTAACTCCTAGGCTTCACCCCAAGGCAGAGTGGGAGATGTAAGTTCTAGTCCCCAATCACATGGTTGATTCCTCTGACAAATAGCTCCTGACTTTAAGAAAATATTTTTTAATATTTAAAAATTTTATGTGTGTGAATGTTTTACCTGCATGTATGTAAGTACACCACATGCAAGTAATGCCTGTAGAGGCCAGAAGAGGGTGTTAGATCCTCTGGAAGTGGAGTTACCGATATTGTTTTAGCCACCATGTGGGTGCTGGGAATCAAACCCAGGTCCTTTGGAAGAATAGGGAGTATTCTTAACTGTGGAGCCATCCCGGTAGTCCCAAAATGTTTGTTTGTTTTGTCTTGCCCCCTTTTTTTTTTTTTGGCCTTTTTGAGACAAGGTCTCCCTGTAGCTTCAGCTGGCCTGAAACTTGAAATGTAAACCAGGCTGACCTCAATCTCACAAAGATTTGTGTGCCTTGGCCTCCCAAGTGCTTGAACTAAAAGTATGCGCCACCACACTCCTAGCTCCCATCTTGAATCAGTCTCAGGGCCCCCTAAGAATCACCTCATGAACATAAGGGCAACTCAAGTTTGGCTATGACCTTGTCTTGAATAACAAAAGAGGGCTGAGAATGTATGTAGGTTTGCAGAGTGCTTGTCTAGTGTGTACAAAGCTAACTTTAATCCTCAATAGCATACAAAGCAAATATTTTTATCACCTCTCTTATTCAATGTTACAAAGATTTTGTTTAGTTAGTGTATGTCCACGTGTGCACACATGCAGATGCATGTGTTTGTGTGTGTGTGTATATGCACCTGTGGTCTTGGGTGTCATCCTTAGCAGCATCATTTACTTTCTTTGAGATAGGGTCTCTTATTGGCCTTGATCTCAACAATTAGGCTAGAATGACTGTCAATGAACCATTTCCTGCATCTGCCCACCCCCCAAGTTCTTGGATTACAAATGTGTATCAGCGTTCTCTGCATTTTTATGGGGATCTTGGGGAATCAGACTCAGGTTCTCCCACATTCAAGTCAGGCCCTTTACTGATTGAACCATTCTCCCAGCTCTCAGTCACAAGGATTTTCCTTATTAGGAGCATGGCACAAAGACCATCTGTGTCTATTTCCTGTTGTGTACCATCTTTTTATACTGATCATATGAGGAATACCTCACAGAAACTGTTTATCTCCATTCCTGGATGGTTGCTTGGTTTGACCTATCCAACTGACAGGTAGTATGAAAACTCTGTCAATCTCACTGGAGCAGTAATGTTGTTAGGATAAGATGCAATGCTATTTATTCAATATAGTTATGACTGAGTCTTTTATTCCTCATTTGGAATGAGTCAGCATTGGTCTATATCAAAAGGTAGATTGGTTGGTAGGATAATTGAAACTGAAGCCAGGATGTATTTACTTTAAGATGAACTGATGTTTTACAGTAGTCCATTGAACACACACACACACACACACACACACACTCATACACACACACACTCATGCACACACACACACACACACACGCTCATATATTCTTTTGTAGGACTTTGGTGTTTTAAATAAACAAATATTCTATTTTTGTTTATTCAGTATCTGCTGTTGGGTCCACAACAATCTCTTATGTTAGATTTTAGGAGTTTATTCCTCAGCTTCCTGACTATAGCTAAACAAACTATAGGCTAACTTTTCAGATGGAAATTTTAGTCTAGTGAATAAGATGGATTTTTTTTTCAGTGAGTTCTCTCTGCAAGATGCTGTATGGGAAGAACTCATGTGTCTGAAAAAAAATTCTTTCATCTCTTTTCTGCCTCATCTATGTCACCTTCATTGCAAATTTTTTGCTGCTTTTAGGCAGTTTTAGAACCTCTGATTTTGATTCCTGCATGCTTTTAAAGAAAAAAAAAGTACAGACACATCTATAGTGTTTATATTGGTATATATGTGATCCATCGATCAAAGTGGATGTATAGATAAGACTGGTTGGGTTAAAATGGCATGATTTTGATCTGTCAAGTACTTGCTTGTCTTAAAAAATGTTTTTATTTTTCCAAACATTAGCGGGAATAGATGTGCTGTTTAGCATCTCTGACTTAGCTAGTCTTTAAAGAAACCTTAAAAAATACCCAGAGACTCAAAATTATTGATGATATGAGCAAATCGTGAATTTGTTGCATTAAGATTGCATTCCAGAAGTCATCGACAAGTTCAACACCATGGCCATCATCGACGGCAAGAAGGAGCACGTGAGTCTGACAGTGGACAATGTTCATCTGGAGTACGGGGTTGTGTATGAGTACGACAGCACAGCTGGCATCAAGTGCAATGTCGTGGAGAAGATGATTGAGCCCAAAGGCTTCTTCAGCCTGACTGCCAAGGTACAAGAGACTCTGACCATACACACCCGAACTCTCCCCATCACTTTAGTGAAGGGAATGGTTGTGCATGTTCCAGTCATCAGCTCATTCACCTCCCTCCTCAATCTTTGGTACATGAGGTCTCTTTTATTAATCTGTTTTGGAACCCAGTATTGAGTTAGATGGGACTCTTGCTAGGCAAGTTTGAGCTGACGTGACAAAGACTTTCCTGACTCTATTAATCTGGCTGCCCTATTAATTCAGGCTAATGAATACATTTCAGGTAATTTTCACGGCATTTTTTTTTAACATAAAGTTATCCTCTGATTTTTCCTTCATGTCCTGAAATATATTACAAGTAATTTAAAATTCTGCAAGTGTCGACACTTGGGGAACCTTACAAACCAATTTGTAAACAGATCCATAGACATCTGTGTCATTCCTCTTTGGGAATGACTTCACCATATGGTCCTTAGGTGAAAGGAAAGCAAAGAGGGAGGAAGGGGGTTTATATCCAAGTGGAAAAGACCTTTGCTATGAAAGAGGTCACTTTGGGCTTCCTTTTCCTGGTCCTTATAAAAGATTAATTAACCAGACTCCTCTTGTGCCCTCCACACATTAGGCTTCCATGTTTCATTTGGCCATTTTATCATCTGTGAGAACTCAAATATTACAAATTGGAGAGTGGGATACAGCTTCTGTTCTTTATGTGTTCATTTTAATTCTAGTTTCAAATATGTGTAGTTGAAAGAGCTGCCATTTATAACATATATTTAAAAATTTGAGTGGAAAAATAATAGACAGCTATTCTAAAAATAATCATTTTTTATTTTCTAAAAGTCAACTTAAAATACACATTCTGTATCTGTTAGTATAACTTAGATGTTTTCAAAATGCAATATCTTACCAACTGTGCTTTATTATTAAATGGTGAGTTTTGTTCCTTTGTTATCTGTTTCAAATTTGCTAATCACATGGATTATTCTATATCTGATAATTGTAAGCTAGCATGACACTTATCTTTTCATTTTACACATGAGGAAAGTCAAAGTTAAGAAAGTTAGCTAAGAGCACACACTGCTAATGATAAAGTCAGCCCTGATTTGTAGACTAGTGATCAAGCAAAATCCCATAGTCCACATTCAGGGAAGTGACGGTGGAAGAGAACTGAGCTAAAGAGAGCACATCTTTTATCTTACAGAATACTAAGAAAATAGTGACTAAGGTTATAATCAATTCTTGCCATTCTGAACAACCACAAATGCTATGTATAAATGATTGAATATCTCTCCCTTCATTAGAAATTCCCAGTGTTCCAAAGTGTGCATGCATGTTCATGCACACACACACACACACACACACACACACACACACAGAGCCTTAACTTGATTGAAATACACAAAAAGATTTTTCTCATCAACAGTATCATTTAGATGCTTTTAGCTGGTGCTTTTATCAGCCAGGGCTCAGACACTAAATAAACATCAATTTATAATATACCGAGATACTTTCCATTTATTCAGCCTTTCAACGAGCAGTTGTGGACAATGTTCAACAATGGTGCTGCTGCTATCCCTTTGTATTTTTGTTATGTTTTGTTTTGTTTTTTGTTTCACCACCAAACTGAAGGGAAAAATATTCTGAGTGCATGTCTCTGACTAAAATCCAGGAGCTGTGTGCCCACATCAGAGGTGCTGATTTATCCAGCAGGGCACCTTTGAAGTCCACTTGTCTCCCTGGAAGGCTTTTATCATCAGCAGGTGAAACCTGAGACTCCAAACAGACAAGTTAAATCACTTCACAGGCAGTGCTGCCCCAAACATGGAAACCCCAGAAACTTCTAAAAGAGCAGGAATGCAGGACAGTAACCCCGCAGTGCTAACTTATGAACATTGTATGTGGTAGCTTTTGAAGTTACTCTTCTCTTGTCTTGTGTATATTTATCCCTACAGATTCTTGAAGCCCTAGCAAAAAGTGATGATCATTTTATACAAAACTGCACCAGCCTGAATTCTCTGAATGAAGTGATTCCTACTGACCTTCAGAATAAATTCAGTGCCACGTGTAGTGAAAGAATTGAGCACATACATCACAGAATATGCAGTTATAAAAAGGTAAAGATTTTATAAGTTTTCCACATAATTGTTATTGAAGTTATTAAGAGTCAAATTTAAATCACTTGTTGATATCTTTGTTATGTACTGACTTATTGAATAATGATAACTTTTATATAACTTTCTCAGTCTGTTTTCTGTTGCTATAACAAAGTACCTTAGACTAGGTAGTTCATAAAGAATGGAAGTTTATGCATGTCATGGCTCTGAAAGCTGGGAAATTCAATATCAAAGTGTAGGAATCTTGTGAGGGTCTTACTGCTGCATTGAAAATGATAGAGGGCATCAAATGGGAGGTAGCAAGCCTGTTAGCTTGGGTCTCTCATCTTCTACCTACAAAACTGCTAAATGGCATAGCCAGGGTCCTACCTCAGGATATTCTCTAGTCCTAATACCTCCACCTCCCAAAGCCCCACTTCCAGTAACTGTTCAAGTAGGAATTTGGATATTGAAGGAAGACTATATTAGCATAGCAGGTGTAGACTAACATGGTAAAGAGTCATAGGTTAGCAGATGCCATGATTCTATGTAGTTGCTGAAATTTAATATTATACCTGGACTTCTGTAATGAAAATTGGAAACAGTCTATTCCATTGTTATCAAAATTCCTGTGAAATATATACATCTACACACACATATTCACACACATACACACACACATATTCTTCTCTATAAAAATAAGCATAGCCTTTCTTGGGCTGAGTTCTAAAAAAAAAAAATCTCTCACCAGGTTTTATAGCAACAACACCAAGAAGTGTCACGGTCAGTGTTCATAAACATGCTCTGAAAATAACAGGTAAAACAAAATGGATTTGTTCTGTGTGGCAGATTCTTTCAGGGCATAGTTCATGGACTTTATTTATAGGATGGGGCAGGAAGGATAGAGAACTATTTACTGGCATGTCCCTATATGCAGGCATAGAAGTACAAAGTTACTTAAGGATGCCTGCCCTCTCACATTTATAATCTAATTGAAAAGAAAGATCTAAATATATGAAGTAGGCAGTAGTTATGCCATCTTTGCCTGCTAGGAGTCCCATCAAAGATAACTGAAGCTGCTAGCATCATACATTCTCCTTTATATGATGCTGTGTCCTAGAGTTCTGTAAAATGCAACAGTTTTCGGTTTTGGCTCTTTACTCTCAAGTATCAGGCATTATGTGCAATAGTTTATGTATTTATTTTATTTTTTATTTGTGAGTATGTGCGTGTGTATGTGTGGGTGCCATGTGTGTTTGGGTGCCCAGGTCTGAAGAGGGTGTCAGATCCCCTGGAGCTGGAGTGGTAAGTAAGGCAGTTGTGAGATACCCAATGTGGGTATTAGAAACCAAACTCAGATCATCTGAAAGAGGAGCAAGAACTTCTGAGCCATGTCTCTAGTCCTCTATACCGGATTATATCACTGAAACAGTGACTGGAGTTCAAAGCAGTCAAGGAACTTGCCCCATGGCAGACAGCTGGCAGAGCACTGGACTTTGAAGCTTGCTTGCTTGTATTCTAACACTGGCTCTCCTAACACTGACCTTGCACTGACTTATAAAGCTTATGTGCTCAGCAGTATGGTTCTGACTATGAGAACAATAGGATTTCTGTAAAAAAAAAATCACTGTGGATTGAATACTCAGCATTGCTATCTCCTATAATCAAAAGACATGTCAGAGTGACAGGGAGGAGAAATGACATTCAAGTAATACAAAAATGAGCCTGGACTTATTGATGGTGATGTTGGCTTATTGTCTGGATTAGAAAAGGAGATTTGAATTCTAATTAAAAAAGAAAAGGGATAAAATTACATTATTCCAGTGATCATTTGGAGTGGCATAGGGCAACAGTATAGTGTGGATGGGGGCAGAGTGCAGAGCTTGCTCATCTTTTCTCCTACTGAAGTGCAAGTTGATGATGACCTGGTTTGGTGTGGAAACCCATGAGACAGAGAGATTAACCCTAACCGTGTGTAGGGGCCAAAACGCATGCAGACATATGGTAATGTGGTTATGGTGGATAAAGCTGCTATCATTTCTTATTTTCTAAAAAAAAAAATAGGTTTTGCAATGAAGTAAGGGGTGTGGGATCAGGGGACTGAGAAACATATGCCACCCAAATGGTGGAGATTCTCAAGAACATCATATTGCTAAGTATAAAATATATTCCAATACACAGTAACTGTGATTCTTGGAAATTTTAAAGTAGAAGTGGACAGCCTAATGGGAAATGGTTATAGATGATAAAAATAACATCACCGAATTATAGACAGAAATTTAATATACATCGTTGGTTGAATCTCAGAAGAGCTAAGTGCACCAAGTCTTGTCCCCCTTCTGCCTATAGCAGACAAATCTTTCCTCAGGTCATGTAGCTAAGGAAGTCAGTTTGATGGATGTCATCTCACTTATTTTATTTGCTTTTTTATTGAATTTTTGTGTATTTTATATAGAATATCTCAAATAATCTTAATCATCTTTATACCCCCATCCTCATCAGCACCCTCCCATAGTCCCCACACTGGAACCCATATACTCTGCCATCCGTATTAAGGCCCAATGTGTCAAGTCAGTGTCCCCAGACGTTCCCCAATACAAGTCCATCCACTGAGGTCTAGTCAGCCTATCTAGAGTCTCTTGTTTTAGGCTGTCCACTTCAACTTTAAAATTTCCAATAATCACAGTTACTGTGTATTGGAGTATATTTTATACTTAGCAATATGATGTTCTTGGGCAATCAGTTGCCGATGTTTCTTCAGCTAAGATTGGAGTCTGCTGTTCATTTCCCCAGTTCTATCAATTCTCATTAATGAAGCTCCCTCATGCAACAGAGGGCCAGGAATACAAAAAGTCACAAATGACAAAACACAGAGATTAAGTGCCTGCAGACCGATGGTCCTTAGACAAGATTCCTATATTAAACTTCACCAACCCTGGGGTCAGGGACCATCTTGGAAGAGGGGGCCGAAAGATTGTAAGAGGAGGGGAGGGAGGAGGTGCACGACCATATGGAAATAGAGTCCTACCACCTCCTGGGACCCTGCTCATATGATTCTATAGCAATGGTGTCGGCATACAAAAGTCCCATGAAAACTCAGGCAGACAAAACCCCAGCATCTTACTTACTTAATTTAGAAGAAAAAAAGAAGTGTCCAGTCAGCTAAGGCCTAAGCGTTATACAAGCTGTGCTTGCTGTCATCTCACTTGGCCATGAACAATATAATTGACTCTCTTTTTTTCATCAGAGAGATGCAAGGCTAGCATGAAAATATGTCAGGGATCTTTCTGAGGCCAGGTTGACTTTTATCTTACAGATATCTGCCTACCTTTGCCTCCTCCTGGAGGCTGGGATTAAAAGAGTGTACTGCCATGCCAGGCTGAAAGATCTTTTCATTTTCAGTGAGCTGTACATACCTAAGACGATAATCTTGGTAGTTTGTAGAGGACTAATTCCATTTATGTATCCAGTTCATATCTAACAGAAGCCATAGCATTTGTGAATACAGAATTTTAATTCCCACATATTTATTTTTAAGTTATTATTAGCAGCATATTTTTTTCTTCCAAATGAAAGCTTCCACACTCCTCTTTTTGTGAAATAAAATGTTTCCATAGAAACTAAAATTTTAGGCTGGCTTTACTTTATTTTGACTCTAAAAGTTTTAGGTTTTAAAAATAGGGATCAAGGAATAGAGAGATGCTACTTCCTGCATGACTAGTTAGTGGACATGGAAGATGGATGGCGCTGTATCTAGTAAGACACTGCACACGAGACTATTAAGATTAAGGAAAGCTGGGGACTAGGAGCCTCCCTGTTCCATAGAACAAAGAGCCCCAGTTTCCACTCCCAAAGTTCTTATTTCCAGGGATGGTGTGCTCTAAGTACGGTGTTCAGGAATAAAAGCTATACAGGTGAAAGGACAGTTCTCTGTAAGGGCTCAGGAAATTACTAGCAACAAAATGTGGTCTGTTAGCAAGGTATAGAGTAGATGCTCACCTACCAGTGTAAATAAGGCATAGCTTTTTATCTAACTGAGACATAAGGGCACTGCATGTCAGACCCTCTGCATGCATGCCTATGTGACTTGACCATCATAGATACTCTTGGCTGGTGGTGATTTTGCACATATTCCAAGCATGCTTTCAGCAGCCCTCTATAACTCCAGTTCCAAGCAATCTGATACCTTCTTCTGATCTCCGAGGGCACGTCAAGCCTGGCTGCATTTACTTACATACATGCAGAAAAAACACTTATACACATAAAATAAACATAAATTTTTAAAAATTGTTAAGAAGAAACCGGTTGATTCCAGCAGCTTCTATAATGAGGCTCCTGAGATAACAATAAATTTCCTGGCTGGTTCCAAAGGTCACAGGTGTATTTTGGTCCTTGTATGAGACAAGGCCAGAAAGTACTGGAGCGCTGAATGCATCTTGTATAGGAATTTATTCTCTGTGGAATGGAATTATGGTTAGTTCAGATGTGAAAGTATTACTTGCTTTGGGGGATACTCTCTTCTTATGTTGTACTGAGAACCCTACTTAATTCTACAGTCATTCTTCTGGTTAGAATAATTCTACAGTTGGACTTACTGTGAGTATTGGTGACTCTTTGTGGGTATCCTACAGATAGTTCTTGTTTATACAAAGTATTCCACTGAAAGACTTGGAAATCTGACTTTGAATATTCCTAGTACCTTTACTTACTGACGCATGGATTAGAAAATTGCATGTAAAATTTTTTTCTATGTTCTCCTTTCTCAAGAAGCTCATCTAATAAACTTTCATAACTCCTCTCCAAAGACTTTTATGCTTAATCGAAATGGGGGTGGGGGCATGTGCACAGTAATCATTTAGCTTTGTATTATTTCTGTGTTTTTAGTCAAGTGACTATTTTGAATTTAAATGTGAATTGACTTCTAATACATCAAAAAATTTGGAAATTCCATGTCCAAGAATTGTGCATTCCTGTCAATATACAGATTTTCATCATTATCTTCTGTATATGCTATGGCATACACACACACACACACACACACACACACATACACACACACATGAATGAATGAATGAATGAATGAATGAATGGATGGATAAGTGTAACAAACAAAAAACATCAAGTTGTATATAAGTACTATGCCGCTTTATGTAGGACACTTGAGCATCCTTGGCTTTCAATATCCCTAGAGTATCCTGAAACCAATCCCTGCAGATACTGAAGGAAAACTGTAATTCTTCAATAATGAATAAAAGTGGTAATAAGTTCAGGCTGTGCTGCTCTATATCTTCTAAAACGTCTTTCACAACTTACCTCATACCCTGTATATGTCTTTATTGAAAAAAAAATCTCAGTTTTCAATTGGGAAAAAGAGCTTTACTTTGCTTCCCTCGTGAGTTTAGTGTTTCATTTGATGTTGCTACAAACATGGGCAAGTTGGTGTCTGCAGAGTCATTTTCTAACACATGGTACAGAGCATGTTTTTCTGGATGCACCTGTCACTTCACAAGCTGTACCTTCCTCGTTTTAAGATTTTTTACTTCAGAAAGCTGTTTCTTTCAAAATTGGGAGCACAATTTTGGTCTTCAAAATGTATCCTGCGCATTTCTAGCACCTGTGACTGAGAGGTGCTCCTCCTGTGTCCACCTCGGCTTAGTCCGAGTTGTGATGCTGTAACTACAGACCATGGGCTAGGTGACTTATAAAGAATAGATGATTATTCAACTCACTATTCTAGTATCTAGAAGTTGAAGATCGTCAGCATCTGGTGAGGGCTTACTTGCTGGGTCACGACATGGCAAAAATGATCATATTGATAGAGAGAGAATAGGTATGTGAAGGATGGTTTGAATTTATAACAAAGTTACTCCCTTGATAACCTATTAATCCATCAGTAATCTATGAATGATATGGAAGCAGAGACAGGAAGGAGAGAGAGAGAGAGAGAGAGAGAGAGAGAGAGAGAGAGGAGAGAGAGAGGAGGAGGAGGAGGAGGAGGAGGAGGACAGAAGGGAGAGGAAGAGGGAAGGGGAGAAGGAGAGAGATTGATTGATTGATTTTGATCTCTTCCATGGGCACTTGCAAAGACCTGGAAATCTCTCACTAGGCCCCACCAGCCAAAGGCACCAGCACCTTGAAGGAGGGTTGGTGCCATTCTCTGCAGAAAGCCTGCAGGACCCTTAGGAGACATAAAATTTAGACCATGACATGAATTAAGTTTCTAACACATGTATTTGGTGGATACATCCAGTCAATACTAGACATCCCAGGATGGTATGAGACATTACTACACTGACATTGGGATCACCTGAACAAATAGCCTAACTCTTATATTTAGTTTTTAAGATTGGACCTGAACTTGGAGGACATTCATTCCCCTAGAGATCTCTTGGAACCATCTGTCTCTTGGAACTGTGCTGATGGAACTGTCTTGCTAAAGTTCTGAACCTGTAATCATGTACTGCGTCCAGCCCTACCCATAATTTTATCCAAAATGGTTTCTCCAGGTTCAACTGGGAAAGCACAAGCTTGGCTCCACATTAATCTTAACAGAATATGGGGCCTTTTCATCCCTAGTTCTAGAATATCTCATTCATCCAATGTCAATCATCCTTACCAATCTTCCTGTGTGCACTGGAGATAGGGCCCTCCCTTAAGGACTTTGGCTTATGTTCGTTCTTAAGCATACCTACTTACCTTCATTTATTCATTCATTCATTCCTTCATTCCTTCATTCCTTCATTCATCGTCTTTTTAGGTGGAGTACCAAATTAAGATTGCCTAGGAAATGAGGTCAGGTGTCAAGGGCACAAGACACAAGAGCACATGATTGTGCTGGGATGAATTAAAAGTCACTAGTCCAGATTATGTCCATTTATAAAACTCTACAGTGGTAGGACAGGGTGGTTTTCCTGAAGCTCTTGCCTTTCCAGATAAGCTTGGCAGAGAGGCTTTTTGTAAAATTCTAACTCTTGAATTAGTTCAGGCACATTTGGGCATGTAGTTACAAAAGGGGTCAAGAATTTGTGTTGACATACGGCTCTGTGACTATTGCCCCTGTCTCTGATCACTGAAGCACCTAACCCTTACCCATAACCTCCCACTACCTCTTCTCTTACCCCTACCCCGACACTAACCACTTCATTGCATCACTTTGTTCATTGCCTTCTCAACTGTACCAACATTTCTCATTGCCTATCTTATATACCTTATACACCTATGTATTCGTTATGCATATATAATCCCATATATATGTATATGGTACATATGATTGTAACTTTATGGCTGTTTGATATAATGATAACATTACATCATTTCTGATTGTGTCCCTCATAGAATGTGTGCTACATGGGACAAGGGCTGTATCTCCAGTGTTTAGCTTGGGGGCTGGATAAATACTCCCCCCTCTCTTTCTGAATGGCTGGATAATTGGTTGAAAGAGAGGACATGATGATCTTAACCTCTTATTGGGGTGACTCCTGTGACCTATAATTACAAGCAAAATTGACTTCTGTGCCTTTGTGCGTGTCATGGGCGCCTCAGCAGAGACATCAATCCTGCACCTACAGTAGAGAAGAACTTGTGGTGGAAACTTTGCAACCAGCTTCTCTTCCATTCTGGGTCTGTCCCAACCCACAGCTTGTTACTAAATTAAGGAGGGCAGAGTAGGAATTACCTGAATTCCTTCCTTCCTTCCTTTCAGTGTTTACAGTTCTTTTCATTGCACAGGATCATCAAATTTGGTGGTAATCTTATTAATAATTTCTGCATTTCAGTCCAGCTCCATTTAAATCCCCAATGTTACTGTACTGAGCTGTGCAGCTAGATGTAAGACGCAAACAATTGAATATACATGTATATGTGTGTATATAATAATAAATATCTGTATATGCAAATAAGAGGGTTTTTATCCTAATAGGAAGCTTATGTTTATGGAGTGTGACTTTGGATTTTATCATTGAATTTAACCTAGGAATGTCAGAAAGCAACTAGTAACAGTGATAATTTTTGTTCCTTTAAGTGCCAAAATGATTACTGTGCTAGTAGCATAAGTGGTATTGTAGTTACAATTTAAAGAGCAAAAAGATCAATGAGATTATTTAATCCAAATCCCTCAACTACTTAGAGTAGTAAGATAAAGATACTGACTTACCTAACTTTGTGTCAGGTACTATGACAGTTGTAACCATCACTAACGTAGCTAGAGATTCCCAGGCATTTGCTTTTGAAACCACAATTCAGTTTAGCTATGGATGTCTCTTTCTTGTACACAAGGCAGATGTAGTTATTGCCCCATAGACTTTTCCCTCTGCCAGCTAAGCTAAAGATGAGCTGTTATTCATAATTACAGGGAGAGTGGCAAGTGTCCTGTAATTGTAGGCAGGGGAATGGAACCTGGCCTAAAATTCAGCAGAGGCTCCTGATGATTTTCTAGAATAAGAATCTGCAGAGGAGAACGTTTGGCAATGATTAAGAAAAATCCTGACACACTGAAGCCCAGGGTGAGTGGGTAGTGTATGAAAGGAACTATGTGCAAGCCAGAAAGAGCTTAGGGAGCAAGGGAAGAGAGAGCTTTAAAGAAATGGGAAGCTTGCTGGGTGAAGATCAAGAATGTGGGAAGCTTTGCAGACCATTGAGGGACTGGATTGGAAAGTCATTACAAGTTTGAGACAGTAGAGTGGCCACCTTTGGAAGCCATAAATCGTTTGACTGTCACTCTGTTATCTATGGCGTGAAAGCAGAGTGCACACCTCCAAGCTGATCCTCACCTGAAATCTCAGCAGGACTGGCTAGAAGCCTGGAACCCCAGCCACCCAGACACTCTGGGTCAACACCACCACGCCTTGCTGCTGAGCTCACACAGACTTATCCTTCCCGTTACTTTCTGATGCTGCTTGGAGCAATCCCATTTCCTTCCCCCCTTGACCACCTGGTGGCTGTACTGTTTTGTTCTCTTGCTTGGTTTTAAAGATTTACTTCCTCTCCCTGGTGTCCTGTCAAATAATTTTCTCTATTAGGCTCTCTCGGTTACTGGGAACCCATGGAACTAACTGAGTTCGT
Source organism: Nannospalax galili (assembly GCF_000622305.1). NCBI lineage: Eukaryota > Metazoa > Chordata > Mammalia > Rodentia > Spalacidae > Nannospalax > Nannospalax galili. The sequence goes on from NW_008356952.1 coordinate 1,777,354, forward strand.
CGAGTTGTATTGGCCACAAAGGTTCATTTATTTTAACACCTAGCGTGCAATCGGAGTTTCAAATGAAGTATCTACAGATGCCACTTATACTGCTTTTTTTAAACTAAGATGTTTGGATTTTGAAACAAGTGTTTAAACTCTAATTTATTTCACCTCGTTTTAGTTGATATAATTTAATATTCTTTTAATTTTGTTATGGAAGTTCAAGTGAAATGTCTGACTCATTACTGTGTGTTCAACTGATCTCCATTTCTTTTTAATTGTAGTTCTCTCGTGTGCTGAAGAACAGAGCTTGGCCCACATTCAAACAGGCCAAATCTAAGATCTCCCCATTGCACAGCAGTGATTTCTGCCCTACCAACTGCCATGTCAATGTGATGGAAGTTTCTTATCCCAAAACATCAACTTCCCTAGGGAGTGCTTTTGGTGTGCAGCTGGATAGTAGGAAACATAGTTCTCATGATAAAGAAAATAAAACTTCTGAGCAAGGTATGTTAGCTTTTGAAATCTTATCAGCTCATGAGTACTAATTTAGCCAACTTGTAGCTATTCTTGCATCTTAAAATTTGGTAGATTCCCAATGTGCAAGGAAGCCTATACTTTCATAAATAAAAGATTCTCACTATAATCACAGATAATTACTTAGAAGCATGTACACACTAAAATGGTGAAGACCTTCATGATTTCCTTTTAAGAAGGGTGATTGCTCTTGATATCCTCATGTGTATGATAGGCACAGTTCATCTGGTTGTGAAATGCACTCTGAAATGGTTGTACCTTTGAGGAAAGTACCAGAGGTACAGAAGGCCATTGTGTGCCATTGCGTACCATTGCAATCAGACAAGCAAGTTAAACACACTTGTAGCTTTTAACTATAACACCTTACAAGCTTTAATTTCTAAATTAAATCCAGCATTGGATTGGCATTTTATTTTATGTGAGCTTGGGCTTTTCAAATGTGCTGGACTGGATAGGTTTAAGATGAATGATGGAATGATTTTCATTCCTCAGGGAAATTGAGCCCTATGGTATATATTCAGCACACAATCACGACCATGGCAGCCCCTTCGGGACTGTCTCTGGGACAGCAAGATGGCCACGGACTCCGGTATTTATTAAAAGAAGAAGACTTAGAAACGCAAGACATCTATCAGAAGCTGCTGGGCAAACTGCAGACTGCGCTGAAAGAGGTGGAGATGTGTGTTTGTCAAATAGATGAGTAAGTATGTTATTCTGTGTTTATAGTTTGCCTAATGAAACAGTTGTACAAAATGTTGCTTTTGAAAAATCCCTTTATTCTTCTGTTAGCCATAGGAATTTTGTGCTGATCATATAGCTCTTTTCCGATCCCCCTCTAAAATGATAAAAATTAAAAACATATGTAGATAGAAATTTTAAGTAATTATTTAATTTCAAAGGAATGAATGACACAAATCTGTAGCACAGAAAAAACATTGTCTCAGTATAAAAATATTGCATTGAAAAATATACTTGAAACAGGACCAGTGTCATAAGACTGTAATTCCAGCAACTTGGGAGGCTGAAGCAGGAGGATCCCAAGTTCAAGGGTTGCCTAGGGAGTTCAAAGCTAGTAGGACAACTTAGCAAGACTCTTGTTTTAAAATATAAAGTGAAAAATAGACGAAAAGTATGCATCAGTGCTAGGACATCTGCCTAGTGTGCATGAGACCCTATGTCCAATTCCAGTACCAAGAAAAAGGAAAAGTAGAAAAACACACTTATAGTAGTTGTTTAAAAAAACACCTATACTCAAATCTTAGCATACTATCAATTTTGTGGCATTATGCAAGGTATTTTTACCTCCTCTAAATATCATTTTGTCAGTAAAATGGGAAATATAGTAAAGATTTTAATGGATTCCAGTTGGGACTATACAAGGTAAATAATAAGTACAATGTAGGTTAACAATTAATCCTAGTTCCTTGTGTTCCTCCACAGCCAGTTATTTTAGGCTCATTGAAATACACCCATAAAAAGAAAATATAAAGAGTCTGCGAGTTCAAAAAAAGGATCCTAACTGTATATGGGAATTTCTTGGTTATATTTTGCAGTTCAGGAAACAATATTTGAGTGTATGTACCTTAGAGATATTTATGAGTGATAAATAATACATCAAATATTGGATACATATTAAATGAGCTAATGCAAAACTATGTGTTTTAAAGATCAATTCTTTATTATGTTCTTATTGAATTAATGGGCCAGTAATTTGGGCCAGTTTACTCAAGATAAAATGAAGGAAGTTTGTGGGCCTTTTTGTAAGTAGATCAATTCTGATTTTTACTAAGAATTTGATGCTTCGAGGACTGCCTGAGCTCTGTAAGGGGACCTGTCACATTCTGATGTGTGGTTATGCCTCCCATCTATTCAAAGCAACTTGATGTTATGAAGACAGCATGGCTTGGGGGAAGCTGAGTTTCTCACCCATAGAAGCAGATGCATAATAGTAATTAATTTCAAGTCTGTGGTGAAATGTAGAAATTAACTGGGAAAGCATCTAGCATGATGCCAAATATGCATGTTTGTGCATTCAGGGATTGGAAATTATTGAATACATTTAGGCCAGATAGATTCTGAAAATGGTAGGGTCGCCTTTGCCCTATATATTGTCTCTTTACAAAGTTGTTGAATTGCTAGCAGATATGTAATATTTACTTCACACACATGTCGCCCTACACTTCCATGGATTCTGCTTAGATGTAAAATATATAGAATCTATTCCACACTTACATTGTAACCTGACATTATGCTGATGCAGTCATAATTTATCTAATCTCTTACTTTACATAAGTTTAAAATTTAGAATAAAAATAACAAAGTTCAGATATGTACCACATTAAGAAAATTAAAACTGTTATATTTCAAAATCATCTTAAAGTATTTGTTTACTCTGCCCTTTTCTGAAGTTTCATAAGTAATTTTGAATTAGAATTTTCCTATGTCTAATGACTGAGGTTTTAAAAATTACTTATGAAATTTAAAATATTAATCTGTAGCTTCCACATTTGCGGTCGAACTAAACAGGCAGAGGTTGCTAAGACAACAGAGGACTATTTTTAAAGCCAGGGCATCATATTTTTGAATTGCCTTGGAGCCCTGTGACAGAAAAGTTCATATTTTAAGGCACTGTATTTCCTTTAATGTAATAAATGGGATTTCATTACATGACATGTTCTGTTTTAGAAGCTAGTTCTTTTCCCCTGAGATACTCAGGGATTGTACAGAAAAGAATCTTTATCATGGGGAGGGAGTGAACCTCAGAGCCCAGCTCTCAAAGGGATTTTAGGAGAACTTTTTGCCAATCTCACATTTCCGGTTAGGGCAACTTATTGTCCCCACTTTCTCTTTGTCAATGGCAGAATTATTGATGTGCTTAGATGCCAGGCCTCTAATGCGTTGCTATCCAAACGTTGCTAATTTGTTGACATTTTCTTTTAAGATTCGAGTCATGTAAGTATATAATATTTTGTAAATTTTTAATTGAATTCTTGTATATTTCATACAGAACATCTTAATCAATCTTAATTACCTTTATATCCCCTTCCCCACTGGCACCCTCCCATATATCTCCCCACTGGAGTTCATGCATTCCATCATTTTTTTGTAAAAGCCTATTATGTCAAGTTAGTATCCCCAGGTGTCCCTCAGTGCAAGTTCATCCGCTTATGTCTAGTCAGCCTTTCTAGAGTCCCTCCATTTAAGAAGATCAGCTCTTCCTCACCCAGCAGTAATCAGCTGCCCAATAGTTCTTCAATTAATATTGGGGCCTGCTGCCCATTTCCACAGTTCTGTGCTGGGGTTTTGTCTGCTTGAGTTTGCATGGGTCTTGTGTTTGTTGACACCATTGCTGTAGGTTCATATGAGGAAGGTCCCAGGAGCATGTAGGACTCTATTTCCATATGATTATGCACCTCCTCCTTGGCTCTTAAAGTCTTTCTACTCCATCTTCTCTAGTGGTCCCTGAGCCATGGGTGGGCAGGATTTATTAGGAATCCTTACTTACTTACTCCATACTCTGTAGACTCATTCTCTATGCTTTTGCCCATTTGTGACCTTTTGCATTCCTTGCCCTCTGTTGCATGAAGGAGCTTCATTGATGAGAATTGAGACATGCATTAGTGTCCTCTTTACCCCTTGTTCTATGTTCTGTGTGCCTTAGGTATAGAGGTTGCATTGTAGATGTGCCACTTAGGCTTGGGCAATTCACAGACATCTGTGTATCATCAGTTGTGGAACTCTAATAGTCTCTGTCTGTTGCAAAAGAAGCTTCTTTGATGAGTGGTGACTGGGATATTTGTCTGTAAATATAAGGATCCATACTTTGCACATAGTAAGAAATTACATTTGTCTGCATATGTGACAGCTTTGGGGTCTGGGTTTTCTCTAAGATCTGTGACCTCTCCAGCAATGTGAATTTGGCCATTTTCATGGTGCCACATGAGTCTTCTATTGAGTGGGCTTTAAGTTCAATTAGGTAGCTGTTGATTACCCCCAAGATAAAAGTGCCACTACTGCACCAATGTCATTTGCTGTGCCAATTGTTGATTTGGTTATTAGACCTTAAAGCTGCAGTTGGACCATCAAGTGATGTTCTGCCTTAGCAGCTTGTGTTTTGCTCTCCAAAATGATGAGAGCTAGCCTTAGGAGAGGGGGCTTCCAGGTCAGTTCCAGCTCCGTTGCTCAAAAATCCTCTGTCCAAACTATGCACTGTCTTCAGCACTAGGGTCTTACCTTCAAATTCTGGGAGCCAACCAAGGGCTGTGGCAGTAGCCTGTGTAGTTTTTGGAGTCTTGGACTGCCCTGGCCAACGACTCAAAGGGAGGTTTCACCTGTCTGGCACTGTTTCTTGTTATGTAGTCTTCAGCTATATACATGGACTCATATAGAGATATTGTGTAATTCTTCAGTAGGTTTTTAAGCTAATAAGATTCCCTCTGTTTTTTTTTAAACATTACCTAAGCATTCTCTCTCTCTCTCTCTCTCTCTCTCTCTTTCTCTGTCTGTCTAACCCTCCCTCCACACCCTCCTCATTTAAAATATCCCCATTTTCCTCATTTCTTCCTTGATAGTTCCTGTCTCCTATGGTACCATCTCCCTTGAGCTCCTTTATCTCCATAGTTCCTTATATAACCCTCCCTCTCCTCCTCCCATTTAAATACCCCCATTTCCCCCTTAGTAACATCTGTCTCCTTCTGTTCTTCTCTCTTGGGTTCCTTCTTTTCCTTTACCTCAATGATTCCTTTTTCATTTTTCTGGTCCTTGCAGCGATATCAGGATATATGCTCAAATATTTGATGCTAGGATCCACAAATGAGGCAGAACACACATCATTTGTTTTTACGAGTCAGTGTTATGTCACTTAGCATACCAGTTTCTAGTTCCATCCATTTACCTGAAAATTTCATGATTTTGTCTTTCTTTACCACTGAGTATAATTCCATTGTGTAAATGTATGACATTTTCATTATCCACTCATCTGTTGAGGGACATTTATGTTGCTTCTATGTCTTCGCTATTGTGAAAAGAGCAGAAACAAACATGGATGTACAGGTATCTCTACAGTAGGATGAGTCCTTTGGGTAAATGCCAAGGAGTAGTATAACCTATAAGCAGTTAATATTTCTCCTCACTGCTTTGAGGGAAAGAAGTCGAGCCAAGGAGTTTCCTTTAGCTGGTTTAAAATGTGTATATTTAAAGAACTAGTTATAAAAATGGTTAGGTGTTTCAATTAATTGAAGCTAATTAAAATGGTTTGACTTACAATTTCCCTATTCTGCTGTTCTGAAAGAATTTACTCAGCTCTGTATGCATATTAGAAAAGTAACATGAAATGAACAAAGACTGGAGAAACAAACTCTGTATGTACCATATCATTTAATTCTAAATATAAATATCTTCCACATAATTCAACCTGAAGTATAATCTCTTTAAAACATAGTACAGTTGTCCAAATGCCTGGAGTCCCCATTGCCTTCGACATTCAGAGATGCTGCAGTGCAGTCAAGCTTGACAAATTATTTAAAAGTCTAGTTACCAGATAATTTCCCCACCATGTAGTAATTAGTCTTGGTCAGGGTGAAGAGGCGCAGATTCCAGATCCCAGATGCCTTGCTCAGCTTTTAAGATAAATTGCCTCAGAAGATCTTATTGCTGGCCTTCCTGGAAGTTATTCAGTTCTATGAAGGACCTGGTCTTGAGATTGTCTTATTTTAATGTCTGGGTACCCTATCATTGGGAGAATTTCTAGAATTCAACTTTCTTCTAACACATAGGTATTTTGCTAAATCCTCCTACTTAGTTTTAGATCCATAACCATAAATAGAGAAAAATTTTCTCTTCAGTATCATGAGATAAGGGGATGTCACTGATGTGACTGAGGCTTAATGATTTCTGCTTCACTTTAGGAAGCTGAATACCTTTGCCTTCAATGAATTATTTTGTTTTAATTACACTTGTATATAGGTTATAAGGAAGAGGAAAAACAATTCATAGATAGCCCATAGCATTTCTGCGTCCTTGCTGGACAAACCACATGGAGAATACAGGAGTTATTGAGGACAGGAAATGTGAAGACAAGCTCCATTTTGTAAGTGCCAGATACCCCAAGACTGAGTGGCCGCATTGCAGGGCAGTTAGTGACCTGGGTTTGCAGAAGGGAAGGGTGGTACAGGTAGTGGAATTATTTTTGAAGCAGTTTGCTGGTAAATGGGAACATAGGCCCAGCTTCACAGAAATCATCCATTCCAGGTGCTCCTGTGAGAGGCACATTGTATTTTTATATGCATCAACTTACTTCATCCTTGTAGTCCCTATGTGATTGCACTGGGGCTGCCCCCAAGTTATCTCTAATTTAAATGTTTCTAAAGTTCCCCCCCTCAACCCTCCATTTCCCCAAGGGCTTCCCTGCCAATAAGCTGCTCTCTCTTTTCAGTTCAGTCAGAATCTGCCTCTGGTTCTCTTTTTCTTTCCACTTCTAGTACCTCGTCAGCTTCTGTAATTTCTAATTCAGAATGTGGCCCTACCTCTCATTCTAGTGTGAGCACTATCATTCCTCACTAGTGTCACCAAAACAGTTGCCAAGTTAAGCCTTCTCTGATGCATTCTGCTTTCAGCAGATGCCATCAAGGTCTGATGGGGTGAATTGGACTGGTAACATGCTTCAACATGTCAAACAGCATTAAATTGTAGTTAAATTATGCTTGTTACTTAGTATCCATGGGAGATTGCTCCTAAGAACTTCTGAAGATATGAAAATCTCAAAATTCTTAGATGAAATGCATATTTGTTTATAACATATATATCCTTTCATATACAGTAAATAATCTCTAGATTACTTATAACTTTTAATACAACACCAATGCTTAGTAAATAGTTGTTATACTGTATTGTTTAGGGAATAATAACAAGGGAAAGTTGCAGGCTACAGGGTTAGCTCAGTGGTTAGGTGCACTGACTGCTCTTGCAGAGGACCTGAGTTTGATTCCCAGCACCTACATGGTGGCTAACAACTGTCCATAACTCCAGTTCCAGGGGAATCCAATGTTCTCTTCTGAACTCAGCAGGCATTGCTCTACATAAGTTCACCTATATACATGCAGGCAATAAATCCACTCATGCACATTAAATAAAAATAATAAATAAAAATTTAAAAAATCAAGGGAAAATTGTACATATGCAATAACAGGTGCTATTTTTTAGAAATATTTTTGATCCTTGTTTGGTTGAATCCAAGGATGTGGAACCCACAGACCCAGTCAGCCAACAGTAGTATCAAATGTGGATTTTCATGGCCTGTGAGTTCCTGCCTGATCTGTCCCCAACTCATCTCACTGAGTTCAAGCTCACTGAGTTCTATCCTCTTCCTGTCCCTGAAAAGTGGCAACTCAGGTCCCTCATGAGGGTGCTCTGATTGGTGGACTCTGCTCCTAAGGAGGTCTGCTTGGTCAGCCAGCCTCCTGGACATTCCGGAGTCAGACTCAGATCCCTAGAGATAAAGCAGATGCTACTCTTCGTTAGAAACTCAAGCCCATCTTCTCTAGACATCTGGTTTCCAAGAAACACCATTGTGTTTTATCTGCTCATTGTTCCCAGGAGTCTGAAAGGTTGTTAAAGCAGCAAAGGTTTCTGTTTTGCTCATTCTCCATGTCCTTCTAGGGCCACAGGGTTGCTGCTCTACATTGTCTTCTCTCAGAGCAGCAGGCAGGTGACCCTTTACTTGGAACGCTTCTGGTTGTCATGGCAGGGGAAAACATAAGGCAGTCTTGCACTAGCATAGGGAATTCTACCAGATGCTTCTACCAGATGCTTCCCACACCATATCCAGTCACCTTACATCGGCTAAAGGAAGTCACATGGCATGCACATCCTCAGAAGAGTAGGAGATTGTCTCCCAGTAGTGTATGTACACTCATACCCACTTTATCCCTCCAGTGTGTAAGATATAGGCAGGGACAGTAAGTTCTGTTCAATGTGCAAAGCATATGTGTGCGACAGTGTCACTCACCCTACTGCCAAAATGGAGATGATGCCTGTTTTACCAGGTGATTTTTAGGAAAAATGAAGTATTATCTGTTCCATCTTTAGCAAAATGCCTACTAAAAGAACTTAATAAGAGCTGGAGAGATGGCTCAGTGTTTTAGAGCACTGGTTGCTTTTCCAGAGAATCAGAGTTCAGTTCCCAGCACGACATGGCTGCTAAAAACTACCTGTAATTCCAGTTCCAGAGGATCCATCCCCCTCTTCTGGTCTCCCTAGGCATTGTACTATGGATGCACTTAGAAACAGGCAGGCAAAAACAGTCATACCTGAAAAGATAAAAATAACAAAATATTTTAAACACATTTTTTAAAGAACTCTATAAATGATGACAATGAAGGCATTTTAAAGCACAGGTAGATGCAGTTAGTATGTGCAAAAATCTTTATAACAGTGTTTAATGAGGAAGAGATTGGTCCGGAATTGGATACCGCTCAGAATTTAATTCGACCTTCAATAAGTAACTGTATGTCCAAAATGAGCCAAAGGGAAAAACAATTTCCCTACACAAACAAAATACTGTATGCTTTATTGTTGCTTCTTAGCATCTAGAAATTTTATGCAAGTGATTTTTCTGTGGTTCATTTTTTCATAAGCCTAAACACTTATTCCCATAGGGTCAGTGCAGCTGTTTAAAATGTGAATATGATTTTTATTACTTTGAGGAAACTGTTTAAGCTCAGCCACATGACTTCTGATTTAAAATATATACACGCACAGAGGGCTCCCTGCACATGAGAACTCCTGCATGTCAGAGTTCATCTGTCTCTTTGGTATGGAGCTTGGGTAATTGGAGTTACACTAAAGTTTTATTCTTTTGGGTGGATGGAGTGAATAAGTACAGTCTGTCTTGTAAGATAAAAAAGTATCTTTCCATTAGGAAAACTGTCTTTAAAATAATTCATCATTTTCAGTTACTGAAAACATTCACAGAGCATGAAGAATGGAATGTAGTCCTGCAATTTACACTGCTGTCTAAAAATTACAAAATGTCAAAATGTTATTCAAGTATCACCTTGCACTGAGATGTTCCCCAACTAAATTATTTGAAATGGTGGCTCTTGAATGAACCCAGGGGCCGTCACGTACTAGGCAAGCAAGTTCTTTACTGTGGAGCCACACCCCAGCCCCAGCCCTTGCTTTCTTTTCTTCAGTTTTCTCCTTCATATCTGTCACCATCTGATGCACTATAAAGCTTGTTTTCTCCCAGTGAAACTGACACTCCCAAAGGGCAGAGACTTTGTATGTTTTGTAAATCATTGCATGACAAACACCAAAAGCAAAACATGGTCCCACAAATGTTTTCAGTTGGCAAAATCCCTCTCCAAGGACTTCCTCAAGGCATAGCATGAGTTTGATGTGACATGTGAGATATGTGTAAGAGGTATGGACATTGTCCTAAAAGAACAAAAAGAAGCATTACATTGCTTTGAAAGAAATCCGTGTCCAGATAACGTGGAGTTGGTTGGAACTGAATGTCATAGGTCTTTAATAAACGTCAACATGATTGTGGCTTAGAGAAGTCATATTTAGGTTCTTGGTTCAGATGTGGTTTAATTCATCTTTAAAGTTTTTTAGTGTACTGTTTGATAAAAGTCCAAGTACATCTTTGTCTAATTTTGAGTCAGACAGTCTGAACAGAAGCTTTACACAGCCAAACATTCCATCCATGAGTAGAGAATCTCAGCTACATGGTCTTCAGGTTTTACAGGAATTCTTTCTGTGGCATTTTAGCTTTGAACCCAATTGAAGAGATCTTTGATTGGGCAGATTTGTGACATTTCATCCTGGCCAGAGTGGCAGTGCAAGTGCCCCTTGCTTCTTGTCTTTATAGTGAATAGCATTCCACTTAATGTCTTATTAAAGTCAGTAAATCTAGGGATCCTGCCTTTTTGAGCAGTGTGAAGAGACTGATAGTATGATAGCCTCCCTGTCAAATTGATATTACTGGAGCCAGGGTTCAGTAGGTCTTCAGTTTTTAACATCAGAGGACACTAAAGCATCTTTAGTGTTTGTGATCCTTTGTTGCATGACTTTTTTGGGACATGAACAAGTATCTTCTTCCTCAATATGACACCAGTGACAAACCAAAGAAATGATTCCACTAATGCTTATCTTGGTTAAGAAAAGACTTGGTTTGGGGTTACTTACAGGTGCATGTGTGAGAGTTACGTAATAGGTGTATGGATGACTCAAAGACAGCTGCATCATTGAAAGGCTCATCCTAGCATTTGGTGATGACTCAGGTAGCTACATCCCTGGAGTTCCCTGTACAACTTGCAGGCAGGCAGCTCCAGTAGACAGTCTCCTCTTCCCAGCAGCTGTTTGCTGCATTTATAACTTCTGTGAAGCACCTTGTGAATTTGTCACTTTTGTGAGCTTCCTGAGCCTTGCAAGTTTCATTGGCTTCCTGAGTGTTATGAGCCTTCCTTATCCCACAGAAGGAAATGATTCAATTCAGAGGAGAGAACTCCACTGTCATGCTAGTGATACTAATGGCAAGAGGAGACAGGTAACAACTGTTACGCACCAGAGTGTATTGCCTCCATTGCATTCCCAAAGCAACCACATTGGCTAATCACTAAACCTTCCCTTCATATAAATACCGGTGATATAAATATCATGCTTTGTTCTGATAACAAGGCTTACGTGGCAGAACCAGGATTTAAATACAGCTTTCTGCTCTAAATTGTGTGCTGTTCCGTTACTTCTGAGCGCTAAAAGCAAACTTTTCTGTGACATGTTTTTCCCACTTGAGAATACTTATCTGATATGAAACACAGAAAGACTCTAGGAATATTTGTAAGCCTATCATACTCAACAAATAAGATAGTTATCTGTTTTAGCCAGTTTCACAACTGACGTACTTATGTTTTAAAAAAAATATCACATTGCAGCCTTCTGTCTTCAATAACATATTCTCCTAAACTGGAACGTAAGGCAGCCGAGAGCGTAATACCCACAGACAATGACGAGAAGGGAGAGAGAAACAGCAAACGTGTCTGTTTTAACATAGCAGGAGATGAACAAGAAGATTCCGGTCATGACACCATCAGCAACAGAGACTCTTACAGGTAAGTCATTTATCAGCCCCATTTCATCAGCAAACATAGAGGTCTTGAAATAATGTTGATGGATAGTTTTGTTGATTGTAATTTCAATATAACCACCTGTTAAAGTGGGATTGGGTATCTTTTAAGTTAGTCTTCTTAATAATCTGAGTTATTTGGAAAAAAAAATTTTTTTCCTCCGGCTATGTGGTCCTAATTTGGGAGACTTGTTCTATAAGTGTGTTGTATAATATGTATACTAGTGATTGTTCAAAATATGTTTCTGATCATTGGTTTATTAACTAGTGAATAGCAATCCTCTTCCCCCTGTTTCTCCTTTTCTTTTTAAATTTTGTATCCAAGCTAATGGGTCTGATTTCACCTGAATACCTCCATGACCAGCTTTGTGTTGGTTTCCTCTCTGGCATGTGTTTTGTATTAGTTTGTTAGGGCTGTTGGCATAAAGCACCACAGACTGGCTAGCTTCAACAACAGAGTTCACCATACACTTCTGGAGTACCAAGGTGCTGACTGTCTTGGCTCCTTCTGAGATATAATCTAGTTATAAGAAGAGTCTGGTAAATGATCATTTTTCCCTTATGTCCCTTTACATTTCTAGGTGTTTTGGGGCCCTAATTCCCCCCTTCTTATAAAACAGAAATCAAATTGGATTAACAACTCATCTTAATGATCTTTGTCCTAGTTGTCTTTCTATTACTTTGATAAAACACTGAACAAAAACATCTTGTGGAAGGAAGAGTTTATTTGGCTTACACCACAGTCCATCACTGAGAGAAGTCAAGGCAGGAATGCAGGGCAGGAACCTGGAGGTAGGAGCTGAAGCACAGACCACGGAGGAATGTTGTTTACTGGCTTGCTCTCCTGGTCAATGCTCAGTCTGCTTTCTTATACAAGAAAGGACCACCTGCCCATGGGTGGTACCACCTACAATTGGCTGGGCTCTCCCACATCACTCAAGAAACAGGAAAATGCCCCACAGACATGGCCACAGGCCAGTCCCATAGAAGAAAATCCCTAGTTGATGTGCCCTCTTCCCAGGTATGTCAAGTAGATGACTAAAGCTATCCAGCACATCTTATAAAGACTGTATCTTTAAAGTAGGTTACATTTTCAGATACTGTGTGTTAGATTTTAAGAATATTGGGAAAACACAATTCAGCCAACACCATTTTCCCTTTTAACTGTGTCCCTTCCTACTGGGCTCTGAGTGAGTCATTGGCTCCTCTGATGAACCCCACTGCAAGTACTTCTCCCTGAATCCTAGTCACCAGAATCTTCACTGAGCATCTTCATAACCAGCCACATACATCACATGTATAGCATTAGCATCTCTGGTTTCACTTGTATTTACTGAAGGCAAAAGCTACCTTGGTCATTCTTGTTTATAGAAATTTACAGTGAAAAAGTATTGCATAAATATTATGTTGAAGTTTTTCTCATCAAGTAGACGTATCCCAAACTAATAAAAAACATTAAAGCACAGTTTTAGCTGAAGCGTTTAAGATAATCCTCCCCATAGCCTGGGGTGTCAGATTCTGATAGTAACTCCGGTTTTCATATAAAGAAGCCTGGGTTCATTGGAGTTATAGTACATAATTCACCACAATCGGGTCTGGTTCCATAATTTCTCACTAACCACTCTTCATTCTAATTCTTATTTTTCCAAAGAGGATTTTAACAAATACATCAAAGTTAATTATTCCTAGAGATTCCATAATGAATTGACCGCATTTACAATTTCATTTACTTTTGGCTTTTAAAAGATACCAGCATGTTCCATAAAGGGGATCTGTGGTTTTTCTCCAGTGGGAAATTACATGCCTAAAATACTTTCTACCTCACATCCTAGTTATCAGATAATTAAAATTACCTTCACAGTGTCCCTCTAGGGTAAGATAAAAATTTTAAATATAAATTTAAAGTTAAATAAGTCCTTTTTCCTTACACTGAGAGGTAAAAAAAATATGTATGTATAGAACTGTTTCTGAAATCTGACCTGGCCTCCTAGTCACCCACCACTGGAAATGCTCTTCTGTGAGATAGTCCTCCTTTCCAGCATTTATCCATGCTGTGCTGTCCATGGAGAGCAAGGTCCCCCTAGCACCAAGTGTCATCAGTAAGGAATAATTTCAACTATTAGGAATGATGAAAGACAAAAATCATCAACAAGACTTGGCCTCTAGTAGAAAATTATCTAACCATTGTTATTAAATAGACTGTGAAGAATGTCATGTGGGCTGACTTCTGATTTTGTTACCACATATTTTCAAAACTTTGCTTAAGAGTCAATTATATGACAAGAAAATATGAAATATGTTTGAAGTTAAAATACATATTTTTGTAAAAAGTGAGATAAACTGAGTTGGACAAACTTGTCTATTTTAGAACTATATGAAACACCAATGAATGTTATCTGTGACATTAATGTGATAAGAAATAAGACGAGGACTTGGGTGTTTTTATTTTTTTAATTTTAGCATATAAAATAATGAGTTTCATTGTGACATCCTCTTGTACATCATTGGACTTCCTTCATGCTTACCCTCTACTGCACTCTCTTGTCCTCCACCTGACGACAAGCTCAGGCAAACATATCTTAAAGTAATGTACAATACCTTCTTTGCAGCGACTGCAACAGCAACAGGAATTCCATCACCTCTTTCACCAGCATCGGCAGCAGCCAGTGCAGTTACTACCTCCACAGTGACGAAATGGACTCAGGTGTGTATGTGGCACGTGTGCGTTGGATGTTCGTTCTGTCAAAGACCCCATGAGGGAGTCATTTCTTTGACCCACATGCATTTCAAACTCTATGATCATTCCCAGTGGCCACCATTGCTGCATTTATGCCTTTTAGTTAGTTTCCAAATCCCAACTCTAAGGAGCGTGAATTTCAAAGTGTTATGTAATATATGGCTTATAATCTTTCTATGGTATGAAGGATTATACATACACTGGAAATGAGCATCAGGCATTGTTGATTGGGTGGAGGCATAGGAAGGAGTTTCAGGCTGAGGAATTTTTTAGGCAACAGGTACATTTGAGGGAGCCTTATGTTTGGCAATGGGGCCAAGGGTTATCAGAAAAACACAGACTGATCTAAACAGAGTTCCAGAACAGCTGGGGCTACAAGGAGACCCTTTCTAAAAAAGACAAAAAATAATAATTTTGTGTCTGTGAAGAAGAAAGACTTTCAACAAATGAAGAAATCTTAATTTTTAACTATGTAGTTTGTTTCAATTCTTCAGACTTTAGATAAACAAATCATTTGAAATGGAGGAAGCACAGTGTGCATTTGTGACGTGTGTTGCTGTCCCCTGTTTCAGGAGGTTGATCGACTGACTTTCAGGCTCTGTGAAACCTGTAGAATTCGTTTTCTAACCCTGGGAATGAATGTGGGATCAAAGCTCATGTTTAAGTGTTTTTGTTTTATCAAATATGAAAATATTTTGGAGTATTGAAGATGTGCTGAAGGTTTTTGGGTGGTTTTTGTTTTTTTTGCATAGGTGATGAACTTCCTGTGAGTGTTCGGATTTCTCATGATAAACAGGACAAGATACACACTTGCCTGGAGCAGCTCTTCAGCCAGGTATGAGGGCACAGTGATGGGTATTTTTTCCAGAATAAACATCAGAAATCTTTCAGATGTAGCAGAGATCTTGAAGGGGGAGGGTACACCTCCCCAGGCTTTAACAGACCTTCCTTCAGCAAGTGGCCTAATGGGTAACTGTGAATACCAAGTATCTGATAGAAAATCATATGAAAATTCAAAAAGAATTACACACACACAGAGAGGTATCCTTGGATTATTGTGGATTGTCAGAATTCTTCATGGCATCTTGCTTTGATCCAATTTCAAAAACTACAAGATTGTCTCACACTCATGTTAGTACTTTGCATAAAAAAAAAAACCACTTTCCTCACCATCATCAAAATTAATAGCATTGAAGATTTTGCTTTTAGTTTTTTTCTAGTGAGTTAGGAACTTTCACTTTCTATTTTGTAATTTTATTTTAATATATTGTAAGTTAATGGAAAAAAGTTCATGTGACACAATGAGTTGATTATAATATTTACTTAAAGATAAGCTTCCCAAGCATTGTGGGGTTTCAAAAACAATCATTTCTTTAAAAAAAATCTTTTAAAAGGCACACTCTTAGGTATATATGTTATAGAAATATGTAACCTTCAGAAATCTCTTCTTGATAGATGGAGTCAATTACCAACCTCCTGAAAGGTCAAGCTGTTGTACGGGCTTTTGAGCAAACCAAGTATCTCACACCAGGTCGAGGACTGCAAGGTATGTTTGAAGGAAATGCTAGAAGATACCAGGAAACAAGAGGAAATTGACAGAATAGTCATGAATAAAATATTGCATGAGAAGGAAAATTGCAGTTGTTTGTTTCGTGATTCACCAAACCCTACTTCTGTGTGATCATTGTGAAATGGTGAAGAGCATTGTACTTTCTTTCATGAAATTATAGATGTCTTTGAAAGTTTAAAGTATATGATACTTGTAGGGGCCAGACCAAACAAAAATGTGTCTTAAGCTGAACATGGTGATATATGCCTTTAATCCCAGCACTTGCAAGGCAGAGGCAGGTGGATCTCTGTGAGATGGAGGCCAGCCTAGTCTACATAGCTATTTCCAGGCCACCTGGGGCTACAGGGAGCCCCCTCGCAAGGAAGCAAACAAACAAATATACATAGTCTTAAGTTGCTTCTGCAGAACAATGTTTGCCTGGGCACATTCCACGTTGGGGAAGGGGTCTTGGGAGTGTGAACAGGCAAGCGGAAGCTCCAGGCACCATGGTATGTAGCTGCTACCCTCTCTCATCTCCTTTAGGCATTTAGAGTGGAGTTTTTATTTAATTTTGCTTCTTTGTTGGACTCTCTGTAAGAAGATAACATTTATCTTTGATTTTTACATATAACAGATTTTCTGTTGTAACTTCACTAAGGAAATTACATTGTGATATTATTCTAGAATGGTAATGAAAAAAGAAAAAAATTCTGAAACAAATGTGCTTAACCAGAATTGATTGAGACTTGAGTTTTTCTGTATCTATTTAGAATTTCAACAGGAAATTGAGGCAAAGCTCAGTTGCCCAAAGAGGTTAAGACTTCACCTCAAGCAAGATCCTTGGAATCTTCCCAGCAGCGTCCGGGCTCTTGCTCAGAATATCAGAAAATTTGTTGAAGGTGAGTATGAAGAGCAAACAGCATGACCTGGTGTCAGCAACAATCATGTAAAAAGCAATGAGACCGAAGTCCAGCCACACCACGCCTCTAAGATAGGAATGCGTCACTGTGCAGTGCCCCTTACTTAGTAGAAAATGGACTGAGCGAAGTGGGTGAGGGAGGAGGAGGTAGAGAAGGAAGAGGTTTGCAGAACCTCTGTCCAGGGATCTAAACAGTGCAGAGTGCATTGTGGAGAACATTCTGAATGAATAAATGTGGCTCATTCATAGACAAATGAAACATAAACATCTTAATGTTTTCTAACTTAAAATCACATGAGAAAAATTCTAAAGAATTAACAAAAGGTACCTGAAGCTGAATTTTTTTTGGGGGGGGGAGTTAAAAAATTCTCTTGTGAATCTGTATGGGAATAAAAAATAATTTCATAGGTTGCATCATTAGTGTTTAAGTTTCTTCTTCAGTAGTGTTGACCTTGGGTGGCCATTGGCTACCATGACATTATTTACATGGCATTCTATAATTGGTGCAACCTGTAAGTTAGGGTTAAAAAAGAAACCTAGGGACAACACCACTGAGTCTGATTGTGTGTGTGTTTTGGGGGTCAGTAGTATTATGTAGAAAAGTCTGAGTGTGTCTAAAATGATTATGATGGAGCACATGAAAGGAGAAATCTGGGTAATTCTAAAGTTCTCTAATTCAGGAATTCATTTCCCAATGAGGCTAATGGTTGTAATGCCCGGAGATAGTTTTGATGGTCACAGTTGTGAGTGTACTGAGTGTTCTACTGGCCCTTGGTGGGTAGAGAATGCTGCTGCTTAGCATTCTACAGTGCATCGGGCAGTCCATCCAAACAGTCACCTAGCCCAAAATGTTGACAGTGCTGAGACTGAGAAACGGGTCCAGCAAGCATCATGCCCGTGTTTACAATTTTAGCTCTCAGCCATTTGTTTACCCCTTGGATGTAATAAATAATGTTCAGCAACACTCTAGCATAGCACTAGCACTTCAATTTTTAGGGTGAATTAGGAAGATTTTACATTTGCTGACAGAAAATAGCACTTCCTTACTGACAGAGTCTGAGTCAGTAACTTACCTCTTTAGAGGCTTCGTTTCTTCATTTGTTAATGTCATTCTGTGATGTTAAGTCTCTGCATAGAAATATGCTCAAATATAGCCACTTTGAACATTGAGGTCAGTAGAGAGAAAGTTCATAGAGGTGGAGCAGTCCCCCAAATAAATCAGAGTGATTCTATTATATGCTGAAATCTTCTGTTATTCATCACTGAGTTTCTTGGCCATATTTTTATTTTATGACTTAATACCAGGGTTACCTGTGACACTGGGTAGCATCACATTTAATGAAAATTTTGAATTAAAACAACACAAATAATGGATACTAAAGAGATGAATAATATTTAAAGATAGTTTGGGGGATAAAGCGCATGCTTTACTGAGTGGAAGCCATGTTTTCTCAGCATAGCTGTCAGTAGCACAGTACTCCAGAAGTTGTAAATTTGTAGATGTTCTCGTCATCTTCTATTTTTTTTTCTTGTTAATGACAAAAAGAGATTGATTTAAATGTATGTGGTTTTCACATAAGTGTAGTATTGATTCAAAATAGATTGCCTAAAACTTCATTTTTCTCATTTTATTTCAAGAATTTTGTCTTTATAGTTAAATCACAAATTTCTAATGGGTAAAAAAAAAACCTTAAATAAAAGGACATTCATTTTACTGATTCTAGCATTTTTATCTCGTCAGGTCTTTGTACTCTTTGTATCTCAAGCCACAATCTGAAGCCATAGAAATAACTTTACTTAGACAGATTGATTGACTGATTGCTGTTGTCAGTATTGGTGCTGCTCCTGGTCAGGAGAGTCCAGTAGCTAGTTTAGTGTGGCTGTGTATTCTAAGCATCTTATAGTCAGTGGTGTGACAAGGGCTCCTAGCAAAATTTAAGTTCTGTCCCTTGTTCTAAGTTCAGTTGAGGTGCCATTACTCTTCGAGTGAGCATTCTCATTGTCAGCATGTTAAATGAGTCTTTTAAAATGATTAACTTACCATTGCTGCTTCAGCCAAGTGAACCATCTCAGGACAGAGTGGACATCAGTTGTTTGTGATGTGGCGTGCCCTCAAGTAACCTCAAAGCTAATCTCTGCCTTCTTCTGCTCAGCCTAATGTCCATTCTCCTTTCCAGATTGTCTCTGTGTAGGAAGTGATTTACTAGATGATTAGATCTTGGGGGGAAATGTAGCAAAATGCCATTTGGCTACAAATTTGTTTGTAGACATGTGGATAAGATGATCCCATTTCTGATGTATCCTAATCTCTGATTTAAAACATACCACTTATGATATCAAAATATCATAATTCTCTGGCCTTGATTTAAGAAGGATTGTCATAGGCACATTCAAATGTTAGATGACTACATACTCACATACCCTGCTGAATTGAAGGTAACAGACTCAGTGGGGGACTGATGGATTTTAAAGTGTCACAAGGCTGTGCCTGTCTCCTGCTTAATCTGTCAGGTAAATATATTTTCATGTTATCAGCTAATTTAAGCTTATTTACTTGTTTATCATCCCCTTAAATGCATATTAAATTTGCATTATTTGACTTCCTGGAGAAATCAGCAAAAAATATCTATTCACCACAGAACAATGACAGACAAAACAAATAATTCAATCTCAATCGGCCTGGTGTCCAATGAGTTATGGGTATTATTTACAGGCCCATGGGTCAGGGGCTTAAAACGGGAGGATGAGGGATGCTTGGAAGCTGCATCACCAAAAAGCCCACCTCTGCATGGATGGTTGCTCAAGAAAGCTGTGGCACTATGAGTTTCCTGAGCATCCTGCAGGCACTTCAATCACTTAAGAGCCACTCCCCACAGAAGCTGTTTACTGCTTATATAACCAGTGGGAGGAGCTTGTGAGTCATAACTTTTGCTGAGTTAGTTCCTGAAACTTCATGAGCATTTCAGGAACATTCTGGACTTCCATCCTTCCTCCAGGAAGGAATTTTCAATCCTGAGGAAACAATTACACACAGCAGTCTGAACACATCTTCATCTCTTTTATCCCTTTGGAAAGAAAAGTGCCCCTGTTAAGATCTCCCTTTATTCCCCAACCACCTATTTTTTATTTTTTATTTTTGCCTCATCTCATTCTGACACACATTTCTTCATTTCCCCTCTTTATTCTGTCTTAGTAATGTGATGTTTTTTGATCCCTGTCCGCATGTTGTCTGATTTATATACACAATGATCAAATTCATTTTCTTAGAATATCTCATTCACAGTTTCAGTTTTCTACCCCAGAGCTTTTTTAGCAGTTTTCTCTTAGATGAATCTAAACTCATCAATCTGATGTTATAAACATTTTCACTTGAACTTCATAATTGTATTCCAATCTTAGTTTCTTAATGGCATAATAAACTCCATGCTAGATTGTTGGATATTTGCTATTCATTTTCTGATGCATTCCTTTGCTGCCACTATTTCCCGCTGTTAGCATATGTTCCTCCTCCCTTTACCATCTAAATTTTAAGTTCTTGTGAAGTGTTTTCTTGTAGAATTCTCTGTCAGCTCCAGCTTGCTCTAGATTACAGCGATTGCAGACTTTGTGTGTATACAGCACTTTCAAAAAACTTTTGAAGCCTTTTATTATGTTCTCCCTCTTATTTTTCCTACACAGGCTTATAAAATAGATAAGGTAGACATTATCACTTGTGAATGAGGTAGTTGAGGCTGAAAATACTTTTTTAACTTTTGAGTGTCACAGAGCTCGTGCATACCATATGGGTTCTTGGTTTGGTGTACTTTCCTGCCGCAGAATCCTCTGGTTCTTACAGACTCATTTGTAAAGATTCTACTACCCTGGGAAGTATTTTCTGCATTTCTGATCAGTTCATTCTGTCTCTCTAAAACTATCTAGAACAGGATGCTTCAGAGCCTTTTTTTCCATCCCATAATCTTGGGCACATAGAAGTAGCTGTACAGAACTTTTAAAATTTGTCTAATTCAAGTGAACTATTTACCAGTTGGAAGGAGATGGACACATAGCATGGAGCATAACATTAATGACCATTTGTGAAATATCTGTGACTGGCCCTGTGTGGAATGAGATGTGGAATGGAAGAGTACATTCACATATATACATGTAACTTCTTTAGAAATTAGGATAATAGTAGTAACGATTTACAGTACATTGGCACAAACAATGTAATAAGTAATTTGGAGATTACCACGTAGGCTTTTAAAGCGATAACTTAGAATTTGGCACAATTTGAATGGTGTTCCACACACTGTGTGATTCAGAGTTGAAAGACATTTTAGGGTCTTGAGGAATAGATAACATTTCTCTAAATAGATGGGCAAAAGTAGAATGCAAGCAATTTTTTTTTAAAATCACCTAATAGAATAGGATCATGCCTTTAGTACGAAGTTAAAATGTGATGTTTGTGACAGAAGCCATGAATAATTAACAAACACGTTTTCCTTCTCTGCAGAGGTAAAGTGTAGGATACTGCTGGCTCTTCTTCAGTATTCAGGTAATATTTTACATTGTTTGTAATATTTTAAGTAATGTGGCCCAGGATCTTTAAAATTTTATAATAGAAAAAATGCCCTCAGTGACTTACAGAGATAAATCAACTTACTGTCTCTTAAAGCCATGGAAAGAATAAAAAACAATTTAAGTGTTTTAATAAGATCACAGAACCATGGACTTATTTTGATTATAGATAAAACATGAAGATACTGGACTGGAGAGATGGTTCAGCAGCAGTTAAGAGCATTGACCTCTCTTGCTGAGGACCCAGGCTCAATTCCCAGCACCCACATGATGGTTAACAACCATCAGTAACTTTAGTTCCAGGGGATCCAGTGCCCTCTTCTGACCTCCAAGAGCACTGCATGACACAGGTACACCTACCTACATGCTAGCAATACACTCATATGCATAAAATAAAAATGATAACCCAAAATATTAAAAGACATGAAAATATATTAACATATACTTAAGTAGAGTATCATTAAAAAGGAGAAGGAGAAAGCTTGACTTGTGAGTACATGCATGCAATCCGAGGTGGGCATCACAAGTCCAAGAGCAACCTGGGCTACACAGCGAGGTCGACGGTAGTCTGGGTTGCACAGCAATATCATGACTTTAAAAGGCAAAAACAAAAAAAAGAGAGTGTGGTAAAATTAATCGTTGTTATGTGAACACAGACAGTTTATGATCGAGGACTTATGTGGATGCCTTACATATTTTATCCTAAAGCACTTCTACCATACCTTCAGTAGGAGCTCAACATAATCAAAAATGGAAAGTGACACTGAAGGATAATTAAACATTTGATCAAACTCTAAACTACAGATGGTAGACTGTTAGCTTCCTTAAAATAGGGGCTGTATGTATTTTAATCATCAGCAAATGCCTAAAATAGAAACTAACACAAGTGTTCAAAATTTGCCTTTTAAGAATGAATCACGGGCTAAGGATATAGGCCAGTTGGTAGAGTACTTGCATTACATCCCCAGCATGACTTAAAACTAGTCCTAATGACACACCCTTGTAATCCTGGCACTCAGGAAATAGAGGCAATAAGGTCAAAAGTTCAAGCTCACAGCAAGTTCTAGACCAATCTGTGATGCATAAGACCCTGTATCAAAAAAAAAAAAAAATAAAGAAAAAGAAAGAAAAGAAAAAGAAAAGATGAATGTGTAAAAGATGATTTGAAGGAAATGAAAAGAATGGAAAGTCTATGAAACATTTTGTTTCGGCAAGATAGTATTCAAAATGACTTTAGATGAACTTGGATCTTAAAGATTAGGAAAGCTAAAAAGTATGCCATTTAATTAGAATAATTCAATAATACCTAACCATTCTTGTAGATACAGAAATATGCAGCTATGTTGACTGACTCATATTTATTTTAATTTATTTCTCATCAAGTGTGTGTACAGATACAGTTGCCATTACACTAAGTTCAGACGGTTATAGGCCTGAAAAAACAAGCTAAATACCTGTTATATCAGCTAGCTTTTGTTATGTTAAAATATTCCCAGTGTTTATGGCCTAAGCCAACATCAGTTTTGCGGTCTTCATGTCATCTGGGCTCATCTGCTGATCTATGCCAGATTTTGTTGATTCTCTTTTGTGTGTACGTGTATGTCTGTGTTCCAGTATGTTCAGGAGCACATGTATGTGAGTGGAGGCCAGAAGACAACTTTGCAAATCATTCCTTGAGCCCAGCCTTTTTATGTGGGTTTGGGGAATTGAACTCAGGTCCTCATGCTTGTAAAACAAGCATTTTACTGACTGAGCTATCTCCCTAGCGTGTAGTTGATTTTGGTTGGATTTTCCTATGGATCTGTAGCCAGATGATAGTTTGGCTTGGTACTGATGTTCTATGATGGCCTCAGTCACATAGTTGACAACTGGCTGGATGCTATCTGGGGCAGCAAGGATAACTGGGCAATAGTTCTGTCTTCTATGAAGCTAGCCTGGTCTCACTCATGTGGTAGATTTGGGGGATTCTAAGGAAGAAAGTGGGAGTGTATAAGAGATCAACATTACCTGCTCACTTGGTAGTAGGCCACAGTGTAGCCGGGGAGACAGCAACCAGCCACAGTCTCATTAGGCAACCCAGACTGGCCTTGAAATCCTTGGCTGAAACGATCCTCCTGCCTCAACCTCCTGAGTATCTGGGACATTATGCCATATCTGTCCTGAGGCTTTCTTTTTGATAGCAGGAGTCTCAAAATCATTGCAAGGGTATGGCTCTAGAAAGGGGAAGAATTTATAAACAGGTTTACAATCTACCACATTTGGAAATTCTGTAAAATGTTTATAAATGAATGACTGATTTCTATTGATTGATTGGCTTTTTGCCTTGTCCGTTGAGTAATAGTAACAATAATAAAAACATTATTGAGCTTTTCTAATAACATGTTTCATGGACTCATTTTTATGAATTTCCTTGGCTCCTCACAACTGATGTTTGGGACTATTTTTTTTCCACAGTTTTAAAGGAAAAAGAATATGTTGTAGGAGATCAATAATCACTAGTAGATGATGTTCATTCAACTTACATCTTGAATGTCATGAAATCTCATTAGATTAGGCCTTACTGAATAAAGGAATAAAATAGTAGATGACTGTTTAAAAATTCAAACTTAATTTTGCCAATTCCAGAAGTGATCCTGGAATGCATAGCCCCTTACAGTATTCAAATGGCTGTTTTATCAGATGCTTTTATTGTTGTTGGTTGTGGTGGTGGTGGTGGTAAGTGATGGTGGTGGTGGTGGTGTGTGTGTTTGTATGTTGAACAGGGTCCCATGTAGTCCTGGCTGGCTTCATTGGTTTGTTATATTCCCACAACTCTGAAGATTGTTGCTGTGTTGGGGAATGCAAAGGAGGGAAGTAGTGCTTTGAGAAGTCAGAGCTATCAAGGGAGGAGATGTTATCCAGTTGCCTTGATGCTTGTTAAACTCACTGTTTCCAGTTAGTGCTGCCCAATTTAAACTAAAATTAAATCAATTACTTACATCAGACAAATATAGGCATCCATCTCATTGGTGAGATGCTTACATACATAAGCAAGTCATCTGTTCTCTGTTGAAAACAGGAGTAGTGACAGAATATCACTTCATGAAGCTATGAATGTTTATTATATGTCTTTAAAATATGTTTGTGGGCTGGAGAGATGGCTCAGCGGTTAAGAACACTGGTTGTTCTTGCAGAAGACCTGGGTTTGAATCTCAGCACCTACATGGCAGCTAACAACTGTCTGCAAGTCCAGTCCCAGGGGATCCGACAGCCTCTTCTGACCTCAATGGGCATTTCACGACATGGGTGCACTTACCTACACGCAGGCAATAACACGCATACACATAAAATAAAAATAATAAATAAAATAAAATAAATAAAAAATGATTATTTAAAATGTAAGTGACACTGTAGTTCAAGACCTCTTGTATATCTACCTATGTTATTTTACTATGGGTAGAAAGGTGATCTAACCTCCAACTTGGATTTTCCTACCTCCAGTAACTGATGTGAGGTTTTATTCCCATAAGACTTTCAATGTGAAAAGTGAATTAATGAACAAAAACAAGTTTTCTTGGGCAGAATTATACTTTTTGTGTATTAGAAAGATTAATGAATAAAAAAGACTAATGAAGGCCAGATGTGATGACCCATGCCTTTAATTCCAGAACTCAAGATGCAGAGGTAGGCAGATCTTTGTGAGATCATGGCTAGCCTGGCCTACACAGCAAATTCCAGGCCAGCTGGGGCTGCAGGGAGACACTGTCTCAAAAAACAACAGTGTCCCCAAAATTCTTTCTGGGAGACTTGTGCGGAGTGCCACCCCTCCTCCCATGGTCTCAAAGACAGGAGATACAAATTCCCCAAAACTCAATTTGGAAAATCCCTATGAGTTTATTTGGGCTTCCTAACAGAGCAATGGATGAGGGAGTTACTTACAGAAGTGTGGACTGGATGGACTCCCCTCTATATCCTTTCAGGGACCCTGTTACTTCCCAGAGGCTGCCCAAGATGATGAAAGTGACCTCCCCCCAAATGGCTGCCTCTGTCTTCCCCCATGTACAGTTCAGGCCAGCTGGTTAGATGGAAGGAATGACTGAGTCTCTCTGCCCCTCCCCTCCTGCTAGGGTCAACAGTCAAGTTTGTTTATGGTGATCAGAGAAAGCAGGTGAATCCAAACCTGGGGAAAAGGCATCTGTTCATAGGTTGCCACTATAAAAAAATTCATGGTGGATTTCTGCCAGGCTTTAGGACAGCTGAAAAGCAAAGGAAGAATGTCAAAGGACATTTATTGAATGTCTACTCTGTTAAAATTTGTGTACCTTAAAATGGGTGTTTTTCTTTGTTTTATTCTTGAAAGTTGGATAAAGTTTATTCCCAGTTTTCATGTTTTATAGTTAGCTATAAAACATTCTTTCCATCTAGTAGCCCAGTGCACACAGTCCAGAATGCTTTAAGGGAGATGTCTGACATATATATGTTTGTTAAATTAGTATGGTAAACCATATGGAGTTACCATATTCAAATATTTTCATCTACCAAAGTAGAATGTTCATATAGCTCAACTTAATAAATAAAGGAATATTTTCAATATAAGATCATATTTTTCACAATCTATTTTATAATAAAAATTTCAAGAGTGAATGTTTCCAACATTGAAAATATCAGAAATGTGGTTTTGATGGTTATTAAACATAGATGTTCACACGAATTAAAAATTGTGTCTGTCAATAAGATATGACTCAATACTGAACAGGGGCAGCATTTATCTCTTATCTTTTACACTAATATTGATATATGCATTCATACCACAAGTTCTTTAAGCCTTCAGAATATTCAGTGTTAGCTGGGTATGGTGGCACACACAGGCAAGTGGAGCTCTGTGAGTTCAAGGCCAGCCTGGTCTGCAAAGCAAGTTCCAGGTCAGCTGGGGCTACAGGGAGATCCTGTCTCAAAAAGATCCCCCCAAAATCAGTATAGTCTTTGGAAAAGATTATTTTTGCCATATGTTCTTCTACTGTACATGATTTTTCACTGTGTAAAACATGAGGGAGTTGACCTGTGCTAGGGAGTTTGCACTGATGCCGCCACCAATAGAAGTGAGTCTTGCGGGTTACCTCGTCTTTATTAGGAAAACCAGCCCTGAAGATTCTGTTCAAACATACCTTCAAAGTCAGTTAACCAAAATCCAGTCAATTGTGGGATAGTACTTCTAAACATATAAAAGTCAATTTAACTAAAATTAAATCAATTGCATCAGAAAAATATACAAATCCATAGTCTTATAAATTTAGACATATTTACAGCTCATGAGATTGAATAGCTTAATTTATGAGATGCAGATTTGCTTATCACTACAAATAATTGGACAGGAAGTGCTCTTTCTCCATGTCCATTCATATTTAGGTAAGTTTCTAAAATATTAAAAGTTTTCAGTTTGTCCAAACTGAAAAGCTAATCTTCAAGTCTTTACAGCAAATAAAAATTGTGTTCATCAGGTAAAATATAGATAAACATGGATGTGGTGGTGCACACTTTGAATCCCAGCACTCAGAAGACAGAAGCAGGTGGATCTCTGTGTGATTGAGGCTAGCCTGGCACCAGTTCCAGGCCATCTGGGGCTACAGGGAGACCTTGTCTCAAAAAGACACATGCACACACACACATATGCATGTACACCCACACCCACACCTATATTCACAGCCTTTTCCCCTCCCTCAGGTTTTGTAACTAATTGCAAAATAGAGTCACAATTTAAATGAAGGAGAATTTTAAATTTTTATTTATTCTTTGAAATTTTCATACATATATAAGATATGTCATGATCATATCTACTGCTCAGTTCCCCTACCCCTCATTACATCTCCCTTCCAACTTCGTCTTCCTTTTATAATATTGATTTTTTTTTTTTTTAAACTCACTGTTTCCAATTAGTGCTGCCCACATGTGCATGGGCATGGGTCCTCTCCTGGGCTATGGAGAACCTACTAGCAGAAGAAAAGTGACTCTGGATCCTCCAACAGCAATCAGCTGCCAGGAACTCCTCAGCTTCCCCCCCATGCTGGACTCTTTAACTGTCTTGATCTTGTGCGTGCCTTGTCTGGATCACCACAGCAGCTTCATGAGTGCAACAGCCATGTCATGTCCAGATGACAGCATGTCATAGCACTCCACCCCATCCAAGGAGAATTATTTTAACATTTCTAACATACTGTGATGTTCAATGCTTGTTGAAAAGCCCATTTTCTAAAATGTGTGTGTATGTTAATGGAACTCAATTTCACTCTTTCCCTTTGACTTGATTTTGTGAGAAAATGAAACACTGGTGTTGGTATTTGCAATAATTCACCCTCTGCAACAGTTTTGAAATCTTCCTTCATGTCCTTTTCAACCACAGACAGTGAAACCCAGCTCCGGAGAGACATGGTTTTCTGCCAGAGCCTGGTGGCCACTGTCTGTGCCTTCTCTGAGCAGCTCATGGCAGCCTTAAACCAGATGTTTGACAACAGCAAGGAAAGTGAAATGGAGACTTGGGAAGCCAGCAGAAGATGGCTGGACCAGATTGCGAACGCAGGTGTTCTTTTCAACTTCCAGTCACTTCTGTCACCAAACTTGGTAAGGGATCACGTGACACCCATTGTCTGTGACAGCTGTAAACCTATAGAGTC
The DNA here is from genome assembly GCF_000622305.1 of Nannospalax galili. Taxonomy (NCBI): domain Eukaryota; kingdom Metazoa; phylum Chordata; class Mammalia; order Rodentia; family Spalacidae; genus Nannospalax; species Nannospalax galili. The sequence goes on from NW_008356952.1 coordinate 1,805,407, forward strand.
ACATGTTCCGAATCGGAAGTAGTTGACCTTGTCGCCCTCATTTTCTGCTCCACTGTTTCCATTGTCATTCAGCTACTTTGAATGTTTATAGTCTCCTATAGTCATTCAAGTTTTAATAAGAATATGGAATGTATTCCTTCTTTCCTGATTTTATCTCTTTTCCTTGGCTGCTAAAAACTGGCTAGGACTCCACATTTTAGTAATTCTTAGATCCCTGCGATTGACTGGAAAAGCTCACTAGAGGAAAGAGGGTCTTTTTAAACCTGCTCTTCCTCCACTCAGTCCAGAAATAATAGCCTCCATGATACCTGAGCTCCCATTCAGGCTGATAATCTGGAGTGTGCTTCATAGACAGCTACTGTCTGACAAGCTGTTTAAAATGTGGGTGTGCTAAGTAAGTTCACTTCCTTCCTTTGATTGAGTGTTCTCTGTTGGGTGTAAGAACATTGTAGCAATTGCAGCAGAATCTTCCATGTTTATGCATATGGCTAAAGATACAGAGACAGCATCTTGAAATATCTGAGAAATAAAACAATGAGGAGCTTGGAATTTTTCACATACACTTTCTGTAGTTTTTATGAGATCCTAGGACTCAAATACATACATTTACATATACATTTCAGGCCCTCATTAAGTAGAATTATGATTTTTAAACACAAGAGCCTGTTTCATCTGCTAAAGTACACATAGAAAAGGTAGCTACCAAATAACACAATTTTAAAACAGTTTATACGCATTAATTTATCAAAATAGCATTTTTCTTCCATGATATTGAGGGTAAGAAAGTGATTGCTACACTACACATCCATGGAAGATTCTGGAATGGTAAGGTAAGGGTATTCATGTCAGTGTACGTTGAAAAATAAAAGTCAATTCCTTTGAAAGGATTCTGTGCACTCCATGACGATAATCAGATTCTTATTTGGTAAATTTGAAATAAGGCACTTTAAGAAAAAATGTTTAAAAAACAAATAAAAATTATCACTTACCCAGTATAATACACAGGCAGGATTTGTTGGTTGCATGAACAGTGACTGAATGAGATTTCATTTCTAGTCCAGTCTCTTTACTTCAGGTCTTAAGTTATCTTATCAAGTGCTGCCATTTTTACTTTGATCTTAATTTTCTATTGAATTCTTCAAGAACAGGAGAAAATATTTATAAATCATATAAATGACTGACGTAGATCTGGAATATATAAAAATAATCCTTAAAGCGCTGCAGTTTTAAAAACCAAGTCAAAATAAATAAAACAACAACAAGAAAAACAACAACAAATGACTTAATTTAAAAATGGGAAAGTATTTGAATAGATGTCACTCTTGGAGAATGGCCATTAAGCACATTGGTGATCAATATCAGTCACTATTAGAATGGAATCCCACTAAAACTGGCCAATGGCCCATGGAAAACAGATGATGCAGAGGCCTGAAAGTTCAGTGCCTTGCCACAATGGGAAGAAGATCATTCCACACCTACCACCCTCTCTAAGGCTCAGGGACTTTTGCAGAAGAGATTGACTGAAAGAATGTAAGAGCTGAAGGAAGGGGTGGAGCGTTAAGTGGCAGTGTCCTCCAGCCACTGTGTTGGCCAGCTATAGCCACACCTCCTTCCCACTCTCATCAAGGAGTCCAGGAGGGAGTCAGTTACCCACCCCCATGTGGGGGGAGGAGCAAAGGATATATAAGCTGAGAACACCAAGAGGCACCTCTCTCATAATTTTGTGCAGCTCTCGGGAGGTCACAGGATCTGTATTTGAGTGTGGACTTTACAGTGCAGCCGAAAATGTGGGGTGTCCACTCTTCTACAAATAAACCTCTACCCTATGCTTTGTTAAAAAAATTAAAATTAATTTAAAAAATTTAAAAAAATAAAAAAAATAAAATGCATTTCAAACAACAAAGCAAAAGCATATCATATTTAGTGTGGATAGCTATAATCTAGAAGACAGATAATAAGTGTCAGTGAGGACAGGAAGAAAATATAATCTTCAGAAATGAGTTATAGGAATGTAAAACAATGCAACCATTTTGGAAAACAACTTAGCAGTTCCTCAAAATGTTAAACATAGTTTCTGTGTTATCCAGAAATTCTACGCCTTATATAATACCCAAGGGAAACCCAGACTTACATGCACAGGTATAATTCCTGGCTAGATTATTCATAGTAGCTGTTAGCAACTTACATGTCCATCAGCTGATGATGGGATAAATGAAATGCTGTGTTTCAATATAGTCACATCTTATTCAGTCATAGAGAGAAATGAGATGCTAATAAATTCCAAAACATACATGAATCTTGGAAGCACTGTGATAAGGAAACCAACCTGGCACCAAAGACCAGACGTTGTTTCATTTGATGAAGCATGATAAATGGATAGATTTCAGAGACAAAGTAAACCTCTGATTGTGTGGAGCACAGAACTGAGGGGGAGACAGTGAAGGAAGAATGCTAACTAACTGTTGCTGTTCCTTTTTTGGCTAATGAGTTTCCTAAAATTAGACGATGATAAAACCTTCCCAGCTCTCTGTTAAAGACCCTGAGCTGATCATTTTGAAAGAGTGATTGTCATAGTCTATGAATTATGTATCTCAATGAGACTGTGCTTTTAAAAAATGTCCTTGTCAAAAAAAATCTTGTTTATTTCAACAAAACTTTTTTTTTCATAGTTTGCTAGGAAAAAAACAAACAGGGAAACATCTGTATCAAGAACGCAGAATTTACCTAGGCGTATGGCTTTCTGGAAGCCACAGTCACCCAGGCCTGTGTTTCCCAAAACTCTGGGCAAAGCCAGTAGCATTAGTTCCGTCACATCTACTAAGACATCATGGCTCACATTGCAGTGCTTGGAGGCTAACATGTTTGGAACATTTCTTCTTCCCTGTATTCCTCTACATTGGAAAAATGCTGATTTTTCCTTTCCCCTCCATGTTCAAAACACTTTTCTGTTGTTTCAAAAGGAGTGTAAGAGGCTAGGGAGAAGGCTCAGTGGGTAAGAGGGCTTGCTGTGCAAGCATGAAGACCTGAGTTTGAATCTCCAGCACCCACATAAAAATAAAGGCTGAGCATGACTGCGTGCACGCCTGTAACTCCAAATCTGTAGAGGGTGGAGACATGAGGTTCTCTGGATCTTGCTGGCTGGCCTGACCCTGAGTTCAGTGGGAGATCCTGTCTCAAGGGTATAAGATAAAAGATAATGGAGCGGGGCATCCCCCTCTGACTGCCAGGGTCACACACCAGTGCACACAAGTGTGCATATTGCACAATAGTGCACATGCATTCATATAACACGCACACACACACATGTTCGTACACACACAAATTTATAAAGACTTTTAAAAAGTAGCAGTGTAATAAATATTTATCTAGCACCCAGTAGGTACCATATTAAATTGTGCATATATATTAAATACTATTTACTGTATTAAATACAACACCAAGGTGCAAACGTGACCATTTTCTAAATCTTTTTGTTTGCATGATGACTTTTTGTACTCTGAGACTGCATTTCTAATTATTTGCATACAATAAAAAATTTTTATAACCTGTTTTATCAACTGCTACTTCCCCAAAATGTGATGCAGATAGGGCTGAAGAGATGGCTCAGCAGTTAAGAGCATTGGCTGCTCTTAACAGAGGACCCCAGTTCTGTTCCCAGCACCCACATAGAGGCTCACAACTGTCCAAAACTCTAGTTCCAGAGGATCCAACATCCTCCTCTAGCCTTACAGGCACTGTGCACGTGGATGCACTTACATACATGTAGGCAAAATACTCATATACATTAAAAAATAATAGATAAATAAATAAATATAATCTTTAGCATGTTATAAGCATCAAGCAATGTGTTGAAGTGTGTGAAGCAGGTTATACTTGTTTGATAGGGTAATTTACATTGCTAAGAAAACAGGTGTTATCTTAAGAGATAGTCCAGTCATTATGAGCTTAAGTGCTCTGTAGAGAATATATTAACTGAGACTAAGAAGGCCAGAATCATGAACCAAAAAGATGGTGTTGGTGAGACATACACTCAATTTGTTACCATATCTGAAAAAAAAATCGCATTATAAAATAAGACAAATGACTGAAACAAATTGGAGTCCATATTCACAACATTGTAGACTAAGGACCCCAAAAGATACTAAGGTGAAAATGGTTTTGTCTCTAAGCTTTAGGGAAGACAAATATATTCATACACAGAAATTGCTTTTATCTTAGTTTTAAAGCAGTCAATTGAACACTGAATAAATTATTATAAAAAAGAATGGCTGTGACTTAATATGGTCTTAATTTTAAAACAGGTTGTTTTGCTTTTCATCTGTTACTTTTTAAGATTTTAGTAGTCAAAAACAAACAGCATAGACTGTGTTTATTTGTAAACGAAATCAATATGATTAGACTCTAGCTACAAAATAGTTGAAAATTGTGTGTACCAACATTTAAATAGCAAAAAGGACAGCTTTAGATCTGCACAGGAAAGTGTAGCAATGTCGCACTTCTTAATTTTATTCTGGACAGAAAATTCTTAGGGATATGTTGATAAGAACATTTTTTATGAAATAAAGCACAAACAAAGCTGTTTTGGTTTAGATTTCTTTACTGTCAGGCGGTCTCACATCCCATTATACTATATGATGCTATTGATTGTTTTCCTTTCTTTGTAGACAGATGAACAAGCCATGCTAGAAGACACACTTGTTGCCCTGTTTGATTTGGAAAAGGTTTCCTTTCACTTCAGACCATCAGAGGAGGAACCACTGGTTGCAAGTGAGTAACTGTATGTCTATAGAATGTTTTCACTATCAAACTATAGCATCTTTTAATTAACACGTAGTTGTAGGAATTGAAAAATTAACAAGCATCTCTTTGACTCAGTCATCTTCCAACACTAATCCCAATGAAGACTGTCTTAGAAGTTATACTGAAGTAATAATAGCTGTTGTACAGAGCACATGTGGTAATGTTCATGGGCACATGTGGTAATGTTCATGGCTTTGGGTTTCTGCAAGTGGCCACCATTTATCCACTGTTTCAACACTGTCCTAAAGGTTTAAAAGAAGAATTCCATTAGTCCATGCAATCGCTAGTGGATTCTTAAGAACATTTTTTGTGTCTCTTGTTTATCACAAGTGTGAGGATCCTGTCTATTATGACAGAAGATGCAAATGTCCTTGGAGATGGGAGGAATTATTATTTATCTACTCAATGTCTACTGTGACAGCTAGGGACTCAATAAATGCCCAATTCATCTGTGATTTGACTAAATAATGATTTTTTTTTTCATGGAATTTATTTGAATGCATACTTCCTGCCAACACTATTCAGGTTCAAAAGAGCACTAAGCAGATGGGTATCTCCCATTGACATTTGGAAAGAAAATAACAAGTCAGATGAATAAGTTAATTGGATGCTAACTTAAAAGTAACAAGAAATTAGACCAAATTGTAAAGAAGAAGGGACAGATGAAAAATTGCTGCTAATAGGCATGAGGGGAACCTAGGAGAGCAGAGCCCAAAAGGAGCTGAGGGACTGAGTCACACAGACAACCGGGAAGGGTGTGTCAGACTTCTTGGACTCCCAGGGAGACTCATGTGGAGCTCTCAGGACAGTGAGTCTGCCTGGCTATGGTAGAGCAATCTAAGAGGTCCAGAATTGAGATGAGCACAAAGAGATCAGACCAAGTAGGGCTTCCTTCCACACTGAGAGAGCTTGAAGTTCTGTCAGCAGGAGAGCATCAGAAGTAATTTACATAACAAAAGGCTGCCACTGGCTATTGTGTTACATAGCACATTCTGAGGATAGGGGAGAAGGCCAGGAAACTGGAAGCTTTTTGACATACCCAGATGAGAAATCCCAGTGACCAGGACTTCAGGGGAATGTGAGTATGGTAAAAACAAACAAGCAACAACAACAACAACAACAAACGGCCAGTGATGTTGCCCTTAATTTATGAAGGCAGAGAGGGTGGGATTGTATTTAGGGGGCGGGAGAGATGGCCCAATGGTTAAGAGCACTGACTGCTCTTGCAGAGGACCTGGATTTGTGCCCATCACCCACACTGCAGCTAAGAGCAGTCTTTATAACTCTGGTTCCAGGGGATCCAATGCCCTCTTCTGGCCTCTGCAGGCATTGCACTCACATGGTACCCTCACATACATGCAGGCAAAACATTCATGCACATTAGATAAATAAATAAATAAATAAATAAATAAATAAATAAATAAATAACATTAAGGTCATCCTTGACTTTATACTGAGTTGGAGGCCAGCCTGGGCTACTCGAGACACCGTCCTTGACCTAAAGCTGTAACTCAGTGGCTGGGTACTTTCCTAGCATGTGAGAAATCCTAGGTTCAATGCTCAGGACTGTCAGGAAAAAAAAAAGGAACGGCGCTCCCGTGAACTCTAGTTTCTCCTCCAGAGGGACAGGGACAAACACACAGACTGTCCTCACTTGGTTAATGAGTCTTGAACTTGGCACCCGTCTTGTTCCTCAAACTCCCTTTGGTTCTGGTCATATCAGCAGATGCTCACCTGATCCTCCTGAGAGGCTAACCTAAGGGTGAGCCAGTCCAGACCTTTGTGACCTCAAGACTCCACTGCCCCCTCCCCAGGAAATGCTGTCACAAAGATCCCTGGTACCCTTGGGTGAAGCCTGGCGGCCCTGGGTTTGAATCCTGACAGGGACCCAGACAAGTGATTTGAGTTCTAAAAGCCTTAGTTTTGTGACCTGGGAAATGGAATGAATAATAGTAAAGATTTTGGGGTCAGCAAGATGGCTCAGCTGGTAAAGGTGCTTGCCACCAAGGCTGACTACCTGAGTTCGATCCCTGGGCCCCACATGATGGAAGGAGAGAGCCAACCCTTGCACTTGCTCCCTGACCTCTCTACATATGGGCCATGGCACAGTGCTCCCCTCAAATTTAATAAATGAATGTAGTGTCTCTTGACAGTCCACACAGAGGACAGGCTTGATCTCATGAATCAATGACTGCCCACTGCTATACCAAGGCATACAGACCT
>NW_008356952.1:1812634-1819677 GCF_000622305.1 Nannospalax galili
GCTGACGACAGGGACAGTAGCAGGGCTATCAGGCAGGGATATAAGGGCTCTAGTGGGGGGAAGGAGGCTATGGGTGGGTGGTATCTAGGAAGTGGGTGTAAAATTAAATAAAGTTTTAAAAGATTACAAAAAAATAATAATTCTTCAAAGCATAAAAATTTGCTCCTTAATAATTGGTGGATGTGAAAAACATTACTGTTGAAATCTACCTGATTTTACTTTATATTCATGCTCAGATGCCAAGGAGCTCAGAAAGTAACCAGCTGTGACTAGTAATAATAAGATATACAGAGATTAGAAACACATGTGCAAACATCTTAATGTCCATTACACTGAAAATGAATTTTTCTGTATGAAACTGTGTATTTTAATAATGAAATGGAGATCCTTTTCAAAGTTTAAAACCTCATTTAATTTTATGTCTTATAGGTTTTATACTGAGTACAATATTGTATAACCGTAATAATTCAACTGTAAACCTAAAAATGTACAGCCAATTTTAAGGAGATGCATCTTATCTCTGGAAATTGTTATTGAATATGTCAATGCTGTTGTAATGAAATGCTTCTTCTGATTGTGTGGTTATTAAATAAATACTTTTTAAAATGTGAAGCTAAAAAAGAGAAATATTTGAATAAATTATGTGAGCCACTGTGCATACATGTAGAAGGACATATACTCAGCTGCATGAAGACAGCAGGTGCAGTTTTGCTGAAGGCAGAAGAAACTTCACATTCATTCTTTAAAATGCTGCACAGGGAATTCTGAGCTCACAAGAGAGCATTGTTCTCTATGGTCTCTTTAATGACACCATTAGCCAATGGTGTGTTAAGCAAGGAGGAGAAGAACTAGTATTATAAGCTTGGTAAAATTTTTGCCTACTCCATATCCACTGTGAGAGGTTAAACTTCGACATGTTGGAACTCATGCTAAACACTAAAGACAGCTGAGATCATGTAATACTGGTGTTTAAATACAGCTGTGCCTGTATGGGAGTGTGGTGGTTTGAATGAAAATGTCCCCCATAGGCTCCAAGTATTCAGACATTTTGTCCCCAGTGGTGGTGCTATTTTGGGAGGTCTTTGAAGGTGTGGCCATGCTGGAGGAAGCGTGTCACCGGGGAGGCGGGGCAGGGGTGGGGCTTAGAAAGTTCTTAAGCCTTGCTGGATCTCCAATCACGTTCTTGTTTCCTGTGTCTGCTTGAAGATGTAGAGCATACCTTAGGCTCCAGCCACCTCCAGCCACCATGCATTCCCGTCATGATGGACTGTAATTTCCCTGGAACCATAAGCCCAAATAATTTCTTCCTTTCTTAAGTTGCTTTGGTCAGTGTTTCTATCACAGCAACAGAAAAGTGACTAATACAGGGAGCAAATATTGCAGGGTACAATCAGAAATACAATTTATGCATTTCTTTGAAGCAAAACTTGAACTTCTAAAGATAATTCTCTAGTGAAGGGCCAGTTTCAATGCCATAGGGCTCCACTGTTAAATACCAAATTAAAGATCAGCTACTGTTGGTTTGGGAAAGGAGCTGACATGTAGCTGACCTTCGGGAATGAGGTTAGCTAGAAGAAAGGGTATCAAGAACGTGATTGGGCCCTAGGAGAGCATTAGGGAAAAAAGGTACAATATATTAAAAACAGCAAAACTTGGGCTTTAAAGGGAAGGAGAGACTTCCTTTTAAAACCTGGAGAGGAGCTTCATTGTGAGACATAATTTACTCAGGCGTGGTGGTGTTTGCCTGCCTGTAGCCCCAGCACTCAGGAGGCACAGGCAAGCTGACCTCTGTGAGTTCAAGATCAGCCCACCGGGTCTACATGGTGAATTCCAGATCAGTCAAGACTGCATAGTGACACCCTGCTGAGAAAGAGAGAGAGAGTCTTAAAGCAAAAGTAAGGAAAAAGAAGATAGAGCCACCCTGGGTGGGAAGGCCAGATGTGCCTTCACAGAAATATCTCTGATGAAGGAAGAAAATACCTGGTTTTTATAAGTGGGGCGATGGAGTGGCTGGAGGAAATTTGACCCATCCCAAAAGTAGGAGCTGTAGAAACAACAGATAACAGGGAACAGCTTCTTAGCTCTCTGTCCCCAGGGAGAGAGCTGGGGGAGGGGGAGCCTGGCCTAATTGCTTCAGGCTGTGGGATCTGGCTTCTTATTAAAGGGCAGGCCTCCAAGCAAATTCGAAACGGTGAGAAGAAAGCAGCTCTCATTTTAAGGTGACTTACTACCTGAGGGTTAGCATGTCTTACTTAAGAGTTATAAGAAAACTAGAGCTTCTTTTTTTATGGCAGGTAACTTCCTCTTTCTACTTCTGTAAAAGCAGGTGAGTCAGACTGGCTAAATAAAGTCAAATAAAGTCTGTGCTAAATAAAGCCTGCATCACTGGAATGGAGAGGAGTTTTCAGCATGCTTTGGGGAGAGGGCAGTGTAGAGGGGAGGAAACATCAACTGGAAGAGGCCATTCACTTTGACCTTGAACCTGAGTTCAAATCCCTACCCCATCCTCATCCATCAGTGTGCCAACACTAGCTTTCCCCAACTCAGAGCTGAGTTTTAAATAAGAAACTACATTTGAAATCTTCAAGCATTATATGGCTCATGGTAGTTCTTAGTATTTGAATTCATGCCCTTGCTCTATTGCTTTTTGGAGATGATGACAGAAAGTCTCATTTTTAATGATGATACAGATAATTTTATAGTAAATAATTATTAGAAGAATGAATGCTGGAAAACTTCCACTATCCCCATGCCAAGCTTTGTGTCTGGAGCTGTTGATGGTATGATAGATGAAATAGACATGGTTCCTATCTTCATTGTATGACAGCCAAATAGGGAGACAATGGTGATCTAGTCATAACACAGGACTGTGATGGACCCTATGAGGGAGAGAGCAGATACACAGAGAAAAGGGTGAAGTGATTCTTTCAAGGGTGACCAGAGAAAGCTCCCTGTAGAAGCAGCTTTTAAACTGAGATCTGGCCTGGCATGGGCTTGCATGACTTGAATTGCAGCACTCAGGATGCAGAGGCAGGCATAACTCTTGAGATCAAGCCTACCTTGGTCTACACAGTGAGCTCCAAGCTGGCTGGGATACAGGGAGATTTTTGTCTTTAAAAAATTTAAGTAAATAAATGAACAGAGATCTGAAGGAAAAGAAGGACTTGGTCTTGCAAACTGTTAGAGAAAAGCAATCTAAACATACTGAATTAGCAACTCTGAAATGACTTATTTACAAACTCACTGGCCCATTCAGTGGTGGGATGTCATGTCTGCAGGAACTGGAATGGCACCTCACAGATACTCTCTAAGATAAGTTTTTCCATAGCCACCAGAACTTCCCTCAGACATCAAAGCTTTTGCTCATGTGTATTCTTCTAAATATAAAGTTTATTTTTCCTAGCAGATGAACTTCCACAAGTATAAGCCAATGAGTTTCAATTCTATATTAGTTTGTATGTTTAAAAAGAGTTTTGCAATCTTTCTGCTACCTCTTGCAAGATGCTCCCTGACCCTTAAGTGCAAAGGTTGCATTGTAGATGCACTTAGGGCTGGGCACCTCACAGTCACTTACTCTGTGACCAGTTATGGAACTCTGTAATAGTCTCCATCTGTTGCAAAAAGAAGATTTTTTGATTAGTGGTGAGAGCTACTCCTATCTGTGACTATAAGGATAAGTGTTTAGAATATAGTAAGAAGTTACGTCTAGGAAAGATCTAGGAATGTGGTAGGTTTTTCTCTAGGGTTTATGACCTCTCCAACTATGTGTACCTGGTTATGTGTACAGTATTCTGCACAGATTTCCTCCTATTGAGCAGGCCTTAAGTTCAATTAAATAGCTACTGATTACCCTCAGGATAAAAGTGCCATTACTGCACCAATACAGATAATTTGCTGGGCTTGTCACTGTGGTTTGTAAGTTTTATAGCTAGGGAAGGAAGAGAGGCTGGAAAAAATTGTTAATGTATTCCAAACATGATAGGTAGCTTACACCCATGAAATCACAGTGTGGTAGCCTAACAAGGTCTATATAGCAATAAAACCAGCGAGTCTCACCTCAAGATAAAGAGCTACAAGTAATCAATAGATGCTGAAGAGGAATCAGTTTTCTCCAGGGACTAGCTCTCCAAGATGTCATGTGATCCCAAGTGGGCAGCCCTAAACACAATTATACATGAGCACCACTAAATGGACTCAGTGGATTATGTATATATGTACATATCCACATATATGTGTATGTGTATGTATATATGTATATGTATAAATGTATGTATATATATGTACCAGTAAAATCAAAGAAGACAAGAAATTGTTAAGGGAGTCATGGAGAATTAGAGGGGGATGGAAGGGGTAGAAATCATGAAAATACAATACTCATATATGGAATTCTCAAAGAATAAAACATGCAGAAAAACAGAAATAAAAGCCTTTGCACATATTCTTATTGCTGAGTTTTGAGAGCTTTTTAATGTATTTTGAATGACAGTCCTTTATCAGAAGTGTCTTTTATAAACACTCTCTGAATCTGATGCTTACCTTCTCAGTCTGTTAGCATTATCTTTCACAGAACACAAGCTTGGAATTTTAATAAAATCTAGATTTATAAAGTTTTTCTTTTGTTGATTGTGCCTTTGTTGTTATTTCTAAGATGTCATCATGTAATATCATCTAGAATTTCTCCTGCTCTATCTTTTAGGATTTATATAGTTTCACATTTACATTTAAGGTTTTGTTTTAATTTTTTGAGTTCATTTTGTGAAAACTGTAAGTCTGGAATTTTTTTTAATATGTACATGTCCTGTTGTTTCAGATCAAGTTGTGAAAAAGTCTATCTTTGCTCCAAATTAATTGCCTTTGTTCCTTTGTTCCTACTTACATGGGTCTGTTTCTAGGCTGCTGTGGGATTCAGTTGATGTACTTATCTGTTCTTTGGTCAATATTACATCATCTTGATTAGTGTGACCTCATGGTGATCCATGAACTTAGACAGTAGCTATCCACCAGTCTGCTCCTTCAACATTATTTTGGTTGTCGGCAACGTATAAACTTTGGAATCATTTTGCTGACATCCATGAAGGAACTTGGAATTCTGACACTGATTACATTAAAACTATATATCAGATTGGGAAAAAATAACATCTTGACAATATTGGCTTCTACTAACCATGAACACAGGCTAGATTTCCCATTATTAATGTCTTATTTGGATTTACCTTTGCCAGAATTAAAAGAAAATTATTTAGTTTTATTTTATGTGTATGAATGTATTGCTTGCATGTATGTAAGTGCACCCATGTTGTACAGTGCCCACAGAGATCAACAGGGAGTTCTCATGGAACTGGAATAACAGATGGATGTTAGTCGCCATGTGGGTGCTGGGAATTGAACACAGGCCCTCTACAAGAGCAGCCAGGGCTCTTAACTACTGATCCAGCTCTCCAGCCCTGATTGCCAGAAATTTTTAGTTTTTCTAAAACTATCACACTTGCAAAATTTAGTAGATGCATGTGGATTTCAGTTTTAGAGGATGCAGTTACAAATGTGTTGTGATTTTAATTTTTATTTCATGTGTTTGTTACTGAAATACAGGGATGTATTTTTCTTTTGTATGTTAACCTTGTATTTTGCAATTTTACTATAACTACTTTGTAATTCCAAGAGGTTTGTTGTTGATCTTTTCAGATTTTCTACCACTGTTGACCTTATGTGTAAACAAAGATAGTTTCCTTCCTTCCTCCAGGATATATACTTTTTACTCTGTTTTCTTATCTGATTGGGATATCTCATACAACACTGGAAACGGGAGGCCGTGAGAGGGGTCATCTTTCTTGCTTTTGTCACAATAAAATATTAGTTGAAGTTTTATAGCCACTTTTTAATCAAGCTGAGAAAGTTCTCTTTTGCACCTAGTTGCCTGAAAGCATTTTTTTTTTTCACAAGTACATGTTCAATTTTGTCAAATTCTTCTCCTGTGTGCTCTATAATCATGCAATATTTTTGGTCAATTCGTATGATGGATTAGGCTAATTGATTTTGCCTACCTTGATCATAGCATATAATCCTTTTTATGCATTGCTGGATTTGATTTGCTAATCTTTGAGTAATTTCTATGTTCATGAGAATTATTATGTACTTTTGCATATACTTTGAGGGAAGCTGTTTTCATTCTTTTATGTAGTACTGAGTTTTAACTTCATTTTAAAACAAGATATTGCGGGACTGGAGAGATGGCTCAGTGATTAAGAGCACTGGTTGCTCTTGCAGAGGACCCACGTTCAATTCCCAGTACCCACATGGTGACTAACAACCATCCATAACTCCAGGTCCAGGGGAATTTGATGTTCTCATCTGACCTCTGCTGGCACTACGTGACATGGGTGCACTTGCACATATGCAAGCAATACATTCATACACATAAAATAAAAATAGTAAATAAATTAAAAAATGAGATACTGTTGATTTTTAGTACATTTTACTCTCTTATTCCTAGCATATCTTTATTTTATGCTAGTCCTGTAATATGAGTCTGTCTGCCACCTCATGGTTACCATTTCAACATCGTTATCCACTTAAAAGAAGTTGGTTACATTGATGATAAAAAATAAATGTGTAGAGTTGGTATGAAAATATATGAAAAAAGTAGATAGACCTCTCTCTCTATGTCTCTCTCTGTCTCTGTCTCTCTGTCTCTCTGTCTCTCTTTCTTTCTCTGTCTCCCCTCCAGACTCCAGTGTATAAACTCACACAGAGGGACATCTAGGGACACAAACTTGACTCAATAGGCCTTAACATATATGACAAAATGAATGAAATCTGGTAGGGTGACTATAGGGGTGTGCAGATAGGAGAAGTTTGTTTTTTTTTTTTTTAGATGATTAAGATGTATTGTGTGAAATTCACAAAAACAATAAAAAATAAATACTTAGAAACAACCTAAATACCCATCATTAAATAAATGGTTAATTTAACTACAAAAAAGCTATAAAATTTGGGGAATTTATTGGGTTTCTTTCCTCAAGCCCATACCTGTTACTAACTGAATC
>NW_008356952.1:1819947-1826709 GCF_000622305.1 Nannospalax galili
CTACATTTTGCTCTTAATTTTTAACTAGCTAGTGTATGTAAGTGTTTGAGCATTTTGAGGAAGAGTTTACATGGGACTATTTATTATGGATAAGTATAAAGGTAAGAGAATTTCCAATAGTGTGAAACAGTCTCACAGCATTTAGTCATTAAAGCTGACTGATTTTTTTAAGTCATTAAATGTAGGATATTTCAAAATAGCTATAAAATTTTGGAAGATAGTTTCTAATGAGCACTAGGCATTCTCAGCAAAGGATGGCGTGTTTTGATCTGGTACTCAGGGAACGGAACATACGAAACCCATGTTGATCTTCTTAATGGTTGCTGTGTACTCTCCTTCTCCCATTCTGTGTAGGAAGTATGTACCTCAAAGGCTCATTTTTACTAAGAGATGAATGAGGCAACCGTTCGGGGAGATTGTAAATCCAAACCATGTGTCGTGAAACTCCTCATTTAGTTAAGTGAGGCATCTGGTATGTCAAAGTGCAACAAAGTCTCCTATTACAGAGTTTGCACTCAGCACAGTAATAAGTCTGTTTCTTAGCTAACAAGAATCTGGTTTAATACTCTGACTGCAGAACACTTTGCATTTCACCTGGCCTTGATATACATGAGCACTCTTAATACCTTTCTTCTTAGTAATTTTCAGGAGTCCTTGTAAAAGTGAAAAACTATTTCTTAAATCATCCAAATGTACTGTCCAGCATATCCTTGACTTCAGGAAGTAACATGGCACTCAATGTCATTTCAGATGTCCCTCTTACGTACCAAGCTGAAGGCAGCCGGCAGGCTCTGAAGGTTTTCTTTTACATTGACAGTTACCATTTTGATCAACTGCCACAGCGACTGAAGAATGGAGGGGGATTTAAAATTCACCCTGTTCTCTTTTCACAAGGTAAGCTGTTTACCTTTTTATGCTTCAGGTACTTAAATTATTTTATCTTTATCAGTATTTTAAGTAATTTAAACAGTGAAGGTTTTTTTTTTTTTTTCCACTAACTTGACAAACCCTTCACAGTAGTCAGATAATATAATTATTCTGGCAATGTTTATTAAGAAAATAGTTTTGCCGGGCGTGATGGTGCACTCCTTTAATCCCAGTACTCAGGAGACAGAGGCAGGTTGATCTCTGTGAGTTCAAGTCCAGCCTGGTCTACATAGTGAGTTCCAGGACAGCTGGGGCTACAGGGAGATCCTGTCTCAAAAAAAAAATTATGTTTGATTTAAATATTTATTAAATATATTTGGAACGTCTTATATAATAGAGAAATAAGTTAATTCAAAGAAATTAAGGTAAGTTAAAGTGAATAAACTGGTATACCCATTAAAACTATATGGTTAGACTATTTTATGACAGAATATATTTGAAAATAAAATATTATTTTTAAAATATTTTAAGATCAGGGGCTGGAGAGATGGCTCAGCAGTTAAGAACACTGGCTGTTCTTACAGAAGACCTGGGTTTGAATCCCAGCACCCACATGGCAGCTAACAACTGTTTGTAACTCCAGTTCTAGGGTATCTGACAACCTCTTCTGTCCTCCACAGCCATTGCATGACATGGGTGCACTTACCTACATGCAGGCAATACACACATACACATAAATAATAATAATAATAAAATATAAAAATATTTTAAGATCTCTTTTGGATATTGTGGTGCATACTTATAATTCCAGCATTCAGGAAGTTAAACAAGGAAGATTGTTAATTTAAGACCAGATTCAGCTGTACAATGAGAGTCTGTCAAAAAAATTAAATGCACAGATTTTTTTTTACTCTTGACTATGTGTTATATGTATTTATAAACTTGTTTGATAAATGTTTTTCATATCATTGATTGGCTAAATTGATGCCATTTATTATTATTTGTATCAGTTTTTCTCAGGAAATATGTAAAAAATTTAAGAGTAAAGTTAGATTCTTGCTATGATATTGGTTTACAAGGCAGGATCTTGGGTCATTTTTGCTGAAAGAGACAGAGTGTTTCTGTTTTGTTTTTACTTTTGTTTGGTTGGTTTGATGCTTGAGACAAGGTTTTGCTATTTAACCCAGGTTGGCCTGGAGCTTTCTATGTAACTTAAGCTGATTTCAAACTCACAGAGATCTGCCTGCCTCTGCCTCCTGAGTGCTGGGATTAAAGGTGTGAGACACCACATCCCTAGATCTCACTTTTTTTTTTTTTAATCCTGAAATTGTAAAAGATTTATGAGAAAAGATGAGACATCCAGATTGTTATGTGGTCTCTTCTAGTTATGAGCCCTTCAACTTCTAAAATAAGCTTGCTATGGATGCCAGGTTATGTCTGTTTCTCTGACTGGTGCCCTACAGAATTATCTTTCAAATTTTCAAGACCTACATTGATTTTACTGTAAATTTTAATAGTCTAATAAAAATGAGAGAAGCAGAGAAATAGAGTCAAGGGAGGTAACTAAGGAGTGGTCAGGAGTGTGAAGGCTAAACTTACTGCCAAGTGAAAATGTTGCTTGTGCTGCAGACTGCTAAAGTCTGATTTCTAAAAGAAACCGATTTTCTTTAGTTTCCATAGTTTAAAGCTGCAACTATCACAAAGAGATCTTTGTAAGAATCCATTCACCAGAGGGAAGTTTCTGTGTTGAGGCGACTGTTAGGAAGCATTTTCCTTTCTCTTTGGAGATCTGTGATTTATAGGTAAGGTTAATGTAGGCAATAAACATTCTGTAAGAAAAGGAAGAAAAAGAAAAAAATGACCAAAAATAGATCTTTGGAGATGTGAGGAAATCACCTTAGTCTGACATATGTTTAATATCCCCTAAGTTCTATAAGACAGGGATGAAGGTTGAATGTAATGTTTGCTTTTATAACTTTAAACAAAGCTTACAGTTCTGAAAGCTTCTTTATATATTTTTCTTTCCTTTTTTTTGTGTGGGGGTGTATCCTTTTCTCTCCTTTTTTAGTGTGTGGGTGTGTGCGTGCGTGCGTGCGTGTGTGTGTGTGTGTGTGTGTGTGTGTGTGTAGTCTTGAGGCTTGCATTGCTAGGCATAAAACATCTTTACCTGCTGAGTCATCTTGTTAGACTCTTTTTAAAAATTATGTCTTTTTAAAAATTATGTCTTTATTAAAAATCCCTTTTTAAAAATTATGTCTTTGAAATCACTCTGATATGACAGATGGCACTAAACATCTCTTTATAAAAAATATTTCATTTGTGACTCGTCCGCCTTCAGTAAGTGAATATTCATACCAATAACAAATGTGTGCATGGAAAAGATTATTTTAACCTGGGCATGGTGGTTCATGCCTTTAATGCCATCACTCAGGAGGCAGAGACAGGTGGAATTTTTAAGTTTGAGGCTAGTCTGGTCTACATAGTGAGTCTAAGCCAGTCAGGGCTATGGCTATATAGTGAGACCCCTGTCTTAATAATAATAAATAATAATAATAAATATTAATTAAATAATAATAAAAGAAGGAAAGAAAATACTATTTTATCAGCAGCCTTTATAGTCTTGGCAAAAGCCAATTGAAAATAATAATCCTAAATGCATAGTTTTTCAGTAACTATGGTATTACTTTAAAATATAATTTAAAGAAAAGCTGCAGCAAACATTTGGCTTTCATACCTCATGTTAATAAGATGTGAAAGTGGAAACATGCCTACAGTTATGGCCACAGATAGGTAAAGAAGGCTGGGAAACTGTTTTATTAAAAAACTGTCAATGGTAAAGTTGTACATTTAAAGAGGTGTACGAGTTCCATAAAAAGTCATAAAGCTCCAAATGAGGAATCTTTACTATTTCCCAGTGTTCTGAAAGAAGCACAGATGATCCAGACCCAGTTTGAGTAGAGAACTACTCATTTTGGTAATCAAAAGTGGTGGTAAACTGAAGAGATTTCAAAGGGTGTCTTTCCTTGGGATAAGCATTTATGTGGAGGGTTTTACTTTTGTGGGTACATGTTTCTTCATTAACAAGTCAAAAAAATAGAACAACTGGATGAATGTGAAAATTTCCTGGGCACTTCATGAAAGTAAGCTCTCATGATGTTGCCCGTGGTGCCACGAATGGCATAACAGAAGTAAGGGTGTCATTCTCTCCTTCTAAGGGCTGGACGTGAGCAGGGTTGAAGGTATGAATGCATATTGCTGGAGGCCACAGCTTTCAGAGAAGAGGAACCAGGCAGAAGAAAGTGCAGGTCTGAATATTGGCTGCACAGAGATCATCTTAGGAAGGTGTTGGAACTCAACCATGCCCAGCCCCACATAAATCAATTGAGGCAGAATCACTGGGAGGCAGATCATGAATAGGAAGATAATTTGCACTTTTCTGGGTGATTCTGATTCCACCAGGATGAGAAACCACTGGTCCTCATGGGTTATGAAGTACTGCAATTATCCTGTTATTCTTTGTTTAATTACCCTAATTTATTTCGTAAATGTTCGGCATGTCTAGAGTCTGTGCAGAATGAGGCAAACAGGTTCAGGGCGATGTAAACAATTTTATATTTTTATATCATTAAGATGTAGGTTGCCCCTTCAAGGTGACATGACCTTGATTGGCATTTTCTTTAGCAAAAAGTTGATGATGATCTGAGTGGAGAGTTCAGGAACGTCTTCTGCAGGGCTCAGCAACTGTGCAATGAGCTGGTTATTCTGGACAGGGGTTCTGAGGGGGCAGCTCTTGAAGCATCCTCTGCAGTCCTTGCCTGTGTCCCTCAGATACTAGCTGTGTAAGGACTGGAAGAGGCTCCTATGGAACGCAAGGGGGGATCATTTAGAAGAAGCAGTCATTAGATCAGGGCCTGCTCTGATTGTAGATGAGTTTTCCTCCCAGCTTAGATATTTTTTTGCTCCTGGTAACTAATCTGTGATATCATTACGACTTTATTCCTAGGTCTGGGTCTCCTAACCTCTGTGCCCCTCTCAAACCAGGATTGTTCATCCTCATCCACTTACCATAATATTCAGGCAAACAGGACTTCAGCAGACCCCTGGCTTCCCCCTGCTATCAGGTCACACTAGCCTGACTGTCTGGTGACCAGGGTCCTCTGGCCTAGCTGAAATGATAATGCTTTTCTTAATGACTGGTGATTAGCTGGGAACTTCAAGTAGCCAGGTAAAAACTATAGCGTACATTTCAGTGGGGCCTCTCCTTCTTTTCACAGCGAAAGTGTCCTCTTTGGAGATTTTTAAACCAGCAGAACCAGACTTTCAGGGATAGGAAGAACAAGGGAGTCCCCAAGTGAACCAGTGAAATTGATGGTCCAATTTCCCCCAGGCTGTCATAGCAACTGCCTCATTTGAGATTCATTCTATCACAGTTCTGCAGGGTTGCAATCGGAGAGCAAGTTGTCCTCAGGCCATGTTCTCTCAAAGTCCCTAAGAAACCATCCTTCCTGCCTCTTAAGGAACCATCCTTCCCTGCCTCGTAAGGAACCATCCTTCCCTGCCTCCTAAGGAACCATCCTTCCCTGCCTCCTAAGGAGCCATCCTTCCTTGCCTCCTAAGGAGCCATCTTTCCCCTCCTCCTGAGGCTTCAGTGACTTTCAGCTGTCTTCAGTATCGCTTGCTTTGCGGCAGCTTCCTTGCAGGCTCAGCTTCCATCTTCAGTGACATCTTCCCTTTCTTGTATGTCTATGCCGACTTTGTATACAAATTGCTTACTTCTTACTGGGAGACAAGTCATGAATTGGGGACTTCCCTAATCCAATATCAAATAAAATTTGATGACATAGTCAAAGACCACATTTCATAGTAAAGTTGCATTTGCATTTTGCAAGTGCTGGGGTTTAGGACCTTGCCATGTTTTTTGAGAGTTTCAATTCATCTTTCAGTGCATGTCAGGCACGGCCACTTCCACTGCCATCCTGAGCTCCCAAACCCATGTGTTCTGCCTGCTGATGTGGCATCTCCAAAGCTTTGTGGTTTAAAACATATGGGATCGCTGAGTGCGGGATGTTATTGAATATTTGTTTCCTGGTTGTTGGATGCTTGTTTTCTTTCTTTTAAAAAAATTTTTAATAATTATTTTTATTTTGTGTGTATGTGTGTATTGCCTGCATGTAGGTAAGTGCACCCATGTCGTGCAATGGCCTCAGAGCACAGAAGAGGCCATCAGATCCTCTGTGACTGGAGTTACAGAGAGTTGTTGGCTGCCATGTGTGTGCTGGGATTCAAACCTGGGTGTTCTGCAAGAACAACCTGTGTTCTTAACCGCTGAGACATCGCTCCATCCCCGGATGCTTATTTTCTTTAATAGAACCATGCAGGGCTGATCTTTTCTCCATAAGCACACTTGTGGGGAGTTTTGGCTTTTCATTTCCAGGAATGGGGCATCTTAAACTAAAAACTCCTACTTTTAATTGAAAAGGTATCTATGTGCATCAAATAATTTAAATTACCTAGCCTATTAAGCGCTCTTGTCTTTTTTTTTTTTTTTTTTTTTTTAAGGGAGATTGAATTTGTTTCTTAGTTTGAGACAGGATTTCCCTGTAGCTGCAGCTGGCCTGAAACTAATTGTGTAGACCAGGCTGGCCTTGATTTCACTCAGCTCTGTGTGCCTCAGTCTCCTGAGTGCTGGGATTAAAAGTGTGTGCTACCACATCCCACTTTTAAAGGATGATTTTGTTCTAACCGTTGTCATGTTCCTATTACTTCCCTTCAACCATTTCTTTCTTCCAGAAATTTTCCTAAAGGCTCATCCGAAGCTCAATCTTTTAAGTTTCCCATTGAGCATTATATGATACTTATAATTGAAACAATAAATACTTTTTATAATTAAAAAAA
>NW_008356952.1:1826722-1828701 GCF_000622305.1 Nannospalax galili
GAAGAAGCATTTCATTACAACAACATTGACATAGTCAATAACAATTTCCAGAGCTAAGACGCAACTCTTTCAGAATTGGCTGTAAATTTTTGGGTTTACAGTTGAATTAATATAGTTATACAGTACTGTACTCAGTATAAATCCTGTAAGACATAAAATTCAGTGAGGTTCTAACCTTTAAAAAATCTACATTTCATTTTAAAATATACTGTTTCATACAGAAAAACTCATTTTTAATGCAACTAACACTAGATGTTTGCACATGCGTCTCTAATCTCCATGTATCGGATTATTACTAGTCACAATCGGTTACTTTCTGAGATTCTTGGCACTGGAGCATGGATATAAAGTCATCAGGTAGATTTCAGTGGTAATGTTTTCACATCTACTAACATGAAGCAAAATTTTATGCTTCTTCCACAATAGAACTCATTTTTTAAGTTTTTTTGTGTATTTTATACAGAATATCTCAAACAGTCTTATTCATCTCTATACTCACATCCCAAATGGCCCCTTCCCACAGTCCCCCCGCCCACCAATGCTGCGCTGGAGAGCATAAACTCTGTAATCCCAGTTACTGTCCATTGTGTTTTTGGCACCCCCAGCCGTTCCCCAGTGCTTGTCCGTCTGCTGAATCTAGTCAGCCTATCTATAGTTCCTTGATTTAGGAAGGTCAGCTCTTCCTCATCTAGCAGCAAGCTGTTGTCAATATTCCTTTAGATAAGATTGGGGTCTGCTGTTCATTTTCCCAGTTCTATGCTGGGTTACTGTCTGGGGGTCTCTTGGGCCACCTTGGCCAACAACTCAAAAGAAGGTATCTCCTGTCTGGCATTGTTTCTTGTTATGTAGCCTTTAGCTAGACACATGGAATCTTAAAGAATAATATAGATCCCTTTAATCTTTGGTTGTACTTTCCTTTGGGGTGTTTAAGACCATGCAGTTGACCTAGATAAATCAATTTATTTTTACTCTTTGGGTCGTTTGAGGATCTGTTCCTCAGGGGTCACATGGGCTTAAGAAGAGCCCCTGGTTACTTTCTTTTACTCGTTCCATCTATGTGAAGATAAGCCAAAGGTCCTGTTTGATTTCCTCTGTTTTGACCCTCCTCTTTGTAGACTGGACATTGATTCAAGTCCACCTTGTGAGGTCTCCATGGCCTCCTTGATCAAGAGGACAGGTGACTCACCACAGTTACAGGACATTTTAAGACATTCTCCATAGGCCCCTGGAACTTACTAGACTTTGGAGGGCAAGGAGCAAAAACTGTCTTTTATGTCAATCTGACTAAATTAATATAAGTCTCAAAGAATGGCTTTTAAACATCCAAGAAGGTTAATTCCACCAGTCTGGTACTTTTCTTACCATGTGCCACGTAAATAAAGCTTGGGGAAAGAACAAAGGTTCTCAGATAAGTGCTGGCTAGACATATATTATGTTCCTTGAGATAGTTGTATGTATAATTTGTCAGTAGGTTGTTGGACTAACACGGTTCCCTCTGATTTTTTTAAAACTAGCTAGGCATTATTTATCTCGCAGATTGTCTAACCCTTCCACCATGGTTTCCCCATTTAAAGTGCCCCCATTTTCCCCATTTCTCTCTTAATAATACTTTTCTTCTATGGTTCCACCTCTCTTGAGCTCCTTCTTTCCCTTTATCCCCAAGGTTCCTTGTATACCCTTCCCTCCCCTCCTTTTAAAATAACCCCACTTTTATCTATATCTCCCTTATTAACACCTGTTTGCTATTGTTCTTCTCTTTCTGATTCTTTCTTTTCCTTTACCTCCCAGGTTCCTTTTCATTATACTGCTTCCTATAGTTATGTCTGGATACATACTCACTTACAAGGATTTGGTGCTAGGATCCACATATGAGGGAGAACATATGTCGTGTTTTTTTTTTGTTTTTTTTTTTTGTTTTTTGAGACAAGGTCATTCACTGACTTGGGACTAGCAAATTAGGGTAGGCTGACCAGCCAAGG
>NW_008356952.1:1828805-1878036 GCF_000622305.1 Nannospalax galili
AGCAACAAACATGGATGTACAAGTGTCTCTGCAATAGGATGAGTTCTTTGGGTATATGCCAAGGAGTGGTATAACTGGGTCAAATGGTAGGTTTGTTTGTAGTTTTTTAAGAGTTCTGCACACTGCTTTCCATAGGGTTGAACAAGTTTCCCCACACCCTCTCTAACATTTGGTATCATTTGTTCTCTTAATCTTAGCCAGTCTGACTGGGGTAAGATGAAATCTTAAAGTGGTTTAATTTGCATTTCCCTAATTATTAATGATGTCGAACATCTTTTAAGATGCTTCTTAGCCGTCTTCAATTTCTCTTTTGAGAACTCTCTGTTCAGCGCCTTAGCCCATCTTTTAATTGGGTTATTTCCTTTCTAGATTCTTGTTTCTTTGAGTTCATTATGTATCCTGGATGCTAAACTTCTCTCAGATGTGTTGCTGGTGAAGATTTTCTCCCAGTCTGTGGGTTTTCTCTTCACTTCCTTGGTTGCTTCTTTTGATGTACAGAAGCTTTTTAGTTTAATGAGGCCCCATTTGTTGATTCTTGACCTTGTTTCCTGAGGAATTGATGTCGGGTTTAAAAAATCCTTTCCTATACCTATGTCTTTTAGGTTTTGCCAATGTTTTCTTATAACAGTTTCAGAGTTTCAGGCTTCAAATTGAGGTCTTTGATCCATTTGGAGGTGACTTTTGTGCAAGGTAAAAGACAGGGGTTTAGTTTCATTCTTCTACAGATGGAGGTCCAGTTTTACCAGCACCATTTGCTGAACATGTTGTCTTTCCTCCAGTGAATATTCCTGGCCCCTTTGTCAAATATCAGGTGGCTGAAATTTACTCATATTTGGGTCTTCAATATTGTTCCATTGATCTATGGATCTATTTTTTGTGCCAGTACCATGTTGTTTTTATGACTATAGCTCTGTAATACAGCTTAAAATCTGGTATAGTAATACCCCCCAGCATTGCTTTTAGTGCTCAGGATTGCTTTGGCTATCCGAGTTTTTTTGTGCTTCCATATGAAACTCAGAATTTTTTTTTTTCAATTCTATAAAGAATGGCCTTGGGATTTTGATCGGTATTACTTTGAATCTATACACGGCTTTTGGTAGGATGATCATTTTCACAATATTAATTCTACCAATCCGTTGGCATGTGAGGTCCCTCCATCTTCTGATATTTCCTGATATTTCTGATATTTCTGATATTTCTTTAGAGATTTAAAATTTCCATTGTAGAGGTCTTCAATATTCTGAAATATTTTAATTTTTTGCAGCTATTGTGAAAGGGAGTGTTTCCATGTATTCTTTGTCTGATTGCTTGTTATTGGTATATAGAAAGGCTACAGATGTAGATTAATTTTTGTAACCTGCCACTTTACTGAACATGTTAATCATTTCTAGGAGTTTTCGCGTGGAATTTTTGGTGACTCTTAGATATAATATCATATCTTCTGTAAAAAGGGATGTTTGACCTCTTCTTTTCCAATTATTACTCCTATAATTTCCTTCTCTTGTCCTACTGCTCTTGCAAGAGTTTCAAGCACTATGTTACAAAGGAGTGGAGACAGTGGATGGCTTTGTCTGGTTCCTGATTTTAATGGAAATGATTCCAGGTTTTCTCCATTTAGTATGATGTTGGCTGTGGGGTTGTTATATATGGCTTTAATTATGTTGAGGTATGTTCTCTCCAGTCCAATTCCCTCTAGGACTTTGAACATAAATGCATGTTGAATTTTATCAAAGGCCTTCTCAGCATCTACTGAGATGGCCATGTGGTTCATGTCTTTGAGTCCATTTATATGATTTATGATGTTTATTGGCTTATGTATATTGAACCATCCCTTCAACTCTGGAATAAAGCCAACTTGCTCATGGTGGATGATCTTTTTGATGTGTGTCTGTATGCGGTTTGCAAGTATGTTGTTGAGAATTTTCGCATTTATGTTCATTAAGGATATAGGTCTGTAGTTTTCTTTTTGGGTTGTATCTTTACCTCACTTTGGTATTAGAGTGATGCTGGCTTCGTAGAAGGAATTTGAAAGTTCTCCCTCCATTTCTATCATTTTGAAAAGTTTAATTAGTGTTGGTTGGAGGTCTTCTTTAAATGTCTGGTAGAATTCTGCTGTAAATGTATCTGGGCCTGGGCTGCTTTTAGTTGGGAGGCTTTGTATTACTGTTTTGATTTCGAGGTATTGTATTACTGTTTCAATTTCCTTATGTGTTATGGGTCTGTTTCAGCTGTTGATCTCTTTTTGGTTTAGTTTTGGTAGTTCCCATGCTTTTCTATACCCATCCATTTCTTTTAGGTTTTCAAATTTGGTAGTGTATAGGTTTTTAAAATATTCCCTTATAATGTTCTGGATCATTTTGGTGTCTGTTGTTATGTTTCCCCTTTCAACTCTGATTTTATTGACTTGGAGGTGCTCTTTCTTCTTGTTAACTGGGCTAGGGGTCTGTCAATCTTGTTTATTTTTTCAGAGAAGCAGCTCTTGGATTTGTTGATTCTTTGTACTGTTTTCTTTGTTTCTATTTCATTATTTTCTGCTCTGATTTTTATTTCTTCTTGTCTGCTGGGTTTGCGTTTCATTTGTTTTTACTTTTCATGTGTCTTGAGTTACAATGTTAAATAATTTATTTGTGTTTTTTCTAATTTTTTAATGTAGTCACTTAGAGCTATAAGCTTCCCTCTACAGACTGCTTTCAACATGTTCCAGAGGTTTTTCCTGTGTTGTATCATCCTTTTCACTTAGTTCCAGGAATACTTTTATTTTTTTTCTTAATTTCTCCTTTGACCCATTCATCATTCAGGAGTGTGTTGTTTAATCTCCATGTGTTCATGTAGTTACTAGGAAAAAATGTTGATTTTAAGCTTTATTGCATTGTGGTCTGATAGAATGCATGGAATTATTTCAATCTTTTTGTGTTTGTTGAGGTTTGTTTTGTGCCCCAGTATATGGTAAATTTTGGAGAACGTTCCATGGTGTGCTGAATAGAAAGTATATTCTTTGGTGCTTGGGTGGAGTATTTGGTAGATGCCTGTTAGGGCCATTTGATGTATGTTATTGTTTAATTCAGATGTCGCTCTGTTAATTCTCTGTCCTGTTGATCTATCTAACAGAGACAATGGAGTATTGAAGTCCCCTACTATTAATGAGTTGGGATTAATCTGGGTCTTACAGTCCTGTAGTACTGTTTTTATGAAGTTGTAGGCACCAAAGTTTGATGAATATATGTTCATGATTGTAATATCTTCTTGGTTTATTGTTCCTTTGACCAGAATGAAGTGGCCCTCTTTATCTCTTCTGATTAATTTTAATTTTAAGTCTATTTTGCCAGATATTAGAATTGGTATGCCTGCTTTTTTCTTAGTGCCATTTACTTGGTACATTTTTTTCCATCCTTTCTAACTAGTCTATGTCTATTGATTGGGGAGTTCAGTCCATTGATATTTAAGGTTAATAATGAAAGATTTCTTGTCATTTTCTTCTGTTCACATTCCTGGTGTAGCTGTGCATTTCCACAGCTATACCTTCATTAAGTTTCGTTCTGTAACCCCTTGGGATAGTCATTCCTTTCTTCAACTCTTTGTCTTGCTTCAAGAACACTCTGAAGGGCTGATTTTGTAAACATGAACTCTTTCAGCCTATTTATGTCATGAAAGATTTTTTTTTTCCCTTTCAACTGTAATAGATATTTTGGCTTGGTAAAGCAATCTGGATTGGCATCTGTGGTCATTTAGAACTGGGAATACTTTGGTCCTGGCTCTTCTGGCTTTCATAGTTTGCACTGAAAAGTCAGCTGTAATCCTGATGGGTTTATCTTTGTATGTGACTTGTTTCTCTTTTGTAGCTTTCAGAGTTCTCTCCTTGCTCTGAACATTTAGTGTTTTTACTCTGATGTGCTGTGGAGAGTTTCTTTTCTGGTCCTGTCTATTTGGTGTTCTATATGCTTCTTGTATTTGTATGGGCATGTCTTTCTTTAATTTTGGGAAATTCTCTTCTACAGTCCTGTTGAACACTGTTCCATATCGTTATCCTGATATTCTTCTCCTTTCTGTATGCCTATGATTCATACGTTTGGTCTTTTTATGTTGTCACACTATTCCTGTATATTCCATTCTTGTGTTTTCTTGAATTTTTCATAATCTTTGCTTGAGTGGTCTAGTTCATCCACTTTATCTTCCAGTCTTGATATTCTGTTTTCCATTTTGTTCATCCTATTGGTGAGGCTTTCTCCTGTCATTTCTAATTGGCTTATTGAGTGTTTCACTTTCTTCTTCATTTCAGCTTGAGTATTCTTCAATATTTCTAAGACTTTTCTGAATTCTTTCAGCAGTTTATCCCTATTTTCTTTCAGTTCTTTGATTTCTTTGTATGTTCTTTAAATTCACTGAATTCTTTTATCATGTTTATAATTGCTCTTTTGAGTTCCGCGTCCTGTGTTATCTCTAGGGTGTTCTCATTTTACTCCTCTACAGGACTGTTGGCACTTGGTGGGGACATATTATTTTGGATTTTCATGTTATTATTTTTTTTTCTGTGACTTTGACATGTGGATTTCTTTTGTAGTTTCTGCTTCTTGTGTGAGACTCAAGCTTTTCTTTGTTTAGTTTATGTGTGCTTCTTTTTGTAAGTTCGTGTGCCTTTGCTGTTTACTTGTTGGGCATGAAAAGCTGGTTCATCTAGTCTTTTATTTTGGAAGGGCCAAATTGATTTCGTCCTCCTGATCAGGAGTTCCTACAGAGGCCCAAGTTGGATGTGGATCAGATGCTCTTGGGCTTTCTCCTAAGGACTAGATCCCTCCAGGAAAGATGCTGGCCCCAGGAAGCTGGGGGCTGGGCCAACCTGAGATGCAAAGGGAGATGCAGATGGGTTTTTATAAATTTTTATTGAATTTTTGTGTAATTCATACATAAAATCATCTTTATACCCCTTTCCCCCTTTGGCACCCTCCTGTAGCAAGCCCCCTGGTGTTCATACATTCTGTCATTTGTATTAAGGCCTATTACATAAAGTTAATGACCCAAGATGTCCCTCAGTACAGGTTCATCTAGCAGGGTTTAGTCAGCTTACCTAGAGTCTCTCTCTTCAAGAAGTTCAGCTCTTCCTCACTCAGCAGTAATCAGCTGTCAATAATTCTTTGACTAAGATTGGGGCTTAATATTCGTTTCCACAGTTCTGTGCTGGTTTTTTGTCTGCCTAAGTTTAAGTGGGCTTTGTGCATGCTGACACTGTTGCTGTATGTTTGCATGACAATGGTCCCTGGTACCTGTAGGACTATTTCTGTATGGTTATGCCCCTCCTCCCTGGCTCTTACAGTCATTCCACCCCTCTCTTCCACAATGGTCCCTGAGCCCTGGGTAGGTAAAAGTCAATATAGGAGACCTGTCCAAGGACCTCCACTCTGCCAATTTTTATTCTCTGCGTTTTGGCCACTTGTAGCTTTTTGTGTTCCTGGGCTTCTGTTGCCTTTGGGAGCTTCATTGATGAGAATTGAAAGACACATTAGTGTTCTCTTCATCCTTTGTTCTTTGTTCTATGAGTCTTAGGTGTAGAGATTGCATTCTAGATGTGCCAGTTAGGCTTGAGCAATTCATAGAGAATCTCTGTGTGTGACCAGTGGTGTAACTCTGTAATAGTCTCTTGTGTTGAAAGAAAAGCTACTTTGATGGGTGGTGACTGGGATACTTGTCTGTAATTTTAGGGATCCATGTTTTGCACATAGTAAGAAATTACATTTTTCTAAGGATATGAGAGCCTTAGGTTTTCTCTAAGATCTATGACCTCACCAGCTATATGTATTTGGCTAAGTTTATAGTACCAGACATGAGTTCCCTCCCATTGAGTGGGCATTAAGTCCAATTAGGTAACTGTTGGTTACCTCCAAGATAAAATTGCCACTACTGCACCAATGTCATTTGCTGTGCTGGTCATTTATGTGGTTTTTAGGGCTTGAAGCTCGAGTTGAATATTGATTGATGAACCATCTCCCACACTACTCTCCAAAGCTTTGAGAGCTAGCCTTCAGGGGAGGTGGCCTCCAGGTCAGTTCTAGCACCATTACTACAAATCTTGTGTCCAAATTATGCCCTGTCTTCAGCAATAGCGTCTTACCATTAAGTCCTGGAGACAATCAAAGACTGTGGTACCAGCCTATGTAATTTTGGGAGTATCTTGGACTACCCTGACCAATAACTCAAAGGAAGGTTTCTCCTGCTGACACTGTTGCTTGTTATGTAGTCTTCAGCTATACTCACAGACTCAGGTAGGAATATTATATATGTAATTTTTTAGTAGGTTTTTGGACTAATACCATTCCCTCTGAGTTTTTATACTAGCTAGGCACTATTTATGTCTCCTCTTTCTCTCTCTGTCTTATCCTCTGTGATGGTTTGAATGAAAATGTCCCCTGTAGGCTCCAAGTATTTGGACATTCTGTCCCCACATGGTGGCGCTGTTTTGGGAGATTTTAGAAGGTGTGGCTATCCTGGAGGAAGCACATCACTGGGGGTGGGCTTAGAGAGTTCTTAAGCCTTGCCAGATCACCAGTCGCACTCTTGCTTCCTGTGCCTGAGTAATGATGTGAGAGCTTAGTTTCTGCTGCTCCTGGTCCAGCCACCTCCAGGCACCATGCCTCCTGGCCATGACAGACTGTAATTCCCCAAGAACCGTAAGCTCAAACTCTTTCATCTATCAGTTGCTTGGGTTGGTTTCTATCACAGCAACAGAAAAGTGACTAATACATCCTTCCTCCCTGCTCTTCCCATTTAAAGTGTCCCCATTTTCCCCATTTTTCCCTTGATAATTTTTGTATGTTATGGTCCATCTCTTTTGAGCTCTTTCTTCTGCTTTCTTCCCATAGCTCTTTGTATAGCCCTCCTTCTCCTTCTCCCATTTTGTGGGTCTCTCCCTCCCATCGTGGGCCATTGGCCACCGACCCATGAGAACAAAGGGAGCAGAGGCAACGAATGGGGTCAGGACGGCCAGTGAGCATGGATGGAAAAGACCTTCAGGGAGTCAGTTGCAGTGCTACAGCTTGTTTATTCAGTGGGGGTCAGGGAAAAATATAGGGTGGAGATGGTAGCCAAAGTTTCAGCTGATAGGTGCTCATAGTATGCTTTATTTACATGTGATAGGGGGATCCTCTCATCTGGCTATAGGGCAATGCCTAATTATCATATAGAAAAAACCTAGAAGCAGTTTATTGCAGGTAACTATGTCCAAGGTCATGTTCCAAATAAGGCCAGGCATCTGTGCTTGGAGGCACTTTCCAGATAACCTCAGGCAGAGAACAGGAATCCCATGCTGAGAAAGGGAGTCTTCCATATAGTGCTGAGTTCCTTAGAGCTATCTGGACATGGTGGACTGCAACCTTAGCAGCAGGGTCCCCCAACACCATTTAAGTACTCCCCCAATATATTTCTCCCTTAGTAACACTTGTCTCTTACTATTCTCTCTTGGGTTCCTTCTTTCTCTTTACCTCCCTGTGGTCCTTCCACTTTCCTGGTTCCTGTAGTTACATCAGGATACACACTTATAAGGATTTGGTGTTAGGATCCACAAATGTTTGAGAACATATGTCTTTTGTTTTTCTGGGTCTGTGTTACTACACTTAGCATAACAATTTCTAGATCCATCCATTTACCTGTGACTTTTATTATCATTTCATCTCTCTTTACCGCTGAGTAGAACTACATTGTGTAAATGTACTACATTTTCATTAACCACTCATCAGTTGAGTGACACTTAAGTTGCTTCCATCTCTTAGCTATTGTGAAAAGAGCAGCAACAAATTTTGTTGTACAAGTATCTCTGCAATAGGATGAGTCCTTTGAATACATGCCAAGGAGTGGTATAACTGAGTCTTATGGTAGGTTAAATTTTAGCTTTTTAAGTGTTCTTCACACTGCTTTCCACGGGAGATACATGACTTTGTAATCCTACCAGCAGTGAATGAGCATTCCCCTTTCTCCACATCCTTGCCAGCATTTGGTATCATTTGTTCTTGTGATCTTAGCCAGTCTAATTGGGGTAAGGTGATATCTTAAGGTAGTTTTAATTTGCATTTCCCTAATTACTAATGGCGTTGAACACGTTTTAAGATGTTTCTTAGCCCTGTTTATTTCTTCCTTTGAGAACTCTCTCTTTAACCCATCTTTTACATGGGTCATTTACTTTCTTGCTTCTTTGTTTTTTGAGTTCTTTATATATTCTGGATGTTGCCATGACTTTCCTCACAGCTGAGGCAACCAATTCTGAGGAACTGTAGCTGACTGTGACGGTGTTTACAGGTTCATTACAGTACATATGCAGTGTCTTATGTGTCTTATTTAACCAATTGTCAAAAGAGAGTATATTGCCATACATGAGGTGGCATGGCACATGTCTTTTATCCCAACACTTGGGAAGCAGAAGCAGGTGGCTCTCTGTGGGATCCAGGCCAACCTGGTCTACATAACAAATTGCAGGCTAGCTGAGGCTACAGGAAGACCCTGTTTAAAACATGCATGAGAAAGAGATAGATGATAGATAGATAGATTGAGATAGATAGAGATAGATAGATCGATAGACGGATAGATAGATAGACTGACAGACAGAAAGAGAGATAGACAGATTCTGTTTTTCTTTTTTTTTATTTACATGTATTCATTGTACATTGTTCTGGGTTTCCTAAGAAAGTTTCATACATCCCGTACTTTGATCATACTCGGCATCTGCACCTTTCCTTGCCTGTCTTCCTTTTCTCCCTGCCATGAGACTTCTTCATTCCACGGTGCCTTCTGCTTTTCTAATGTATCTATAAAAAGCTAGGCTCTGTGGATGAGAGAAGCTGTGTGACATTTGTTTTTCTAGCTAATTTTACTTAATATGATCTCCAGTTATATCTATTTCCAGTGAATGGCATAATTTCATTCTTCCTTATATTCTTTATGTTTGAATAAAACACCATTGTATGTAGTTTTGTGCATGCATGTATATGTATATAACATGCATATCCATTTACGTATAATGCATATATGCATATATATACCTATATATGTATAACAACATGTTCTCTTTATCTGTTTGTCTGTTTCTGGACACTTATTCTGGCTCTAATACTTGACTGCTATGAAGAGTGCTACATATAATAAATGTGGCTGTACATGCATATCTGTGGTATGTTGACTTAGAGATCTTACAGAATATAACAAAAGTTTTATAGATGAAATATAGGTTTGTCCTTGATTAATCAGTTTCTTGGAAAAGACAGGAAATGTTTTCTTTTAATAAATGGAAATGTGGCTCACTGTAAGTCAGAATAATTTAACATTTAATTTTCTCTAAAATTCATTAGCGTTTCATCTTTTCCTAGTTATCTAAATTTAATGGGATATTTTGCTTCCTCTAATTCAAAAGTGGTAGAAATAAAACAAGCAAACAAATTGTGTTTTAAATACTGTTTTTAATTAAATGCTGTTAAATATATTTTCAAACAAGTATGTCAGTTTAACCTTTGAGCGCCTATATTGCATGGATAAGAAGTAGGGAAAGTAGTTAGCAAAATACTGGAGAGACCAAGGCTTGAAGTTATGATATTATATATTTAATCTGGTTTCCTGAGATTAGAAATTTAATTTTGTAGAACACCATTCCGATTTCTTTTATTTTAAATAGCAATAAATAAAACAAGCTATTTAGCCAAAATAGGTAATGTTGTTCTCCTTCCTCTCTTGGCCACACTAATCTAATTTTTAAATAAAAACTTTTTTCTTCCCTCTCTACACCTCTATTATGTGTAATAAAAGTCTTGCTAAGTCTTTTGGCAAATTTATTAGGTATTTCTCCTGTTTCTAAAATTTTTTAGCCATTATAAATTTTATCAGCCATGTAAATATTTTAATGTTGTCAAAAGATATAATGAAAATGGCAATCTATGAGAACAGAAAAGTGTTCATTAAAATTATATTCACTTATGTTTATGGAATTGGCCTTATTGTATGAAGGCTCTTGAGTAGGACTGCCCAGTGTGGTCAAAGGCCTTTATAAAATTAGATCTCAGGCAGACAGGCAGTTCTGCTAATGCTCTTTCCCAGCCTTCTAGTCTTTCTGGTCTGAAGTCCCAAACTGACGTGTCCCTGAGTGAACCCTTTCCTCAGTTCGCAGACTTTCTACTTAGGTAAGCATAATCCATGTCTCATGGAAATTGAATTATTGAATTAATAATGCCTGTGTAGTATCTGGCATATTGCTGAGAGCGTAAAACTCAGTAAATAAGAATAATCATGTGGTCTCTTAATATTTTTATTTAATTAGATTATTTTCCCCAAGGCATCATTAGTAGGTATTCTTGTTTTTCATATGCACAGTGAGGACCCTGAGGGTCTCAGATATTAAGTTGTTCACCATGGCACAGCTCCTAAAGAGTAGAAGCTGGGGTTTCACATAGTGCAAGGTCTCTTACCATTAGCTTCTCAAGCAGGTGAGTGATTCACATTGATGTAGGACCATTGATAGACTCCAGCCTCTAGGATAGCACCATGTTAACAGAAAACAATGAGTGTCCTTTGCAGGAGTGGACCCTGTTTATAGTTGAGGCTGTTTCATGAAGAGGCTTATTTTTACTTCTATCTGTATTCGGTGCTGAGAGCTTACTGAGCCATTTGCAGTTTTTCTGATTTTTAACAAAATGATGAGAGAAAATACATCAGATTCTTAAACAAAGCTCACAAATTTGGTTTCCTTTACTGAAGCACATGTAACATGTTTCTTTAATCCTTTACAGTTACATTTTAAATTTTAGGCTTATATAATATTTTTGGACAAATCAAATTTAACAATATACTTCAAAAGTTTTGTT
Organism: Nannospalax galili; assembly: GCF_000622305.1. Taxonomy (NCBI): domain Eukaryota; kingdom Metazoa; phylum Chordata; class Mammalia; order Rodentia; family Spalacidae; genus Nannospalax; species Nannospalax galili. The sequence continues at coordinate 1,839,635 of NW_008356952.1, forward strand.
ATACTAAAATGTACTAGATCTGAGCAGTTTAGGAAATATACAGTAGTTCAGCCCAGCAGTCACTATCCCGTTTTCACCAAAAATATGTACCTGAAAGGTGACACCTTTCATTTATTGTATGGCTCCTCATTACCGAGCTTAGAAACTTTGCATTTACTAGTTTTGGAAGAAGATGAGTTTCTTTTTAAATCAATTTTGAAACAGTCCATTGAAAAGCAGAATTTTTGATTGGTAATCTATTTGATACACGTCATCAAACTACATTCATCGTCAATTCCTGCTGCTGGCAGACTTCCATATGAACTTGGATTTCTGGGTTCTACTGTGATTTGTGTCCTCTCTAAAATTTTTTAAAGGCTACCTCAGAAAGTTTAAAGGGGAAGAAATAGTTAATAAAAATAATATTGAGAAAGAAAACTATGCTGGGCATGGTGGTGCATACCTTTAATCTCAGCACTTGTGGTCACATTGTCAGTTCCAGGCCAACTGGGGTGTGTCAGAAAGACAACAGTAGAGAAAGAAAGAAAGAAAGAAAGAAAGAAAGAAAGAAAGAAAGAAAGAAAGAAAGAAAGAAAGAAAGAAAGAAAGGAAGGAAGGAAGGAAGGAAGGAAGGAAGGAAGGAAGGAAGGAAGGAAGGGAGAGAAAGAAAGTAAGAAAGAAAGAAAGAAGAGAGAAGGAGAGGAAGGGAAGAAAGGAGGAAAGGAAGGAAGCTATGTTAATCAAAAGACCTTTAAAGTGAGTGAGAAGTGACATATATGTTTTATCCCAATTAATTTAATTCACCATTTGAGAACAAGTACATTCCTGAAATTTCACTTTATCTGAACTTTTTGTTATACTGGTACTGCTTAATTTAATAATGGAATGTAAATGTACATAGAAAGTAATAATTTCCTCTCTTTATTAAATTTTCTACTGCTAGGAATTGAACCCTGAGCTCGCACATGCTAGGTCGCACAAGGGAAATTCACACAATACTGAAAGTTTACAGTTGAAGCAGGACAAAGGCTATACTGGAGATGCTCTGCTGTGATTGGTACCATGTAACTAAAGTTCAGACAAGGAGTCTCCAGGCTTTTGCCATTTAGAAGCATTTTACTGTCCTCTTGAGAAGCTTTCTTTATTAAAGAAGCTTAGTGTTGAAAGTTCACATGGAGTTTGTATATGATAAATACTCATGCCATGCAAAGCACACATGGAAATTTTTCTATCACTATAGTAAGAAAACAACACAGTGTGCGCAAAGCCATGGTGACTGGCCCAGTAATAGGCCTCCTTTTATGCATGTATAAGCAGGGTGAACAAGGCAGGCTGTTCCCAGCATTCCAAAAGTCAAGTGTCTTATCACTTTTCTCCTCAGTGTCCTGGAAGCATATACTCCCCCCTCAATCCTCTTCATCAGCAAAGCCAGAAAATGTTTGTTAATTCTTAGTGAGCCAAGTGCTGGTATTCTTAAGGGACAAGGAACATGTCTGCACTGTACTTGGTCATATGTGCTTAGGCCTTAAGCATGTTTCATTGTTATTTTAACATGTCTTTATATAAAATGAATATTATCTCTATGTAGGCAACTTTCACAACAAATTTTGCTAAATTTGCTGAAATTCTTAATTCTCAGGGCTGGAGAGATAGCTCAGCGGTTAAGAACACCGACCGTTCTTGCGGAAGACCTGGGTTCGAATCCCAGCACCCACATGGCAGCTAACAACTGTTCGTAACTCCAGTTCCAGGGGATCCTACGGCCTCTTCTGTCCTCCATGGGCATTGCATGACATGGGTGCACTTACCTACATGCAGGCATAACAATCATACACATAAAACAACAAATAAATAATAAATAAAATATTTTTAAAAAGAAATTCTTAAGTCTCAGATGGCAAGAGACTTCAACCAGACTTGGGGATGAAGTCATTCCTTTTCCTTCTCATAGCTCCTTAATTTTCTGTTTTTCTATCCTGCCTCAATGTCATCTTCTGAGCTTTTAATCTCTCAAAGGTTGATGATGGCCAAAGATCCATTTCCTAGAGCTTCTTAAGGCTCAGTAGGGGCACAAACCTTGCCTATCCAGGGATGAACAGTCTCAACCTCTTAGTCCAAGGTGGACATGAGAAGGTCCAAGGAGCTGTGAGATCAGAGGGTCAATCCTTTGATAGAATTCTGGGGAGAGAATGTCATTACTCAGAACATCAAATGGCATAGACAGTACATCATTTAGGAGATTATTGTACCTAATCTTAAATTAGCACCAAGACAGCAGGACTTTTTGATAATGACATAATAATGATACAAGAAAATCATTAAAACTCAAGGCAGAGTCTGGCATAGACTTCATATGAGTGTGTAAATCTTGGAGAACCTAGGTCATATTACCTCACTTATCAGGAATATGTACCCAGCACTCTACTTTAATAATGTCTCTGGGAACCCCTTGTGCTGCAGTCAGAATATCAAGGGCCTTCAGACCTAGTGGGACAGCTGTCCACATTGTCTTAACTTCTGAATTTAGAAGTAAGATCCCCAAGTATATAAATATTTTAAAAAATACTGAATGATATTTACTGAGAATGTGACAAGACAGGAAAGAATGATTCCAGGAAGAAATTCAATGGTGGAATCAATTAAAAGGAAAGCAGTGTGAAGTTGTAATCATTTAGTATATATTATGCAAATGGTGCCTAAAAGAAAACTAATGAAACAAATTATTTATGTGTGAGTATTTTGCTTGTATGTACATAAGTGCGCCACATACATTCAATGCCTGCAGAGATCAGAAGAGGCATTGGATCCCTTGAAACTGGAGTTAAGAACGGTTATTAGCTACCACGTGGGTGCTGAACAAACCTAGGTCCTCTAGAAGAGCAGTAAGTGCTCTTAGCTGCTGAGCAATCTCTCCAAACCCGGGATGTACCTTTTCATTTGGTAAGTTAAGACATCTTTTTTCTTGCTTGAAGAAAACAAATATATGTATATATTTATGTGTATGAGTGTTTTGCCTGCATGTATAAGTGCACCATTCATGCAATGCCCACAGAGACCGGAAGAGAGTGCTGGATCCCCTGGAACTGGAGTTCAGGACATATGTTTGCCTCCATGTGAGTGCTGGGAACCAAATCTACATCCTTTGCAAGACAGCCAGTATTTTTAACCGAAATCATCTCTCTAACCCTATGAAGAAAAATTTTAAGTCTTCTAATGGTTCATCGGAAGAGACTTTGTCTTTAAGATGCTCTTGAGGCTGTGGAGACACAGAAGGGAAATGTTTTATTCTAAAGAATAAAGCCCTGCCAGCCTTTTTAATTTGCTTTTCCCCAAGTGGAGTAGGCCTCCATTCATCCTAAGAAGGTATCCGTCATCCTCAGAAGGTATACAGAGAGGCATGATGTTTCGGAGGCATCTCTGTTGCCCCCAGGCATGCTGCCCATGGGGCCTTTGCATCTGTCAGTTTATTCCCCTGGTGCTGGCAGGGAATTGTCCTTCTGGTATTCTGTACATGTATTACTGCTACCCACGTGGGTCACCAGATGGCCTCTCGAAGAGATAAAACTTTAGGACCATATTTAATCAGATTTTTCTGTTAAAAGCCATCTTTCTTAACAGATAGCTGTGTGAACATTGACTCCTTTATTTTTTCCAATCTGGAAGCTCTGATTAAGGTGATAAGTTCAGTTTTGTGACCTGAGGTATTATGGGGAAGGGGTTTAGCCTTTACTGTACCCTGCATTCCAGCCTTTCAGGTTTCTTTTTTTGTGTAGCCGCTGCCACCTGTAAACCATTCTACGTCGGATTTATTAAGGTTATATCTTTTAAGTCAGGCTCATTGAAACAGACTTGGTCTATGAGTTCCACACACAAATGGGATAGTTAATTTGTTTCAGGAATTGGAGCAAAGATACTAGGTTTAAAGAAAACTTCTGGTGCTTCCAATAAAGAGTTTAGTTTTAGATAATTATGTCCCTGTTAGCCATTGGTGCCTTTTGGTTTCAAGGATGGTTTTGAACTTGGTGGAGTTAGGAACGCTAATGAACGTCCCCCAGTGGATTTGATTACCTCATCTTCTTCCATTGCCGAAGCTCAGAAACGTCCCGGCATGCCCACATGCCATACAGTCTAGCTACTCTAGAGTCAGAAAAGGAAGTTACAAGTCTGAGCATGGTTTTTGGCTTTAGGGGAGGGAGTCCCAATGCTATATTTTATTTTTATGTGATATAATAGGTAAAGATTTTTCTTCTAATTTGGGAATTCCCAAGGCTTGGGATGATAACAGTAATTTCCTCAGCATTGAGAAAGTGTGTGGTTGTTCAGGTCTACATTGTACAGGTTCATAGTCTGATCCTTAAGGAGCCCCATAAAGTGACTTAGCTAAGAGACCAATGTTTGGAAACCAAGTTCTACATACTCTAGCCATGCCTAAGAAAGCTCTGAGCTGTCTTTTGCTTAAGATTTAAAAGGATCTGTTTTCTCCCAGAAGTCAAATCTCATTGTTCTGAAGTTAAATATATATATCCTAAACATTCCCCTTTTCAGGGAACTTTGAGCCTTTTATGGGGATATGCGATATCCCACAACTTTTAAAAGAAAAACTTTAAGTTTTACCAGAATCTGTATGATTTCTCTGAACTCAAAGTAAAGTCATCTAAATACTGAAGATGCCTTTTAAAAAAAAAAAAGAAAAACAAAAAACACAGGCACTTGAATTCTTTGACTACTATATTTTCAACCAATTTAGACCTACCTCTGAATCATCTGACAGTACTGTACAGGTGTATTGAGTAATCTCCGTACCACAGGGATCAGTCCATTCAAAGGCAGTTATTTTGATCCAGGATGTAATGAGTGCGAAAGAAAGCATTCTTTAATTTGAGGACAGTAAGCCAACTAATTTCATTTGGTATTTGAATTAAAAAGAATAGAGATTTGAGGCTGTTGATTAGAGAAATATTACTGTTTCATTAATTGCCTTTAGATCTTTGAATAATCAATATTTTCAAATTGGTTTTAAAACTGGAAGAATGGGCTGTTTGTTAAAAACAGACTGGCAAGATTCCAAAAGGCCCTGCACAGACTAAAAAAATCTCTTCCTAATGAAAGGGTCATACCTTCAGGAAGAACTAAAAAATCTTGGGAGAAAGTTAAATCTCTCAGTTTTCATGTTAAAGGCTCACCAGATTTTTATGGTGTTGAGAGTCCTCGCTGAATCTTTTGGTTTTGAGATTCCTGTCAACACTGATTATGATAGATCATTTGAAAAAGTATCCAAAAAGAAAGAGATATTTATACCTGCTGTGTCAAAAGTAGCTTAAGGCTCCGTGATGATTAACCTGTTTGTCTGATGGGCACTTCTCTGAGGATCCTTGAGCAGCTTCAGTCTTTAAGGGCAATTGTCCTTGTAACTAAAGACCCAGCCTCCCTCTGGAGGGCGGGACACTCCTGTTTCCAGCATCTGCCCTCTTTGCCCTGGGCTCTTAGAATGCTGTTGTGCAGTCTTCCATACAGTGTCATGGTTTCTCTTACCTGTGAATCCTTCAGGATCCACTTCACCGTGGAGTTTTTCAGAAAGGGCAGATTCTTATCTGCCTGGGAAACATTATTCCTCAGGGCTAAGGTTATTGCTTTGGTTTATTCCTATTTCTGAAATCACATCTTGGGGCCTTTTATACTGTCTTTATTCTGTTGTTCAAAACTCCAAAAGTCAAATTTAAAAGTTGATTTGGCGGCATTGGGAATGGGTGCAACCCACCGCCTGCCTGCCTGCTTTTTTTTTTTTTTTTTTAACCTTCCTTCAAATTGAGCAGATTGGCTGATGAAATAAGTACCTAGCAGATATCTGAATTCAAGAAAAAAAATAGATAACTTTTAATTATAAGAAACTTAATTATATACATGTTATCTTTAAGTTTTATCTCTTATCGAGCTATTTTTTTAAAAAAAAAAACTTGTCCTTTCTACAAAGCAGGTTTAACCTTTCTGCTTTTGTCTTCGCTATTTTCTATCTTTGTTTTGGAACAATCTTTTCCTTTTAGGACAAAACATCATTTTTTCTTTTAATCTGGAAGCATTTCCTTTTCACTCTAACCTTCTTTACCAAAACATATCTCCGATCCCCTCTCCTTGTTCCCTCCTGTTCTCTATAATTCCCCATTCCTTTTACTCTGACTTGATGGCTCCGTTCTGTTTTATTCTGTAAAAAATCTTTAGAGAGCATTTCTTTTCTTAACAAAATGACTATATTTCAATAAAAACCCAGGAAGCTGTCTATGAAACACAAACAAAACATATTAACAGACCTAGAGACATTTTTAATTTTCACTTATAAATTTAAACTAACCAATCTGTTAAGGGATTTAATTCCCATAATAGCAGCTATTTAGAATTTGCCTTTGTTAAAAAGCATTGGGCCCAAAAGGCAACCAAAAGTGTGGTGGAGTCCAGCATCTCTGCCTTCATCGGGTGCTTGTCTCCTTTCTCTTGCATTGCCTGCTGTGGTGGTTTGAATGAAGTTGTCTCCCATAGGCTCCATGTATTTGAATATTCATCCCCATTTGATGGTGCTGTTTGCAGAGGTTGAGGAGGGGCTGCCTTGCTGGTGGAAGCTTGTCCCTTACCTCATTTCCTGTTTCACTCTCTCTGCTTCCTGTGCCTGCTTAAAGATGTGAATGCTCAGAGCTCATGTGTTTGCTTCTCTCTCTTCCTGCCATCCTTTCTGCCATGATGGACTCTTATCCCTCTAGAACCATAAGCCAATAAACTCTTCCTTTTAATAGTTGCTTTGATCATAATTTTTTTAATCACAACAATGATATATCTGCTTACTGCTGTAGCATGGCTCATTTAAGAATGTTTACCTCAATTATTTCTTGTAAAGCTGAAGGCATAGAGATAATTCATGGTTCCAGACCTTAGAATAGCAGAGCTTAGCAGGACCACAAGAGGAATCCGGGAGAATGAGCAGTCATCTCTGAAAACCAGCTTGTCCTTCAAGCAGTAAGGACTTCTTTGGACCATCTGGCAGAACCAGAACTGAGGAAACATCAAGCAGGGCTACACTTTGACCCAAGACTGTCTAAGTTTGCATCCCTCCTGTTCCCTGTCTCTGTCTCTCCCCCCATTTAAAACCCTAAATCACATCAGTTTCCCAAAGATTGACCTGAGGTCAGTGTGATAGAAGGGAAATGGAGGTCCCTTCCTAGGGTTCTTAGTCTCAAGACTAAAATAATTTAAGAGTGGGCTCAAATGGAAGCTTGAGGACACTTTTAAAAAATTTAAAAGAAAACCTTCAGGGTAGACAGGTGTAAATCGCAGCAGCTGCCCAGAGGAGGAGAATGGAGTAGAGAAAGAAAAAGCCCATGCTGTGTGAGCCAGAGTCGAGGTTAGACACCTGATGCACTACCAGCCACATGGAGGGGGTGATGGGAGACAGCTTTAGAAAAAATGTAAGGAAACTGGAAATGTTGAGGAAGCCCAAAGTGTTAGAGAAAGCACACTTATAAAGGAGAGGTTTTTCAGAAGCGTGGGCAGAAGTTATTATGCTGGTAGGTAGGGATTCTGGGCAGGATATGTTTTGTTTGTTTTTAGTACATAATTCTTCGAATAAAATTTTAATGATTTAAATTCAATACAACTGACAATGTAGTGTTATTAGACAGCATTTCCTGCTAATTCAAAGTACAAGTTTGTAGGCCATTTCTGAGCAGAAGCATCATATCCTAAACATTCATCTCATTAACTAAGATGGCCGAAAGTAACATGGCAGGAGGTGGGAACCAATCAGCTTATAGAATGTGTCTAGGAAAGGAAAATACAAAAACCAATGCAGCTAACAAAATAGGTACAGACACTAGTAAAATAACAAAACAACCCCAATATCCATGTCTTTAAATTACTAGGAAAAAAAAATACAGGTCAAGTTACAGCAAATAGTCTTCACAGATTTAGGTAACTTTATTTGCATTTTATAGTGATTTCTTCTATATCCATGAGACCACTTTAAAAAGCTCTATGAGGAATGGAAATTTAGGTGTCGATGACACACAGGACAAGTTTTCAGAAGATCTTGCCTTTGTAGGCATGGTTCCTTGGGCAAGTGATTGACCTGACCCTACTGGAATGTGAGGTTTCCACCAGGCCAGATATTTGATTCTATTGAGCAAGAGTTTCCTCTTAACAGGTCTTTATTGTTAGGTAACAGATAGATTCCTTTTTTGTTCCTCTGAACCTAGGCACATTGAGAAATCTACTCTTCTGTCTCTTGTCTTTCCTTATCTCTCTAATGATGTATTTGGATTGGTGGCTGAGCCTAGCCTGTGGAGCAGCCAGAACCAGCACTATTGCCTTAAATACAATTACACTATGTATTCATTTGAACTAATTTAGCATTTTTAATATATGTGAACACTTGTTTATAAACCAATTTGCTAAGGAGAAAGCAATATTCAAGCCTAAGCGTGCACACACACATACATGCACACACACATATTTTATATATATATTATATCACACCCATACTTACAGATAGATTTTAAAAACTAACATTCGGATTTGTCATATTTAAGTTAGACTATTGATCTGATTATTTTCTCCATAGCAAATACAGTTCTTAATCTAAAATCTAAACTACGACGAATATATCTCATAGTAAAAACAAGATAGAAAATTGCATCTTAAAGGCATAAAGCCTAACGTAATTAATGATGAGACTTGAGTGACAACTAGTAAAAGCAAAAATGTCAAAAAGTCAAGTTCGTTATGCAGACTGCAATACCTTTTCCCAGTTTAAGAGCTAAACAGCAGAAGGAAAGATGTAAATTTCCCCTGTAATGCCTTTCTTTAGGCCAAATTTCTCCATATATTTTACTTATAATGAGGCTAAACTACATTCTTTCTATATGTTCTTTTGTGTATCTAAAAGGGGAAGGAAGGGAGGAAAAAGCAAACAACTAGAATGTTCACAGTCAGTTCCTAAGCTGGACTAGACATCACCAGCCTGTCCAATGTTATCATTAAGTGGGGTTTGGGCATCCTCACTGCCTGAGTAGCTAATTTTCCTCTAGGCATCCCTGGAAACCTCTAAATATTGCCATACTGTGTCTCTTTATAACAGTTCAAAGACATAATTAGATACACAGAGCAACAGAGTACATGAGAACTTCTGTAGTTTAAATGTGTGTGTTTGGGACTTAGAAAGTTTTGAAAATTCTTTCATTAAAATATCACCTCAGGAAATTAAAGAAATAAAAATGGAGAATCATAATATCACAAGGAGAAAATTTTAAGTTGTAAAGCAAGCTAGCAGCATGGCGTTGAGGAGAGGTGGCCGTACCTGAGGCTGCTAGCTTTGTAGAAACCCATTAAAATAATAACATGGGGGGGGGATGCCAGCAGGAAAATTTTAAGAGAAGTCTGGAGAATGTCATGCATAGCAATGGCCATTTTTTTTATCCTGAGCATACTACTTAATAAGCTTTATTTCTCTGAGTGTCAACCTAAAGTCAGTTCACCTCAATGGCATCTCTGGCAGATCTTTTGGCTTAAGACATCAGGGGATTGCTTCTTACAGCGATATCCTCCCCAACAGCCACGACTGGTCCATCTAGCCCTGGAATGGATATGGAGAGCTGTAAGGGGTCTTCTTTCTTCAGATCCAGTAGAAGCCATTAAATAGTGTGTGATATTTTGATCAGAAAGCAAAATCAAAGAAACCAAGGTAACATACAACACAAAAATAGAGTTGAGCTGCTAAACAAGTCAGAGAAACTCAACAGTACTGCTCCAGAGATCATCCTGGTCACTGGGACAGATGTCAATAACAGTAGGACATGGTCAGAAACACTGGTGTTTTTGTAGTATATGTTGTCATATGTATCCTTGTTGGAATTTATTAAGAGATTTTAAGCATAATTTTAAGAATGGACATTAATAGGAAGAGACACAAGAAAGGTTGAAACATATCTAAACCTGGTTGAGGACTTTTCAAAAGAAAATCATTCCTAAGTGTCTTAAAATAGTCATATGTAAGATTTTGGTGGTTTCTGAAGCTACAACTCCAAGTATTTCTCATAACTTTCTCCCTCTTTTGGTGAATGAGATCCTGAAGTGCCTTGGACAGGATTGCACGGTTTCCAGGTTTCATTTCTGTTTCTGTGATAAAATACCCTGAGAAAGCAACTGTAAGAGAGAAAGATTGTTCGGCTTACAATTCTGTTACTGGGGGAAGTCAGGACAGGAGTTTGAAGCAGCTAGTTACATCCAGTCAAGGGCATAGAGAAAAGAATGTGTGCCTGCCTGCTGCTCAGCCTACTTTCTCTACTCTTAAATAATTTAGGACCCAGAACCAGGGAATTGTGCCTCTCACTTTTAGACTGATTCCTCCTACATCAATCAATACAATCAAGTTAAACCCCCACAGATATGGCCTCATGCCAACCTGATCTAGACAGTTTGCACTGAGACTCTTGTCAGGTGATTCTAGATTGTGTCAAGTTGAGATTTAGAAAACAAATCACAAGGTTGCACATGCGAATTAAGATATGTCTTTTACTGTAAGTGGTATTTCTTTTGCATGTGAAATTCCCAGAAAACTGCAGATTTATAGTTAGAAAAGCAGAAAGACCATAATTTGTCATATGTACTTTGGCCTTAAGCATGGCTCTTTACTGTTTTAACAATCTTATTTAAAATATATATATGTGTATGTTTTATATAAATTGTCTCTATAAATATAAAAATATTATTGTCTCTATGTCAGCAGTTTTCATAGAAAAATTTTTTAATACTACTGGAATTCTTAACTCTCAGCTAGTGAGAAACTTCAACCAGACTCCAGCGTAAAGGACTCTTTTCCTTTCCCATGTCCCCTTAATTTTCCATGTCTTCCTGTCCTGCCTCAGCACCACTAAATCAGGCTCATTTTTTACTCTGATGTACATTAATGCAGTTCTGCTGCTTTATATACATGTTCTGAATATGCAAGTATGTATACTATATAGTATATGTATGTATCTATTACATGAAGTTTGAGCTTAGCTTCACAAAGGATGTCATAAAGGGAGAAAATAGTTTTTCTCTACCTTTTAGATAGATTGATAAGGCAAAAGAAAAAGGTAAAGTTAGGAGCTTGTATATCTCAGATGTTTATGGGAGATAACCCCCCAAAATAAGGAGATAGGTTTGTCAGTTGTAATTTGGATTAAAAGCCTTACCTCTGAGGGTACTGATGCAGGAATATCAGAGTTCTCCCTGAGGGTTCTTAATCTCATTAACAAAAGAATGTAAGTATGGGCTCAAATAGAAGTGTAAAAACAATTTTAGATTTAAAAGGAAAATCTCCAGATAGGCAGGCTATAAATCTCAGCATCTGCCAGGAAGAGGAGAAAAGACTGCTGGACGAAAAAGACCATGCCATTTAAGTCAGCACAGAGGTCAGAAACATGACAAATTAGCAACACATGGTGGGGAGGGCTATAGATAAAAGAGTAGGGAAGCCCAAAATGTTGGGAAGCCCAAAGTATTAGGGTAAGTATGCTTAGAAAATAAATAGAAATAAAAAAGGAGAGGTTACATTTTTCTGAAATTTTCAGTAAAACAGGCAGACTTACAAAGTTGCATTGGGGCAAGGATTCTGGGCAGGAAAAGGCCGTGATCTCATTAAAGCACTAATTATTCTACTTTATCCCTTTAACATGACTTAAGGTGAATCTACCTTCTCAGAGTTGGTCCTTTAGGCATGTGATTGGTATGACTCAACTAGAATGTTAGATCTCCACCTAGACTAGTGAGTCAATTCTACTGACCAGACATTTCTTCTTTTTAAAATATTTATTCATTAAAAAAAATTTTATTTTATGTGTATGAATGTTTTGCCTGCATATATGTAAGTGCATCATGTGGGTGCACTACCCATGGAGGCCAGAAGAGGGCATTGGAACCCCTGGAACTGGAGTTATGGAGAGTTGTTAGCTGCCATGTAGGTGCTTAGAACTGAGCCTGGGTCCTCTGCAAGAGCAGCCTAGTGCTCTTAGCCACTGAACCATCTTGTCATCCCGAAGGAGTTTCCTCTTAATGGGCCTTTGTTGTTACTATAACAGTACCACAGGCTCTCTTCATTCATGTGTCTTAATATACCAATCAAAGAGATAAATAGTGATAAAGAACAGAGAAGGAACTTTCACAAATGTAGCCATGTAGGGAAGAACAAATAAAGTAGGTCAGTGTCCCCAAGACCATCCTAAATGTGTTGGCTGCAGGTTTAGATTTTGTAAAGAGGGAAAGAAATGAAATGGTTGGAGTCTGTAAAGCCAACAAAGCATGGCAGAAATTCTGAAGTTATCACTGTCATCACTTAAGGGCAGTGCTTGGGTTTCCATGTTGTCAAGCATGGGCAAGTGCCTCCATTTGGGGGTGTTGTTGTTTGAATAGGCTCTTGCTTTTAACACTTGGTTCCTGGTTGGTGGTGCTGTTTGGGACAATTATGAACTTTAAAGAGATAGTGACTTGCTGGAAGATGTATGCCACTGAGTGTGGTCTTCAGGTTTATATCCTCTCCACACCTCCTGTGCTTCCCTCTCTGCTTCCTGTGTGTGGATGAAATGTGACCGCTCTGTTTCCTGTCTGCCAGTCTGGCCTCATGCTTCTCCTACCATACCTTCCACACCATAATGGACTGTATCCCCTCTGGAACTGTAAGCTGAAATAAACACTTTTCTCCTACAAGGTGCTTTTTGTCAGTGTATTCTAGCACAACATTCAAAATGTAACTAACATAGGTGGTAATCTCATAGTGGGGTCCCCTGTTCCTCAAGACATTTTGCTTCATGCGAATAGTTTTGATCTTTTGTCATAAAGATGGTTATTGATTAGTCCTGTGGTCCCAGAATCTAACATAGTGCAGAAGAGAGTGGCCCAGGAGGATTAAGAGGTAAAGAAGAGTCAGAGAGGCTCAAAATAGAGTGAGATAGGCCAGTGACTGGGCTCTCCATCAGCTTGGAAATTCAGCTTAAATACAATAGTCCCTCCCTTATCTGTGGCTTCATTTTTTTGTGTTTTCAGATATCTACAGTCACCTGTGATCTGAAAATATTAAGTGGAAAATTCTAGAAACAGACAATTCATGTTTTAAATTGCATACCATTTTTAGTAGTCTAATGTCCTTTGCTTGCCCAAAGCATGAGTCGTCACTTGGTTGATCTTGGTTATCAGATCATTGACTATACAAGAGGCCAGTGTTCATACTCAAGTAACCCTGATTTTTTTTGTATCTGTTAGAAAAAACAGTAGACTCTACACAATTTTGAAAACTAACAGGTCGTGAAATGCACTCCCCATGGAGAAGGTAGTTACTGTCCCAGTATCCATTGAAACAAAGAGAAAGAGAAGGTCTGGTTGTGGGGAGACGACCAAGCAAACAAGGATCAGGATTGTGTAGGTTTGCCATGGTGCCTTCTCTATGGATCAGAGGCTCTTAATATCTTGCCCTCTTTCTCTACCTGGTAGAGGGAGACGAGCATACAAATGGATTTCCTTTTCAGATGCAAATTTTCCTTACAAAAGACTAACTTTTACTTTGTTTTCAGAGCTTCTCCCATGTCTGCAGTTTCTCAAAATAATCAGCTCAAAATAATCCTTATGCCAAAAGGCATATTTTGGGGTGGCATATTTTAGTCTCCTACAATGCCTTCAGAATGATTTAAAAATAGAGGACAGTTTAAACTAAAAATTTCCCTTGCCTACTTAACAAAAAAATTTCACCAACTGTTAGATATATATTTTCAGCATGCAAGATGAGTTTTCATTCATTTTGGAGTTGTATGGTACATATATGTTCTTACTTGATGCTACTTGGTGCCTCTAGAATTAGACTAGATATGCAGATTTATAAAATTGCTTGTAAAGTACATTAACTTGTTTACACAGCATTGGAGAGCATGGAAGGATATTACTATAGAGACAATGTTTCAGTGGAAGAATTTCAAGCCCAGGTAAATGCAGCCTCCTTGGAAAAGGTCAAACAGTACAACCAGAAGCTCAGGTATGTAACGGCCACTTCGGCTGATCTAGGTTTTTTTTTTTTTTTTTTTAATTAGGCTGTATATTTTGAACACATGAATAGGATTTGTGACATTTTCATTGTTAGATTATTGATGATGATTTTTTTATATAAATTTCTCTTTTACAATGTTTAATATGTTGAATACCCTGATGGCTATACTCATTTCAAGTAAAAATGATTAAGAAAAAATGATTTGGAAATTTTTGTGCTAAGAATTGAATTTCTAAAAAAGATAAAGAGATGAGATTAAATATATAGTGGACTATTTCCGGGGGGTGGGGGATATCACAGATGTATCTTACAAGGGAGTCCACAAAAAGGGTCATTGAATTGTATGTAAAGTACATTCCTTCATGTACCATTGAACAACTCACCCCTCACACAAGGAGAAGATGGGTTCCATATGAGGATATGACAGCTATGTGTTTGTTACTGGAAGAACTCTGCATTCAAATCAATAATGCTTGCCATTTAATATTATATTTCTCCCTACAGGCATTGTTGCTGTTGTGGCCATGTGATCAATCTAGGAGTGTGGTTATGGTACAGGGGAGGAAGAGCATCCCCGAGAGAGCTTTTAGTCTCATTCATAAAATAATTTAAGAATGGACTCAAACAGAAGCTTTAGGAATTATACTAGAATTTTAAAGAAAAATCCTCAGGGCAGGCAAGCTGGCCATCTCAGCAGCTGCCTTGAGGAGGAGAGGGGAGGGGAGAAGGCAAAAAGCCACGAGGCTGTGCAGGTTTAGAGCCTGCATGGAGGTCAGACACATGACAAACTGGCAGTCATGTGGCACAGAGAAAGATACTTTAGAGAACAAGTACAGAAATACAAGGTGCCAGGGCAACCCAAAGCATTAGAGAAAGCATGCTAAGAAAAGGAGAGATTATGTATTTATGAAGAATTCAGAAATGCAGACAGACTTACAGAGAGCCTCCACGCCTGAAGCCAGGTCCACAAGTACTGCTCTGGGAGGTGGGATTCCAGGCAGGAAAAATTCACTATCTCATTAACTCACTAGGTATTCTACCCATCTATTTAGCATGACTTAAGGTAGACCCACCTTCCTACGGGTGGTCCTATATCTAGGTGATTGACCAGCGAAACTGGAAAGGTAGGTCTTCTGTCAGGTAGACTAGAGATTTTATTTTTTGACCAGTTTGTTTCTCAGCCAATTACAGAATGAAAGCTCATACATCCACATACACACTCTCATGGGGAGAGAACCCAGAGACCGAGAATCCGATATCCCCTGGGGAGGGCCTGGGTTTTAATTTTGGATTGGTCAACTTAAACAAAGAAGAGAAAGGTGATCAATATTCCCAGGGCTATGTGACTCTAAGCAGGCAGTTGAAGGGACCTGTTGAAGTTGAAAAATAAGGGCTTTCTTCCTGACAAAGAAGGATCAAGTGAGCCATCATTATTACTTACTCTTCAGTGACCCTGTTTGCTTACTAGGGATTTAGTCCCCTCCAGGCTTGGAGGCCACTAGGGATAGACCCCTCACTCATGGTCAGTTCTGAACCCTACCTCCTGTTTATGAAGAAAAACTAGAAAAGGAAAACATCAGTTTTGCAGCATCTTTGGATTTAAAATACCACATGAAAAGGTAGAGGTCAAAAGAATGGAATCTGAGCTCTACTTCAGGCCCTGGATAGAAACGTAATATTCTGATCTGCCCTAAAGATTAGAACATTCCGTGCTGTTGTCTTCTCCAGCTGGGCCTGTCAGTGACCTGGCCAAGAGACCACCCATGGGAAAGTTGATTCGCCTGAAGATAGGCTAAGAAGATGGGAGGAATAATTAGCCCCTCAATGAGATGATATACTGACATTTCCCAGAAGTTTCTCAGTGGCTCTTCCATACAGCACTGCTAAGCCTGTCTACCTTTTCTGAGTTAAAACTCAAAGTGGGTATCTTTTCTTCCTTTCTGTCTCTTTTTCTCATGTGGGTCCAAAGCCTAAGAATTCCTTCCCTGATACTCTGAGCTTCCCTGCTCTTTCTCTGAAGGCATACCACGCCCATCACTCCCACCACGTGACTGCTTGCTGACCTCCGTTGCTGAACTTGCATTGCTTTCTTGAACCATTATTCAGAATGGCGTGACTTGAGATGCCACAGGTGTGAGCGTTGTTTCTGGTGATTTTCTTCTACTAGCGATGCATCACCTTCCTCCATCCAGCTTCCACACACCACTCCCTTCTCCCATGAGATCTACTTCATCCATTATTTTATCATTTTTCAAAGCTTTAAGACCCCATTGTGTTTTCAATTACTCATTTTCTCTTCCTCTGAAAGTCTACTCTGAGATCCTAAGGATTCAGGCTTTATTTAGTAGTGTAACTATCTTATAGTACTCCACTCTTATTTTCTTGTCTTCATCAAAGGTATATAACGTACTGACCCTTTTTATAGGAAAGAAAAAATTTAATCTTAAATTCATAATAAATGTTATTCTTACTTCCCTGAAAAGAAACATTGGCTTAAAAAGCTCAAGTTCAATCTTGAGAAAGTCTTTCCATTGACAGTTGTTACAGAGAAGAATTTTGCCTTCATAACTCATAAAACATATTCCTAGTTTATCTTCGAATTAGATACAAAATTGAAGCATTTGTATAGAGTTCCAGCCCTGAGTGTACATCCCTAAAGTTGGTTTGAGGAAGTGGGTCATTGCTGTGGCATCCTAGTTAATCCTTGCTTCAAAGCACTTTTGTTGTACTAATCTACTCACTCTTGTGTTTCCAGAACATGTCACTCTCCCTTCCTGCTTAAAAGGCTTTGATGATTCAGGAGCAATAGTTTCCCAAAGGAATCACACCTCCTTAGCATGGCAGTGAAGATCTTTCCTGACCTGACCCTGCACTTCTTTCTCTATCAATGCAGCAGGCATGCTCTCCTTCCTAGTTACGTCCCATACTTTCACACTCATAATTTCTCATTCTTCATTAGCATCTGCCTCCTCTGTCTCCAACTCTTGAGAAAACCATGATTATGATTCATCTTCCCACTTTACTAGAATCTCCGTTGTATTCTTTTGTTATGGAGCTGGAGTGAATCCTTGGTACTAGACATTTTAGAGGATGCTGAGTTTACTGTGCAGATAGAATCGAAGACCAATTCCCAAGTCAGACAGTCTCAGAGGATAAGCCTCAGGCCAGCAGTATTATTGTCACCTGCAAATTTGTTAAACACTCTTATGTGGACTCTACTGCCTAGGTTAGAAATGCTGCCCCCATTGTTCTTTCAATACTCAAATTTCACAATTATTCAACCAGACCTAAATGACTAGGGATTCTGCTTCCTGCATATTGGTTTCTGTTACAATAATTAGAATCGATGTTTTTCTCTTTAATGGTAAGTTATTATGTACTTCTCACATTTATTGTAGTATGAGTTCACGGGATGAGGAATAAACTCTCTTTGGTGCCAGCTACTGTATTTATCAAAATGTATTTGTATAAAAAGTTCTCTAAAAATGTGTGTTTAACTGCAATACTGTGTTAGTTACTTCCGTGTGACTATGACCTCACAGAAACTATGTATAGGAGGAGGTTTATTTTGGCCCATGGTTCCAGAGGATGCAGTTCATCATGGAGGTGCAGTTCCAGGAATGTGAGGTGTTGACTTTTTACATCTTGGTGGGTAGGACATAGAGAGTGCCAGCCAGAACCAGAATCAGAGGCAGTTGTAACATTTAGAGACCCAATACTAGGGACCTACTTCAGTCAACTAGGGCCCACACAGCAAAGTTTCCACTTCCAAGGCAGCAAGCACCACCAGCTGGGACCAAATGTTCAAACACATGAGCCTGTGGGGGAGATGTCACATTCAAAGCATAACAACAATATTTATGTGCAACTACCAGAAGGAAGTGGGGGTGAGACTTAGCATCCTCACCCCTGTGAGTCTGCTTTAAACAGAAGTATAATATATACACATATATAACATGTTTGGCAGGATGCTGATGAATGACGATGAAGAAAGCAACACAGGTATCACATGCTCTCCTACGCTCAAAAGAAAATATTATTCTGTATCTTTCCTCAGGAAAGGTTTCTTAAAAGTAGAAAGACCTTGATGATAATTAAGTATCCTTGCCCATAATGACCTGCCTTCTATCCTGCTGGTAGCATATTAGATTTCCTTTGCACAGGAAGGCAATTATCTTTCTACTCCCTTCCAGTAGCACCATGTCTATACCTGCTTGTTTCTTGAATAGGTTGTCAATTTCTTTAATTTTTCCTGTTTCTTTGTAAGCAGAGATACTTATTTGTTGCTCTTTGGAAATCTGTGTTTTGTTTTACAGAGCCAGGAGCTAACACTGACCATTTCAAGAGCACTTCCTGCCCTGCTTAAAAAATGGCTTGTTAGTCTTTCCTCATAACTAGCCCCCTTTTCACTCTTTCACTAAAACCCATTTAATTCTGGACATTAATTAATTTATGAATTAGACTCCAGAAAATCTTTTTCACCTTAGTCTGTGTGATTAGAAAGCATTCTTTAGATTCAAGTTTCTGAAACCAAACTCAGGCTAGCATAAGTAAAATAAAGTATTGGTTGTCTAGTGAGGACATCCAGGCAACGTGGTGGTTCAGGCACAGCTGATCTGAGTATGAGCAGTCTTCTGAATGCTGATTCTCACTTCATCTGTTGGCATCCCTTTTCCTCTCTGTGGGATTCATTTTACTCTCTCATTTGGGCAAATATGGTCACTATGGACCTGTGCTACACAGTGAAGGGGAGAAAGTCCTCCCTCCACTCCACCAACTCCAGTAAAGAGCCTGGGAAGTGCTCTCTAGCCAGGGCCCAGCCGTCTGCCCCTGTCTGAGTGGCCTCAGCAACACAGACTATCAGTAAGAGGGTGTCAGATGCTCAATAAGTAGAAACAATAGACTCTGCTGCTCTAGAGCAGCCAAGAACAGGTGGAACTAAATTTCCATCTAATAGAAAACTGCAGCCATCATACTTACCAAGTTTTAAGACTACCTCAGGTCCATCACAATGCCAGGTGAGTTATGTGGATTATTAAAAGCTTAATGTGTTTTAGGAACTTAAGGTTATCTAGATCATAAGTGGGGAAACTAAGCTTAGGAAAAAGATTGATTTTCTCTCTGATGTCCATACTTTTTGGACTGTATAAGGCCAACTCAGTGAATGCAATGAATTTCTTGTACTGAAATAAGTTTCTCCATTACTCTTTCAGCATCTCATATACCCACTGGTCTCAGGGGCTCTGATTCTGTACCACACTCAGTCATTCACCCAACAAACCCAAGGTCATGAGAGTGGGAAGGATAGAAAATGAACAGGTGAACCATTATATAAACAAAACATTTCAGACTATAAAAGATAGAATGGGGACTGGAGAGATGGCTCAGCAGTTAAGAGCACTGACTGCTCTTGCAGAGGACCTGGGTTCGATTCCCAGCACCCACATGGTGGCTATGAACTGTCCTTAACTCCAGTTCCAGGGGAATCCAAAGCCCTTTTCTGACCTCCATGGCATTGCACGACACGGGTGCACTCACATACATGTAGCCAATACACTCATACACATAAAATAAAAATAATAGATAAAATATTTTTTAAAAGATAAAATGATCAATTGTAAAGCAATTAATGAATAAATTATAAAACAGTGGATATGCCAGGGGGCTAATAATTCTGAGGGAATCCTGAGGCATGGGTAACTTAAACATAGGTGGTAGTTGTGTAGCCTTGATCGGATTATTCTTGAACTCTCAGAGATCTGCCTTTATCTCCTGACTGCTGGGATTAAAGGAGTCTTGAACTCACAGAGATCCACCTGCCCCTGTCTCTTGAGTTCTGGAATTAGGAGTATGCACCACCACACCCAGCCATCAGTGGTTTTTGAATATTAGCCTGAGTATCAAGGAGGCAGCCTTGTCAGAATACAGGGAAGACCTTTCCAAACAGTGAATTGATACCCGTTTGTCATGGTAACAAACTTATCATGTTCAGGAAGCACAAAGAAAGCCAGTGGGATTCTAGCCCATGAGAAAGCATGATTCACACTGGGAGAAATGGGCAGAGCCTGACTATGTAGGCCTGTTGTCTATTGTAGGAACTTTGGGTTTTATTCGAAATACAATGGAAAAGCCACAGGAAAAAAATTATTGAATTGATGCTGTCTGTTTATATTTCATATATTGATTGCCAATAATGTTAAAGACAGCCAAAGTTTTCATAGAACAGTAGGGAAGAAGCCAACCAGCTAGTCTCACCATTCTTCAGCCTCTTGTGGATCTCAGTTGGAGAGGAGTGCCCTGGAGCCCTGCCGCCGGCACGTTGGTCTTGATCCTGCTTCCCCAAAGACACCTACTTTAACTGTTTGCTCTATGAATAAGGCTGAGCTAGCAGAAATAGTTCCCAGCTGTTTCTAGAATATAATCTCCCTCCTGGACTTATTTATTTCTGCTTATAAAAGAAGAACCGCGTGTGCAGTGTTTAACTCTGAAATTCTGATAAATTCTGGAGTTAAGGGTATGGCTGTCCCCTGCCTTTGCCTCCCTCACCTGCTCTATTCTCTGCTCTTTTTACTCCCTCTGGCTGTGATCCATCCTCTCCATCAGCCTCATTTCTCCCTGCCCTACTTAAATGTAATTTATCATTACTAAACCCTTTCATTTCAATATATCCTCTATTGGCAAAAAAGCACCACAATATGGTGACTAAGGAGATAAATTATAAATGTGAACATTGTTCTTGTTTCAAAGAAGTCTTTGCAGTTTTAGGTACCTATATTTTAGTTTTTTAAAATGTTATTTTCAAATAAAGAGAAAATAAAACAAAAATTAAGACAAGTTCTACATTAGCTAATTTATTATTTATTTTAAGTGACAGCTTCATATAATGTTTCCCTTAAAAACCCAGGTATATTTTCCATGGTAAGTGATGGAAGGTAGAGATTTTGTGTTAAATAGAAATACTACAGATACTCTTCTTAAAGCCATATAATTTAGACAATATTTTCAAATGAGAAATGACAGCCGAAAGAACATGTCTTGACTTCCCATGAGAGCATTTCCATGAAACATATCACCTCTCTACCTCCACAAAGAAAAACATGTCAGTGAATGTGGACTCAGGGCACGGGATGGTTATGAGGCGTGACATGGATGTCCTGCCATTTCACATTTCTTGGTACAACTGTCAAACGACAGAAGGACTTTCAGGGAGAGGGAAGCTTCAGGTTTCATATGCCATCACGGGTCCTAGATGCATAGCTCACGCCCCCTTCTTTCTTCCCTTGGGATCCTCAACTCTTATGACATTGCTCCCACATGTCCATATGCAGCATGTCCACATTTGAAATGGAACATTTTATGTTTTGTTGATGAATATTTGTGTAAACCCTATTAAATCAATAAAAGCATTTGCTTACAGTAAGAGAACAGGTGGGTGATCATGAGCAAATTTTGATTGTCATATAAACAATGTCTCTTTCCTTAAATTATTTTTCTATGTAGTCTTGTAGCTTTTATCATTTACTGATGTGATTTCTTTTTAAAGTAGACAGAAATCTTGTAGAATCACATTTATCCCCTGTGTAGTATTGCTATACTTTTTTTGCTTCTATCTTTTCAGCAAAGTCAGGATTTTTGGTTATTTTTGCTAATTATTTTGGCATCTCTAAGACTAGCTGTAAGCCAAATGTGTACATTCAGCTTCTCTCTGTTTTCAGACAAAGACTGCAGAATTTTATGGGTTATAATTTTTAATGAATGTAATTATTTTACGTGTATGAGTGTGTTGCCTGCGTGCAGGTACACATGCATGTAAGTGTACCATCTGTATACATGCCTGCAGAGGCCAGAAGAGGGTGTCAGATCTCTTGGAACTGGAGTTATGGTCTGTTGTTATTCACCATATGGGTGCTGGGAACAGAATCCTGGTCCTATACAAGAGCAGCCAGTGCTCTTAACCACTGAGCCACCTCTCCATCTCCTACAAATTTTGCTTTATATAAGAGGTGATCTTCCCATGGCAGAATAATAAAACAGGTCTATGAAGGATTTGAGTTATAGTGCTTTAAACATTTTCTAGGCTTCTTTCCTTCATGTAAAATATAGGAAGTATCCAAAATTCACAAAATATAGGTTATACTTAATTGACAAATTCTCCCACCAAGTAAAAGTGTTGAAGTTTTCCTTACTCAATGTTCATTCAACTCTGCCTGCCTGCCAAGTACCAAGGACAGCGCTACATGTTGTAGACGTTACTGCAGGTAAGATTCTGCCTGCCAAGAACATTTTGTCTGTGGCTTACGATGAATGCTAAACAAAATCCTACTAATACTTAATGAAATATGTTAGGCATCAATGTAGAGAAGGTGCATGGAGCTATGCGCGTGTCCAAGAAGAGAATCTGTCTCAACTGTGGGTAGGATGTGACTGATGGTTTAGGAATGAAACATTTGAATAAGAGACCTATAGGCTGAGATCAAAAAGCAGAATGGGGTGACAGTGTTTAGGGGAGAGGAGCTGGGAGGGAAACTTGTCAGGAAAAGGGATCATTTTCTGGTACAAGGAACAACCTGTGTGCAAGTTCCAAAAGATAAAGGAGAATTGGTAAGATATTATGGAGGCTTGAGTTCGTGAGGAAAGGACATGAAACAACTCTGTAAATAGAAACCATATGCTCCTTTTACCTCATTTACCCTTCAGTTCTTCCCCAACTTCTGACAACCCATCCTTCACCCAGGACACACTGGCTCCATTGCTTTTTGTTGAAAGCATAATTATTTTGTAATTATTTAGGACCTATCTCAAATTTATCTTCCTGTAGGATACCTTCTGTTACATCTAAAGCTATAATTAATCAACTTCTTCTTAAAAACTGAACAACTTCTTTAACTACATTAGTCTTATTCTGGCTAGTTGACTATCTGACTTCCTCAGTAGTATGAGGAAAAACAGATCTTAGTGTCACAGAAAAAGTTGTACTGAATTAGAAATCATATTAGTTGTAATGCATGCCCATACCTTTGTGACATTATTATTACATTGATTTATTCCAGTATCGAGTCTACTTTGTCTTATATCCAAAAATTTCAGCCCATTTGAAGGGTACAGCTGCTGACTCTGTTGGAGATCTCTCTAGAAAATTTATCAGCATAGTCAAGGCTCATAAATTTCACATGAGTTGAGATCAGCTAAAGTTGAAGTTGTAGTGATATTTTGAGAGCAGCATATCGCTTTTTATTTGAAAAGTTCTATAGTTCTATCAAACTTTGGAACCAGTACTTTCCTGAAAATATAGTAGTTATATATATAAATGCATGTACTCTTGTTTATTTCACCTGGACTGTACTTCTTTCAATTCATTTGCCCTTCAGAAGTTTTAATTGTAGCTAATTTTATTTCTTAATATTATTTAAAGGAATTCTTAATGCAATATTTAGATAAAGGGAGCACATGAGATTAGAATTACCAGCTTATGAGTTTTCACATTTTTATGATAAATCATGCATTGTGATTATATTGATAAGGATGAATAGATACACTGACTGACAAATAGAAGCAGCTAAAAATCATCTTCATTTTCTAAGCAATCCTCTGAAGAGAATCATCCCTATCTAGGTGCTAAGAAATACTATTGTTTTCCATCTCTAAGCTAAGAAAAGCTAGCGCTTCCCTTTTGTAAGCTAAGGAAAGATCACTTTGTTTTCACTGAAGATCAGAGCATTCTGTGCTCTGAATATCTCTGGAATAAATGAGAGATGAAAGTGTCAAGGAGGGAACAGGCGCACCCCAAAGGAGCAGTCAAGGAAACACACTGTGCGAGGAAAATTTCAGTGCTTATGGAAGCAAGATTCATTTTTAACTCTGCTGACTTTTCTATCTGATCACAAGGACAATCAGTCTCTTAAAAGCCTAAGTGTAGGCAAGCTTTTTTTTTTTTGGTTATTTTTCCTATTATTTTTGTTTGGTCCCTTTTTGCTGGAATTTCAGATTTTGTTTTGTGGATGGACCATAGATGGTGAATAGATGACTATAAATTACTTTTCCAGAGCGTTGCCACCAGTCAGGGAGTTTAGCTTGATCCCAGAGTTTTTGACTCAAGAGGCATGATTCTAACTTAGAAGTTACTGTGAATATATTGAAATTCGTGGTTGGTGTGGAAAATGTTGCATTAGGTTTGTAAAATAGGTGCTTGACTATATAAACCTCTCAGTTTCAGCTGCAGGAAAGGTTCTGTCTGAAGTAGGTTCTTCAAATTTGTAAAATTCTGTCAGTCATTTAAGAAGAAAATCAAACACATTTAAGGGGGTTGGCTTGGCTTTTGCTAAGCTCTGTCAAAGTGCCTTGAATTTTACCCCATGCCTTGATGAGGTCTTCCCACCTCTTGTAAATTAGCCTTTTTTTCTTTGCATTCCCTATGTCTCTATGGTGGCTTATCTTGTATTGTATTTTTGTGTTCTTCAGTGATTTTTTTTCTTTTCACTCGCTTTTCCTCATTGATGACAAAATGTCTACTTATGGATGATTAACAAATATTTGCATGTATCACAATGCCCAAAGTTAGGGCAACAGTACCAAATTTAAGATACAAACAGTGCTAACTTCCTGTGTGTCATCATAATGACCTCAATAGAGTTTCTGGAGAATGGACTCAGTGTCAGTGTTGAATGAAGTTTCCCAGGCACCGTACCTGCTTGAGAAACTATTTCTTCAGAGTCATCACTAGCTATAGCACATTTTTATGCAAGTACAGACACGTGCACAGCATTGGGAATTCAGTGATGATCCCAAAGGAGATGAAGGATAATGAAGTAAATAAATGTATTGGATAGTTTTGACACAAACCAGAGTAACATGAGAAGAGGAAACCTCAACTGAAAAAATTTTTAAATCAGATTGGCCTGTGGCTATGTCTGTGAGGCATTTTCTTAGTTGCTAGATGATATGGGAGGGCCCAGCCCACTGTGCACAGTGCCATCCCGAGAGCAGGTGGATGTGGGCTGTTTAAGGAAGGTAACTGAGGTAGTAAGCAGTTTCCGCGAACAACTGGTTAGTTTGGATTTCTCCAGTGAGCACCGTGGCAGGACACTTGAAGAGGTTCATTTATTAGGATGGCAGAGTTCAGGGTCTGGAATTAACCCTGAAAAATGCTGTTGGGCCAGGTGGAGGTGAGTGAGGTCCTAGGAGAGAGGTGCTGTGCAAGAGCAGGACACGGTTGACCTCAGATGTAATGAGAGGAGTTTGGGTTTAAGCCTATGAGTAGACTCCCCTATGAGTGCGAAGCAACATAGTGGGGGAAAGTGTTGCTTTTTAAATGGGTATCAACATTGAAAACAAACTAGGAGTGAAGATAGAACTAGAGTGTCAGAGAGATGGTTTAGGAGACTATTAAAGTAGTCAGGCAAGTGATAAAAATGCTGAACACCAACAAGTGGAGAGAGAATCCAGCAAAGAAGCCAGAGACTGAAATGGTGATAGTTGTATTTTTACTTAAAAATAATATACCTCTGGAGTCTGACTGTGAGTTAAGCTCAATTTTGAGTTCATAGTGACCGTCCCTCATGAACTGCCACAGATGGGAGAACCATCTGCATCAGAATGTATTATCAGCTGTATTCAAATCCCAAGATAAACTTTCAAATGTATATTATATAATATTAAGTAATGCTTAGTAATTGTAGAAAGACAATAATTGCACATTATCACAGAAGTTGAAATGTCTCAATAGGATAAAATTGAAACTAATAGGATATTTTCATTTTAGTCTCTTCAGATATTAAGACATTTAGTTATTGAAATGAAAATTGAAATCCCACAATGCTGCCTGATTCATGGTTTATTTCATAAATTTGTGCACATTAATAATTCAAAACTTCTTAGATGTGCTTTCATATGTATAGACTTTGAACTTTGTCTACTTATTGTATCAGTGAACACAGATACAAAAGTAAATGCATTCAGAAAATGTTGAGGGAGAAATGAGCAAATCCCTTGTTAGTCTTATAGAAAGGTGTGGTTTTGGGTAGATAAAATGGTATTTCTCTACTTCTTATTAGCCAAATGAGAAAAATAAAACAAGAGTATGTTTAATAGGCTAAATGACACTTAGGTGCTGGTAAGGGGAGGTTAGAGGCAATATGAAATTCTACAAGAGAAGGAGGAGAAGGAGAAAGAGGGAGAGGAGGAGGAGGAAGAAGAGGAGGAAGAGGAAGGGTAATGATGTAGAATTGCTTGCTGCATCACTCTACTGAGTTCACTATTCGTAGATCCCCATTCCTATGCTTCCAGTGATGAGCAGAATTGCTTGGGGCAGGATCTTAGTGTCTACAATTCTATTTCCTCTATTTCTGTGGAGCTAATGAGGATTCATGAACTGTCCTATTAGCTGAGAAGAATTGCAATCAGTCTTCAGAATTCGCCTAGGATATAAAATAGCTGATCCCAGAGATTTTCTTCTGAAGATGGGTTTCATGGGTTCCCTGCAGAGCAACTTAATTGGAGAAAAAATTAATGCCAAGCAATTCTCTGTGGTGCTTGGTTCTGGGTTAACTGACCTCATTGCCCAGCGAGAAAGACTGAGCCTGCATAAACTGTCTGTGGAAAATGGGCCAGAAGCCTTGCCTGTCCAAGACATACTTCTGAGATTGAAAATGCAGTTAACTGCAGGCCCTTGTTGGTAGCCTACAAATTATATAAGGATAGAGGAAGTCCTACAAGACTACCCCAAAAGATGTGCAGACCCCACCTTGCTTCCAGGTCTGAACTTAATCCAATAACAGGAAGGATGGTTATCCCAGTCTGCCACAAGCAACATTGCAGCTGAAGGGTAGATTAGAAGTATCACATTCGCCACAAATGCTGCCAGATAAAGCAGCTAAATTACTGCCACTAAGATCATCTTTATCAACCAAAGTAAAGTTTATTAATGAAAATAATGATTACCACATTCAACTTCTTTACATATGCTTTGGGCAAAAATTTGCTTATACCAGTAGTTAAAGTTGTAAATGTGAGAATGAGATAGTTTCCTACTGGTGAATATATCTATTCTGGGTTGGAATTTAGCACAGTTTACAAGCAAACATTATGCTTGTTTTAATGACCTTCCAGATCAAAGAAAACCAACCTCAAGAGATATGTTGAAAGACAGGGAAGAAGATTTTTAAAAAAAACATTTTCTTAGCAAATGTCTGGTAAATTTTATTGCTATATGTTAAATTAAAGATTAAAAACAACAATTTTATTTCTTTAATTTAGTTAAGAATGTAACTGCTGAAGCATCAAAATTCTAATAAATAAGACTCTGAAGAGTTGCATAGATGATTCGGTGCGTAAGAGTACTTGCTGTGAAGGCAAGAGGACCTGAGTTCAAATCTCTAGCACCCACATAAAAGTCAGGCATGGTTCTGCTTTGTAGGGATAGAAAGACATGAATCTGGAAACTCACTGACCAGCCATCCCAAGGTGGTTTGAATGAGAATGTCCCCCATGAGCTCCAAGTATTTGGACATTTTGTCACCAGTTGGTGGTGCCATTCAGGGAAGTCTTAGAAGGTGTGGCCTTGCTGAAGGAAGCACATCACTGGGGGTGGACTTAGAGAGATCTTAAGCCCTGCCAGAGTTCTAGTTGCTCACTGCTTCCTGTGCCTTCTTGAAGATGTGTTAACTTTCTGCTCCTGCTCCAGTCACCTCATCATGCCTCCTGCCATGACAGACTCTAATCCCTCTGGAATCTAGAACTGTAAGCTCAAATAAACTTTTCTTCCTATAAGTTCCCTTGATCACAGTGTTTTATCACTGCAACAGAAAAGTGAATAAGACACAGGCTAACCAAAGCAGAGAACTTCTGGTTCAGTGAGAAGACCCTGTCACAAAAAGTAAGGTGGAGAAGGAAAGAAGACACTAGAAATGCCCCCTCTGGCCTCTGCATGTATGCATATGTACATACACACCCATGTGCATATGTGCACATGTAAAACACATACTCACATGATTGTAGAGATGAAAAATTTTAAATGATAATAAATTCTGTTTGTAGCCAAGTACACACTTCTGCTTTATAGTTCAAACTAATCTGCTCTGGTTTTTTCATTGTATGTGGTTTCACAAGGACATTTTCATGCAAGAATTTAATGTATGTTGAACATACTCACATTGTATTCCTGACCCTCCCCTATCCCGTTATTCCCCTTTCTTTGTTCCCCTAGACAACTTTATTTTTAGTTTTGTGGCATGTATACATACATGATTTTATGTATCTATATAAATTCTAGGATCCATAAATGAGAGAAACATGTTATTTGACTTTCTGAGACTGAATTAATTTGTATAATATGATCATCTCCAGTTTCATCCATTTTATTGCAAATAACAGAACTTCATTTTCCTTACAGCTAAGCAATTTCTATTGTGTGTATATATCCTGTTCTCTTTATCCATTTCTTCTGTTGACAAGTATGTAGGTTGGGTCCATAATGTAGTTACTGTGAACAGTTCTCTAAGTTGACATATCAGAAATACATGACAGATCAATCCTAAAATGTCCCTGACTATGATGTGACCCCAGTATGTGTGATTATTACGCAACTCACATCACACCTCAGAGTGACTCTCTGCACTAAGATCTACCTTAGACAAGTATGTTTCAATATAAAACCATGTGTATGGTTATATTATTTTTAAAATTCTTTCTTGTTTTTGTTTTGTTTTATTGTTTTGGAAATGGTGGTTCATGTATCTAGGGCTGGCTTTGAACTCCCTATTTAGCCAACCTTGATTTCTGATCTTCCTGCTTCTACCTCCTTAGTGGAGATTCCAGGCATGTAGAGCAATGAAGAGAATGCTGGGGAGGAGATGGCAAGAAAACTGTGAAACCAACGAGGACCAGGTCCTTATGACAAAGTGGAGGGAATTAAGAACTTGAAGAGGGAGGGGTGTCATGTACAAGAAAATCGGGAGCAATACCAGGAAAATGTCTATAGGATTTGGTCAGTGCAATGTCGTCAGTGTCATTAGAAAGAATGGATCTAACAGTGGGGCCCAGGAGCACTGACCACAGTTGACTGGAAGGAGCATGGGTAAAGGCGAGAAGTGGAATTGGCAGATTTGCTTCCTCAGGAGAAACTGTGATTGGAAGAGAAGGGAAGTTAGTGCACAGTGTCTGGAAGGGTGTGAGCAGTGAGATTTATTTGTTTTTAGTTACAATAAACTTGGCCAGACTGAATTCTTTGTAGAAAGGACTTGATATTTCATGAGATTTTTCTTACAGCTTTTTTTCTGTCCTTGAATTATTTACTTTGGTTTCATTTCACATGTACTTCCTAAGCAGCTTTCTAGATATTGAGCACCTTTTGTTGAACAAGAAAAACTCCCCGTCCTCATGCAGAGTGTTTAGCTCTAGAGATTACTTAAGAGTGACCGTTGGTGGCTGGAGAGATGGCTCAGTGGTTAAGAGCATCGGTTGATCATGCAGAGGATCCCGGTTTGATTCCCAGGACCCACATGGCGGCTGTCAGCCGTCCATGACTCCAGTTTCAGGGGAATCCAATGACCTCTTCTGACCTCTGTGGGCATTACACGGCCTGGGCGCACATACATACACGCAGGCAATACACTCATACACATAAAATAAAAATTTAAAGAAAAAGACTGACCTTTGATGTCTGCTCCTTTAAGGAATGAAGTTGTCAAAAATGAGTCTTGGCCTTACATTCTTCATGGACTTCTCTTGATGGATTCTCTCTGAATTCTGTTAAGATAAGTTTTCCTGTGTTGGCATGTCTGTAAATTCTGGCTGTATTCATTCTCCCTGCCTTTCCCCGGGAAGCAGATGTCTGTGATTATTTATGAGATTCATTTCTGAATTGTTACTGTCCTGATTATCTTTAGGAGATGGTGACAAGATCATGCTGCTTCAGCTGATTTTAATTAAACTTTTTGGAAGTTTAAGGTAGGACAGAGACCTGGATGGTTTTTGTCAGTCATTTCATAGTTTCTTGTTTCTTTATAAAGTACAGATCATAAGAATCTAAGCATAGTGGCTGTGCATACACATCTTGCTGTTGGAGAAAATTTACTCTGGTTGCCAGTTTTTGTTGTTTTTTTTTTTACTTGACCAATGGCCGCTATTCAGGAAAGACTTTTTTTTTCCAGCACATGTTGGCACAGAATCTTACGTGAAAAAAAGACACTTTCTCCTTGGAAATGATGTCATTCATTAATCAATAAAGTTTGGAAATTATTCATTTATTGCTCAAATAAATATGTTGAATGCTCACTGCCACAGGAACAGTGGATGGTATGGCAGTGTCAAAATGTACATTGACTCTGCCCTCAGGATGCCTATCGTTTAATGGAGGAAAAATATAAACAAATCTCTAAAATAGTAGTCTGAAATTAAGAGCTGTCTGAGCTTCTGGGGTGAATGGAAGAGGCACTGGCTGAGGCCGAAGGAAGGGTGACGGCAACGAGCAGCTAGTGACTTGTTGTCCCTCGGGTATTATACTTGATGGCCTTGCATTTTGACAGATATCCTGTGTATGTGCATTGGTGTGTATGTGCGTGTATGTGTACATGCATGCATACATCTGCCACAGCCGTGCATGGGAAGTCAGATGACAGCTTGTAAGAGAAGGTTCTCTTCTTCCATTATGTGGGACTTGAACTCAGGTCCATATCTTCTGAGCCATTTCACTGGCCTGAGAGCTCATCTTCTGATAAAGGCCTAGTATAGCACTGGACAAGCCAAGAATTAAACACTTAAAATATCAATGATTGTATGATAGACAACTATGTTCATTTTAATTTCTAACTTAGAACTAAACAAGAACTTTGCTCTATCATTTCTTGTTAGAATAAGCAATAGGCAAACTGGTAAGCGATTGTAAGGGACTCTGAGAATGTTTTTTGCTTGATGTTAGTTGTCATTCACTGAAGAAGGAATTGTCAAAGATTCTTATTCTAGTTTTAAGTTCTGGTAACTGTTCATTGTTTTCCTTTATTATGTTTCAGTGTTTATTGAGTTGTAACTTAATGCTTATAAGCTTAAGAACTCCACCTATATACAAAGAACCACTTTTAAAATATGTTTATTATTTTAACCAGCATTAAAATATGTTTCCTCTACTAGGTAACATGTATATTTAATTGCTTTGTAGTATGGTAACTCTAATTTTAGATATCATAAAATAAAATTCAGTTCAACACTATGACAAACACAAAATATATAACATGTGTCAGCTACTGCCTTAGATTATGGAAATACAGTTTTAAAAGGAACTAGTTATGACAGTTCACACCTGTAATCTAAGAATTTATGGGGCTAAGGAAAATTTCTGTTTTTGAGACTAGCTTGGGCTACATAGTGAGTTCCAGGTCAGCCTGACCTACAGTATAAGGCACTGATTCAAGACAAAGTCTAATAAAAATGTAAAAGGATGTTTGCTCACTCAAGATATATATAATTTATCACAAACAAAATAGTTTTCAGCTCGGTATAATGGAGCCAGATAAATTTATTTCAGCGGAAATGTTCTCTTGGTATTCACTTGAGCTGGGCTGCATGGGACTAGTAGAATATTGTCAGTCAAAAGAAATGAGAGGGAATCCCTGGAGGAGAGAGAGAAGTGTGCGAGGATGGAAGGAAATGGGTACATAGACGGCATATGGGGGATCTGACCAGGCAGAGCATGGTGCTGGGCATATAGTAGCCTGCTTCTCAGCACTTCACACTTTGAGTCCTGAAGACATTTAAATGATTTTTGAAAGCAATAAAATAATAATGTCTATGCTCCAGAGGCAATCTTGAAGACAGACTAGACTTCACTAGGGTACCCAGAAAGAACCGGTAGAAAAGAAGCTGATCTACCAACTTACTATTTATGAGGGTTTTTTTTAAAGGACTTTCTTGTCATTCTTTGATATGCATAGTGTCATGCATGGTTACATAGTTTACTTATTTAACACACTTGTTAAATAAAGTAAAATGTTTTAAAATATAGAAATACCACTTAATGTATTCCTTGCATATAATGAGATGATTTTATATAATATGATAGCATTAAAACGCATCATTCAGAAAGGCTTTCTTACTTTAAAAGTTTGCTTCTTTTTTTCTCCATTTTCACAGAAATTCTTTTCCATAATGCTGGGCATGGTATTGTCATTGAAAAATAACTCCATGAGTATTTCATCAGTAGATGGTTTCTATGGTGTTATGTACCAATTAAAGGTACAAGGAAAGACTGTCACCCTAAAGGAATAAAAAAAAACAAAAGCAAAAGTCAAAGAGAGACAAAGGAGAGTTTGGAAGGTAGAGAACAGGATGCTACATGTAGGGCAAAGCTTGTAGTGCCTTAGAGAGAAGAAGGGCAAACTGGGACTGTTGTGAGCAGAAGGAGACCAGTAGGGGACAGTGAGGTCTGGTTCCATGACCAGTGAGGCTGCACAAGAAGCCAGAAAAATGCTGTCCCTTACCCACAAATACAAAGAAGTTTTCCCTGTAGTGATGCACTTTGTCTTGTTAACGTTCTAGCAGTTTATTTTCACACGTTCAAGTACAATTGAAGCTGAAAATTGGTAATTGGCATGTCTGTGACAATTCTAAACTTAAGGTTTCCATATATGACAGGCTAAAAAACTTTCAGGAAAATCCAAGACCGTGTCATATTCAAAATTTCTCTTCATCTGACTTTAAGCAAAAATATTTTCAAAGAAGTCCAGACTGTGCTTATGGAAGGCAGATGGATGAAGGAACATATCAGTATTCTTTTACTTTCCCACTCAGCAAGTGTCTTTATGCATCTGGGTCTACAGGGTTAACCTGACTAGTGATTTTCATTTGTACAGCTGACCACAGTCTTTAGTGAGATACTAGAAAAAATTGTTTTCCTTACTCTAAGTGCAATGGTAGTCAATCAAATGCAGTACAAGAATACTCATGACATACTCAGTCATACCTGTACTCAATTGCTAGAATATTGTAATAGTTACGTATCTAACCATATTCATGGGAGATGCTCATAATTGACCAATTAGTATCATAGCCTTTGTTGAAATGAAAAGTAATGCTAAAATCCAAAATAGTTATAAAAATGCACAAAAGCAGCAAACTATGATTTAGAATATTCTGGGATAGGATGCAAAGAAGGGGAAGTATATATGTGTCCAGTCAGATGAAAAAGTGTCTGTGCATGATTCTAAATACAGTGATGATCTCATAAGTAATGATCTGGAGAAGCTGCCAGAAAACACCAGAGGTCTGGGCTGGAAAATGTCCTTCCCCTTTATTTATAAATCACCAGAGGCTTTTGTGCCTTAATCGTCTCCCTTAGAATCTGGCTGTCCTCCAACATGCTCTGAAAAGGGGGAAAGGGTCGGCCAAATGTGAACCATGTCACTTTTGTCATTGATCTAACTTCTCTGTCTCTCTCAAGACAAATCAGTTCACTTAACTCTTTCCAATGAGGTTGTTGCATTGTTTCCCCTTACAGGAAAAGCTGGTCATTTCTAGGGCACAGCTTGATCTTACTGAACTAGGATGCTGTTTACTCATTTGGGAGGGCAGTGTTATAGTTCTTAATTTAGTACCTGAGCTTGTGTGACTGCATAAACTAATCTCAATGTGCCCATGCTTATTATCTTCCTCCTGTGACAAGCATCAGTTTCCTATTTACCCTCCAAGGGTCTGTGGTTCTTTTGATTTCTGGGATCTCTTGCAGCTCTAAATTTCTACATTTTATCAGTCATGTATTTCTTCCTGCTCATTCTGACTGTACCTGATAGTTGAGCATTCATTTAGCCCTGTTCACTACTTAACAATTTTACAGTTCTTTATTTTGGCATTTCATGTCCTCAGAGCATGGATCCAGTCACCTTAGTCCAACATTTTCTCTTCCAGCCTGAAGTGAGCCCACTCGTCAGGCAAACTGATTCCATCTCTCCTATGCCTACTATGTTGTCTTGGTGAAGCTTCCATTTAAAATGCTGCTTACCTTTGTGTCCTGTCAGAATCCTACTCAAGTCCAACTCCAAGCCCCACTCTTTCAACCTCCCTTCTCTTGGCACTTACCTCTCACAATCTGCCTTGTATTATAAATGCATGAGTAGAACATGCCAAGTTTACTTTTATCCTAGTTATTTGACTTAGATGTATTTATGCTTCACTTAGTGAATTTATTGCTACCTCCTTCATTTGTATTTCATTCTGTGGGGGTTAAAGAAAAGGACAGTATCAAAATCTGTTCATTTTACCTGGCAGAGTTAATTTATAAAGTTGCCATGGTGAAAGCTGTCATGGGCCAGCAGGGATGGAACCCACTGTTCAACCCTTCTGAGCTAGCAGCACAACTTTCAAAGTGGTCTTCAGATCTTCTGTATTCAACACAAAACCATGACTTCATTCTTACTCACCTCAGAAGCATCGTAAACTACCCTCAGCCTTGGCAGTAATCCAATTTCACCATTAGCTTTCCCCACAAAATTGGATTAAGAGGCATTTCGAGACTCTGTAATTAAGGATAGTACATTAGGAATTTATCTTGTCCACGGTTTGTCATCTTCTGGATGATCCTGTTATTCAGTGAACACCTGTTAACTTTGTGGCCAGTGGCAGAGCAACCTTTTATCTGATGGCTAATTCCCCAAATTAGTTTCTGCTTCAAGTCTCAATTCTCATCTTAAAAGTAATTGAATTTACAGATGTTGGCTATATAGATAGGAGTATTGAAATAGCTGAATTGTCCCTGATTATTTTCATTGGACTTCTTCAGTGTATTGATATATTTATATAATATGTTGTTAATACTTGTTCAAGAATAATTCTTGATTAGCTTTCATAATCATGGATTACTGACTCTTATCAAGTATTCATTTCCTTTCCATTACAAATTAATAAATGTCAAGTACAGGAACAGATCTGGATGAACCAAATATTTAATTTTGAATCTGTAGTAACTTTTATCTTTCAAGAGTATTCTGAACAGTAAAGTTCTTCTTTTGTTTCATTTCTGCTGTGTAGTAGTTTTTTTTTTTTTAAAAAAAAAAGATGATTTCTATGGGGGCTGGAGAGATGGCTCAGGGGTTAAGAACACTAGTTGCTCTTGCAGAAGACCCAGGTTCAAATCCCAGCACCCACATGGCAGGTAACACCTTCCGTAACTCCAGTCCCAGGAGATCTAACAGCCTCTTCTGACCTCTGCAGGCATTGCACAACACGGGTGCACTTACCTACATGCAGGCAATACACACAAACACATAAAAAAATAATAACTAAGCCGGGCATGGTGGCACACGCCTGTAGTCCCAGCACTTGGGAGGCAGAGGCAGGCGGAACTCTAGGAGTTCAAGGCCACCCTGGTCTACATAGTGAGTTCCAGGACAGCAGGGGCTACAGGGAGACCCTGTCTCAAAAAGACCAGCCCCCCCAAAATAAAAATTTAAAAAAAATGATGATTCCTAAATAATATTATCTGATGTGCTTCATATTTTTAATTTATAAGTTACTTCTTTAGCCTTATGAAGCATAAGTTGTTTCTTTAAATATTTTGCTGCATTGGGTGTTTAGAGATTTCTGTCAAATCACTTGTAAGTCGATAGAGCAGATTTAGATCATTGTGATCTAAATGGCTCTTAAGGGGCTGAATCAATAGCAGCTTCTTTTCTCTCTGTATTGAGGGTTGAACCCAAAATTTCATTATACATACCAGGACAGGATGGGCAAGTGTTCTCCCACTAAGCTATAACCCAGTGTTCTTTTTTTAATTGATTTTGTTTTAAAGGAACATCTCTTTCAGGAAGACAAAAGGGAGAAGTCAATGGTCTAGTGTCTTTCCCTAGGGATGCTTTCCTTAAGTGGTACTAATTGTCTCTGGGCTGCTATTCTAGAACTTTTTTCTCCCAGCTGATTCAAGGTGTAGAAAACCTGCAGTTTCTGCAATCAATGCACTTGGCAAGGCTATTTAAAGGACAGACTTCTGTTCTTTTATCTAAAAACGGTTATTTTCTTTATAAGCCTAAACCTCCATTTGTGCACTGACTGTAGAATTATCTAGATTTCAAATATGTAACTTAATTTTTATTTTTGAACAATATTGTAAACTGTTGAAGATGACCCCAGGAAAAACAGCACATCTTTGGTCTTAATTCTGTCCTTAAATGTGCCTTTTTAATTGTGTGTGCATATATGTGATATATGTGGGGGGGGGCGTGTATCTGGGGGGGCATGCAACGGTACACATGTGGAGGTCAAAGGACAACTTGTAAAATTGGTTCTTGTCTTTATATGACTTCTGAGGATTGAATGCAGGTAGTCAGATTTGCCTGACAAGCTCCTTTACCTGCTGAGTCATCTCACCAGCTTAATTTTATTCATTACTATAACTAAAATCCCTCAAGAAATGCTTGCCACTGTGGACACTTGTAGCTGTTATTGTCTGTTGGATGAAGCCTGTTTGCTTTCATAAAGCTGAGCATTTCATATGCTAACCTTGTGCCATGTACATATTGATGACACTG
This sequence comes from Nannospalax galili, assembly GCF_000622305.1. Classification (NCBI taxonomy): domain Eukaryota; kingdom Metazoa; phylum Chordata; class Mammalia; order Rodentia; family Spalacidae; genus Nannospalax; species Nannospalax galili. Next base: position 1,876,172 of record NW_008356952.1, read on the forward strand.
AGACCCTGAGAGGCTCAACAGTTTGCTCCGGGACTTTGGAAATTCTCCTCCCCACATTGCTTATTCCAACCAGGGATACTATAAGAAAAGCAGACTTGATCAGGGGATGGGTTCTGACTTTGCAGCATCACCTCTGTTTTGAGTTTGTATTCTTCCTAGATAAATTACGAGCACAATGTACAAGTCACAATTAAACTCAAGAACAATTTATCATCCCCGTGGCTCAGGAATGGAATTGAAATGCAAGTGATAGTTAAAGGCTGTATTGACCTCTGGCCTACTGGGCACTGGAGGTGGGCAGACAGGGCTCCAGGCAGCTTCTACAGGGTAACGGAAGATCAGCATTAAGCTCTGCTATGTAGAAATCCAGAATGGCCACAGGGACTGAAACCTGGGCTTAGAAAACCCTCCTGCTGCTGACACCTGTTGGAAACCATAGGTGTAGTGATGCTCAGATCTGAAGTTGGCAGGAGGAAGCCAGCAGGGCCACCGACTAGGAACTGAAACAATCACTTGCTGTGAGCATGATGTTAGCTGTCTGGATGCCAGTACAATGTGACACTCGAATCACTAATGTGAAGAACACAGATGTGTGATTCTTGGCATAAAATAAGTTCAAAATCATTTTAAAGAGAAAGATAATAGAGCTAATAATGAAGTTGTATCATAAGTAAATTAAGCTAAGTTTTACCTTGTTTGACTTCTAACATGGCTGCTGTACACATGAACTCAGAACTGCTGGTTGTAACTACCAGCACAAGGCATGCAGCATACGAAGCCCAGCATGGATGGGGGCGCTCACCAGGACCCACCCATAGCCGAGGAGCTATTGGCAGTTGATGATTGCTTGCCAAGGATGGGCCACTTTTCTTTGGGGGTGTGGAGTCTGGTAGGCCACCCACATCCCAGTGGATGACCCCCCACACACGTGCCTATGGGCAGCACTAACTGGACTCAGTGGATTGTTTAAAAAGAGAGAGAAAGTCAGAGATGGGGATGGAGACATGGCTCAGCTGTTAAGAGCACTGGCTGCTCTTGCAGTGGGTTGCGTTCCCAGCACCCACATGGCAGGTTACAACTGTCCTTAACTCCAGTTCTCACTGATCCAGTGCCCTCCTGACTGCCACTGGCATTGCACACATAGGTGCAATTGCATAAGTACAGGCAAAATACCCATACACATCTAATAAAAATAATAAATAAATCAATAAGAGGAGGGCAGGAAGTCAGGAAGGGGATGTGTCAGGGGGAGATAGAGGAGGAGGTAGAGATGGTAGTGGGGGTACATATGAACAAGATACATTATATGCATGAATGAAATTTTCAAAAAATTTCAGAAATATTATTTTTAAAAATTCCTAGGTGCCGGGTGTGGTGGCGAAAGCCTTTAGTCCCAGCATTCAGGAGGCAGAAGCAGGCAGATCGAGGCCAGCCTCGTCTACATAATGAGTTCCAGGACAGCTGGGGCTGCAGGAAGACCCTGTCTCAAGAAGATTGAAAAAAAAAAAAAAACCAAAGGCAAAGAGTGGTGGCTCAGGCCTTTAATCCCAGTACTCTGGAGGCAGAGGCAGGCAGATCTCTGTGAGAGCAAGGTCAGCCTGTTCTAAATAGCAAGTTTCAGGCTAGTTGGAGCTACAGAGAGACCCTTTTTCAAAGCAAAACAAAACAAACCACCAACCCCTCCCCCAATTTTATAATTCAAGTGAATTTACAACACATAATTCTGTAGCTCATAAGAAAATCTAACACTAAAAAAGATAGCCAAAAATATGGCCATTAAAAATAAATATGTCCTAGAAGATTTTGATATGTTGATACAAGGTACCAAAGTTATATATTGGGTTGGCCTAGAAGATTTTGATATG